>NW_006408584.1:3442159-3451433 GCF_000296735.1 Chrysochloris asiatica
CGGGAGAAAGATGAGGCTTTCTGCTCCCGTAAAGATTTACAGCCTCGGAAACCCTGTACAGGGTCGCTATGAGTTGGAACTGACTCCACGGCACATAGCAACAACCAAATGACGTGGATGGAGTCCTGGTGTGGCACTGTGGATTAATGTGCTGGACTGCAAGGTCACTTTGCACCTCAAGGTCGGTGGTTCAGGCTCACCAGCCACTGCTAGGAAACGCTATACAGGGTTGCTGTGAATTGGTACCAACCCAAAGGCACTTAACAACAACAACAACAACAGTGAGGTGGGTGGAGTCCTGGTATGACACTGAAGAATAAGCACTAGACTGAAATTTTGGTTGAATTGCATGGTCGGTGGTTCAAACTCACCAGCCACTCTTAGGAAATCCTATACAGGGTCTTTTTGAGTAGGAACTGACTGGATGTCACTTAACAACAGCAACAATAATTAAGTAGACAGTGGATTGCATAATATTCCCCTAAAATTTGTGTCAATTGGAGCCTCAGAATATGACTTTATATGAAAATGACATCTTTGCAGATGAAATTAAATTAAGAAAAGGTCATACTGGATCAGGGTGGTTTCTAAACCCAATGACTGGTATGTCCTTATAGGAAAAGAAGAGGTCACAAAGAGAAACATAAGATGAAAGAAGTCCATGTGAAGGTAGAGGCAGACTGGAGTTTTGCCGTCACCAATCAAGAAATGCTGGAGCCACCAAAAGTTAGAAGAGGCAAGGAAAGATTTTCCCCTGAAGTCTTTGGAAGGAGAATAACCCTGTCTACACCTTGATTTCAGATTTCTGGACTTCAGAATAGTAGAAAAATTAATTTCTACTGTCTTAAACCACCTACCTATGGACTTTTATGGTGGCCCTAGGAAATTAATACACAGTGATATGTAGAAACCACTGTATGTTCACCTAACACCACCTCCTTTTCCCCCCTTAGCACCATAGCTTAAGTGCATTTCCCATCCACCCTTCTTGAAGGCATGTGACTGAATTCTGGGCAATGGAAAAGATGTACACCACTTGCAAACCTGACCCCTAATATTCCTCATGGACAACCCTCCAAGTTCTATCCTTTTTCTTGTCTGTCCATCAAATGTACAAAATTAAAGGAAAGAGTGAGATCTAGAGAATGGAAGAGGTGCTATGAGTGAGAATATGAAATAGTTGTCCCATTCTTCCTCCCACTGCACTTATATTGGACTATGACTTGAACAAGAAATTAATCTATATGCATTACATTCCTAAACTTTTGGGTTGTTTATCATAGCAGTTAATACTCAAAAAGTTCACTGAAAAGTAAAATTCCATTTTATCCAGAACTTTTTGAAGCCTCTCATAGATGTCACTCTTTTGTACATTATATGTGCGTGTGTTTATCTGGTTATGTTTCTGAACTTTCTATGTGAGTGAACATTTCTTGTTCTCCATATTATTTTCTTCCTTCCTTTCTTATTTATATATTTAAATACTGTAATGTAGTATTTAGAGGGGTGACCCTTTTTTCTGCCAAAATTTATGTGCGGGTCATACAAAATTATCAACTTAAAAATTAGCTTGAGTTCAAATTTACCAGCCGTTCCTCAGAAACCCTATACAGGATGGCTATGAATAGGAACTTAACAACAACAACAAAATGTCTAGAACTTTGATTGCCTTGGCAGGGCAGACGAAATGATTTTGCTGGCCTTATACAGCCTGTGAGCTAGATGTTCCCCATCCCTGCTCTAAAATAATCGACCATGATTCCCTTACATCATAGTATCTACACCCTGTTTATTTCCCCCTCTGATGGTTATCATAGTTGATCTCTGTGATCAGTAGAATACATCAGAAGTGATAGTACATCACAAAGCATGTTAATATGTTATAAAGACGGTGGTTTCTATCTTAGTCACAGGTACTCTTTCTGTTTTAAATCATTTACTCTGTGGAAGCAAGCTGCCATGATGTGAGGACACTCAAGTGGATTCTGGAGAGACCCAGTGGCAAGTAACTGAGGACTCCAGCCAGCAGTCAGTGGGTACCTGAGTCCTGTCAACAGTCATGTGAGTAAGACTGAAAGTGAATTTCCTCCCAGTTGACCTTCAGCTGACTGCAGTCCCAAAAAACAGTTGAATCAGAACTACCCAGCTAAGCTACTCTCAGATTTCTAATTCTCAGAAACTGTGTGGGGTAATACACCTTTGATGTTTTAAGCGGCTATGTTTTTGGATTATTTGTTACACAATAGGCAGTTAATACATATAGCACATAAATCAATCTATGTCAATGATTATTAAAGTGCGTGAATAGGCAACTTTTGATACTAATTAGTTTTCTCAAAATTAATTCCTGTGAGTAAAAGATGTTAAGAGTAGTTACCAACAATACATTTTTAAAAAATGAGCAATTAGCTTTGGGAATTAAAACTTAACTACAGCATTGTTTCCCATTTCATTAAAGTCATTAAACATTATTGGAGTGTATTTGTGGCTATTAAACAGAACCTCACAATATTGGGACCTTTGGAGTAAAATTACTCCAAATGAGTCTAAAAAATAAAATTTCTTTCTATCAATGTGAATAATATAATAACTGCTTAGTAGAAGTTCCTAAGAGATGGACTGGCTTTAACATATTTTAAAGAATAATATTATAAATGAATGCTTTTGAAGTTCTAAAAGATAGTTTATTTCATCAGCCTCCTCCTTTATGTTACTAACAATATTCACTGGAATTTATGTAATTATATTTTGTGAAAATTAAACCTCAATAATGTACCTGTCTGAAGTCTAACCAATTCTGAATTAATGAAACTCAAAATAATGTAGTTTTCTCATGTGCAAGAAACCTGGATTACCTAAAAATCTCAAGTGATGAGTGAAGACAGTAGCTCCAAGCCGTTGTGTATTTGCCAGGATTGAGCCATGACTGTTCACTGTGTTGCACCGATATTAAAATTCAGCCTTTGGTACCAAATTGTCTCAATCTTAGCTGCATGCTAATTGCACTCAACTAAAATGGCTATGGGAGCTGAGAAACAAAGGTAGAGTATTAATTGACCGAATGAGATTCTTAGGGATTTAAGTGGAGACATGAAAGATGAGGAAACGGAGTGAAGTGAGGACTATAGTTCTTAACTGACACAATCAAAGTTTAGACATTTCCTTTATTTAAAATTTGGTTCTGAGGAATTTGGAGATAGAAAAGTGTTGGATATTCATGAAGAAAAAAGTTATTTGAAGGGCAAAAGGGCCAATAATGATGATAATATTTGAAAGAGAAAATTGTGATTTCCGAGTAGCAAAATAAAAGAGGTTAAGTTTTAATACAATGATCAGTTTACCAAGACCTAGTATCCTGGTATGATGCTGTGAGTTAATACACTGGACTGCAAAGTTAGTTTGAACTGCAAGGTTGGTGGTTCAAGCTCACCGACCGCTCCTTGAAAACCCTATGCAGGGTCACTATGAGTCAGAACTGGCTTTAACGGCACACAACAAGAAGTATCAAAATTAGTGATGATGCTCTTACATTGTTGGACAGCCCAGTATTATAGTATACATAGTTTGTTTCCTGAGAATTTATGTAATTATTGATCATTATGTCATGGTCATTATGAAAGTTAAGTATAATATGTTGTTGTTTTCCCTGCTTTTAACATGCTAAGGTTGCCTTCCATGCTGAATACATGTTAATATTCCACGTAAGCTAGCAGATAGAGACATCGGCAAGTAAAATTGACGAAGGTAATTTTTGCACCTACTTTCTGTGTACAATGGGTGTTGTTGAAGGACAATCATGATGGAGTAAGGGGTAGCAGTATTATGCAACATACTCTCTGTTTCAAAGTACATGAAGAGGTTTATGCTTCTGGCATTATATGGAGAAATCTTTCCTACTAGAGAGTACTGAGAAATGGTGGGTAGAAAAACAAAAATGTAATTTTAAACATGATTATGCCACCAGTAAAGTGTGAGTAACAACTGGAAGCCAGAAAAGGAAAAAGAAAAAACAGATTCCACAGAAATGAGTGGGCTGAACAAAGGTTGCCTAGGAGGACCTCCATCAATTCCTCATAGATAAGAACCTGAATTTTGTGCACACATAGGCGACAAGATACTAAATCTAGTGTCCAAACAGGGTAAATAATTTTAGGTGCCATTGCATTAGTTCTGTTTTCATAGTTTTCTCAAAAGGAAACTATTCCCAAATCTGTACCATCCTCACAATTGTTATTAATTTGAATCCATTAATGCTACCACTGTGTTAATTCATCTTGTTGGGAGTCTTCCTCTTTTTCAATGACTCTCCACTTGACCGAACATACTGTTCTTCTGCAGGGAGAAGATAAATTCTTCCTGATAATATGTTCAAAATATGAGAGACAAAGTCTCATCATACTGGCTTCTAAGAAGGATTCTGGCTGCATTTTTCCAACACAGATTTGTTTACTCATCTGGAAATTTATGGTACTTTAAAATATTCTTCTCCAACACCATAAATCAAATGCATTGATTCTTCTATGCTTTTCCTCATTCATTGTTCAACTTTCACATGCATGTGAATTGAAAATACCATGGCTTGGGTCAGGCACAACTTAGTCTTCATACCAATATCTTTGTTCTTGAACTTTTTTCTTTTTCTTTTTTAAGTTTTTATTGTGAATTGAGTGATTGTTTACATGGGACAACATCAGTTTTACACTCAATGATTGCAGTCTCCTCCGTGCATCATCATCATTCAACAGTATTTGCTTCTATTCCTCCTGTTGTTGGTTTGTTTGTTTTTGGGATGTACACATTTTAAAGAGTTCTTGTGTAGCAGATTTGCTCAATGCAATATGTCGTTGACCTTGGGGTTAGCAGTCAAGTACTGACTCTACAACACCACATCAGGACCACAACAACACCACAAGTTTCCCCTCTTACCCCCAGGCAGTAAATATAAAATCATTGCCATTGGGTTTCCAAGGTTATAATCTATGAAAGCAGACTGTCACATCTTTCTCCCAGGATTGATTCACACACTGACATTTTCCACTTAGCACCTTAACCACTGCACCACCAGGGTTCTTTTCTATGCCATGAAACAAAACAAAACAAAAAAGGCATAAAAGGTGCAAAGATTGAAAGGAAGGAACAAATTCTTTATTCAGAGCTGATACAAATTTTGACAGAAAACTCAAAATAATTTACAAAGAAATTATTCAAATTAATAAGAGAATGTAAGCAAAGTTGCTGGATATAAGATCAATATATATAAATCAATTGCACATACAAAGACTTTTGCTTTGCTATTTTAATAGCAAAAGACTGGACATAATCCAAATACTAATCAGTAGGTGACTGGTTGAATAATATACTGTGCCCACACAATTAATTGAATGCAATTGAATAATAAGGAAAAATCGATATCTTTATATACTGCTATAGATTAATCTCCAAAATATACTGTTAGGTCAAATAAAAGCAAAGTGGAGAAACATGTGTGTAATATGCTGCCATTGATCTGAGAGAGGAGAAAGGGTCTGCATATAAAAGTTTAATGTATACTGATATCTTTTAAAATAGATTACATATAGATTGAGAGGGGAAGGGAGATGGAAATGGAAGGTGGATTTCTTGGAATATACCTAATTTTATAGATTTAATTTTACAATTCTATAATTATTTTAAAGGAGCTCTGGTAGCGTAGTGGTTACGAATTGGGTTGTGAACCGCAAGGTCAGCAGTTCGAAACTAGCAACTGTTCCACGGGAGAAAGATGAGGCGTTCTGCTCCTGTAAAAATTTACAGCCTCAGAGACCCTGTACAGGGTCGCTATGAGTTGGAACCGACTCCACAGCACACAGCCACCAGCCAGCCATAATTATAACAAAGTTAAAAATCTAAGAGGTGATCTCTAAATTTGAAAAGCAAACTGAACATTTGTTGAATATATCAAGTTGGTTATGTATCCATACAAAGAGGAACTATTTCCTGGAGTATTTTTATTTATTTGTTTGTTTGTTTGTTTATTTGTTTGTTTGTTTGTTTGTTTGTAGTGGAAGGAGAAAGGAGTTAGTGTTAGGACTATGGGTGGTGGTGGTGGTATGCCTTGGAGTAGGTTCTGACTCAGCAACCCTGTACAGGGTTTCTGAGGCTGTAAATCTTTATAGGAGCAGAAAGCCTTATCTTTCTCCTGTGAAGCAGCTAGTAGATTCAAACTGCTGACCTTGGGGTAACCCACTATACTACCAGAGCTCCTTAGGACTTTGGGTAGGTCTAGATTAAGCCTAGGACTTTGTTTAGTGTTAGGTTATGGTTAGGACAGGAGTTAGTGTTAGGGGTAAGTGTTGATTAGGGCTAGGAGTAAGGTTTGGTCTAGTTTTAGGGTTATCGTTAGGTTTCATCATGTTTATTTTTTTTCTTGAAATCTACTTGATTTCCTCTTCATGTAAATTATTCCTCTTAATAGTGTCCCACATGAATCTTAGCCTTTTTCAGATTTTTTTGTTCTTTTTTCTGATTGTTCCTCTAAAAGATGACTAGTGCTACATTTGCCTTCAAACTCAGTAATTCAGTTTTTCATTGATTCAGTTCTACTTCTTTGCCCTTTCAATATATTATCTATTTCTGAAGTCTTACTGTTAATCTTCTGGCTTCCTATGTTGTTTTTATACGGTTTCCATTTTTTCATTTATTTTGTCAGTTCTTGTAGTGTTTTCTTGAATTCGTCTAAAGTTTTGTCTGTATTTTTCTTATTTTATCTGTAATTTTCTTGGTCATTCTCTCAATCCATTGAAAATACCTAAAATCATTCTTTTAAATTCTTTATCAAGTAATTCTGATTCTATTTCTAGTATTATATTTTCCGACTCTGTATTTTGACCACTTGTCTGAGGCACTTTGTAATGTTCTTCATATAAACTGAAAGGCATTGCAGTGTCATTGTTTTTATATTGTATTGATGATTGTATATTGGTGTAGTCTCAGGCACTTACCACTTGTATCCTGGTAGATTTGATAGCGACTGGAAATGTGAACACAGTTCTCTGTGTAGTGTAGTTCAGAGCAGGTTCATGTGCCTCCATATATGGAGGGAAGTATGGTTGGCACCTGACCTCAGAAAGAGCAGAGGATATAATTCTGGCTGTTAGGCTGGTAAAGGTGCACACTAGAAATGCTACCAGCTGCCATGAGGGCATGAGGAACAAGGGAAAACCACTTGCTGCCAACCTCCATCTGCATTCTATGCTTCCGGGCCATCCACCAAAACAAACAAACAAAAACTAACCTTACTACCATTGAGTTGATTTTGACTCATACTGACCCTTTGTAGGATTTCAGAGGCAGAAAGCCTGCTCTTTCTCTGGAGAAACACTTGGTAGATTTAAACTGTTGACCTTATTGGGCTAAAAGCCCAATGTGTAACCCACTACACCACCAGGGCCCAAAGTCTCAAGATGGCTAGCTGTAAGTCCACCCATTTTTCTTTGTTTCACTCTCATGTTCAGTTTTTTCTTTCAGTCATCACTCAATCCACCTCTCTGTCCTATCCTCTGAAGCTAAAAGTTCAAAGATTCACCACCCATATCTGTTTAACTTGGTCTCCTATTACCTTGTTGTAGGGGTTCTGCTCAGAGCATCTGCCTACTAATACCATCTTGTCATGTAAGTCCAAGGAATGATTTCAAGTGACATTAAATGACAGTATTTTTATTGTATATCCCTTGTAAGAAGTACCTCTCCTGACCATATTCCATGTTTGCCTGAAACAATTCTATATTCTTTCTGTTCTGGCATAATAATTAATAGCATCACATTTCAGGTTTAAAAATGTCCTGGTTTTAGATTCTAAATTATATGGTTACTCTGGTTGTATACTAATGATAATAAGAACAATAAAAAATGATCATAAATTGTTTTCAGCAATCACATTGTTGGTGATTGCTATTCTGAGACAATTATCTATACTGCAGGATAAAGAAAATGGGTAATTATGTCGGTGCCATTGGGAACTGAAATTTTGACTTGTTGTTGTTGTTAGGTGCCATCGAGTCGGTACCAACTTATAGTGACCTTACGCACAGCAGAATGAAACACTGCCCAATTCTGGGCCAACCTCATTATCGTTGCCATGCTTGAATACATTGATGCTGCCACTTGGCCAATCCATCTTGCTGGGGGTCTTCCTCTTTTTCTCAGACCCTCCACCCTACCAAACATGATATCCTTCTCCAGTGACTGATCCCTCCTAACAACATGTCCGAATTATGAGAAATGAAGTTTGGCCATCCCTGCTGGTTCTTTTGGAAGCCCATGGCACTAGTTCCAGTAACTTTTTTGTGATGTCTCTGAGGTGTTCTATGTATCTGATCATGATAAACAGAGACGATTAAGGTTGTCAAGGATTTCCTTTTACTTGAACCCATAATCAATGCCCATGGAAACAGCAGTCAAGAAATTAGATGATATATTGTTTTGGGAAAAATTTGTTGCAAAAGACTTTTTTAAAGTGTTAAAGAGCAAAGATGTCATCTTGAGAACTAAGTTGTTCCTGATTCAAGCCATGTTATTTTCAATTGCCTCATGCATGTGAAAGCTGGACAATGATTAAGGAAAACCAAAGAAGGATTGATGAGTTTGATTCTGGTATCAAAATCTTAGCAAAGAATATTGAGTATACCATAGACTGCCAGAAGAAGGAACAACTCTGTCTTGAACAAAGTGCAACCCAAATGCTCTTCGACATGAGGATGGTAAGACTCATGTTCTTTGGACATGTTATGAGGAGGACCAGTTCATGGACATTCTACTTTATCAAGGACATCATGCTTGGTAAAGGGGAATCCATGAAATAAAGGAAGACCCTTAATGCAATGGATTGATAGAGTGGCTGCGGCAATGGGCTCAAACATAGTCACAATTGTGAAAATGGTGCAGGGCCAAGCAGTGTTTCTTTCTGTTGTGTTGAAGGTCACTATGACTCAGAACCAACTCCATGGCATCCAACAACAACAACAGGGATCACCATTATCTGTGAATAGGAATAGTTTTAGTTTTCACTTACAATTTGGGTCCCCTTTATTTCCATCTCTTGCTTTATGGTCTGGTTAGGGTTTCTGGTACAATATTGATTATTGTTGTTGTTGTTAAGTACTGTTGAGTCAGTTCCAACTCATAGTGACCCTGTATAAGCCTTCTGAGGAGTGGCTAGTCAGCTTGAACTACAGACCTTGCAGTTAAAACCGGCCTTGCAGTCCATCCAGCAAATTAACCCAAAACACCACACCAG
>NW_006408584.1:3451668-3453435 GCF_000296735.1 Chrysochloris asiatica
TTATTAGCTGACCAGATTACAGAAATAATCATGGTAGATACCTTAGTTCATCCTTCTAATAAGCCTGTTGATCTGATCTTCCCTGTTGCCAGCATCTCCACCTTCTAAAAAATGACTGGTCGTTTTCTTCATTCCACCATGAGAAGATAAGTTGAAGGGCCTCAGGAAGTTATTTGCTCTTTGAAACGTTTCCCAATGGTGTAGATCGCATGAATCAGATCCTCCATGCAGATGATGCCATATTTACCAGGAGAATGTGCAATCAATGTGTTATCTGTCAGGGCAATTCGCTTCTTATTGATTTTGCCATATCCACGCTTGTAGATCAGTTCATTCACTGACTTCAAGTTTGGGTACCCCCATGCAATATATGGTTTCACAATCCTCAGCATGTTAATTGAAGCCTTGTTGAGCGTAACAAAGGAGCGTAACAAAGAAGATCTGGGGAAGGTGAAGAAGCTGCAATACCTTTCGAACCTTTGGGCTCACACCACTGATAACTTTGATCCTGATAACAAATGTCAGCTTGGGCTCACCAGGTCCTTAGAAGTTGCCCGCTTTTCTTGCCATCCTAGCCTTTCATAGCTCAGTTCTGTACATCTGCCTATATTCCTTGTGATAGTGCTTGGCTTTTTCATAGATAAGCTTCCTCCTTGCTTTGTGAAGCATCTTTTGGGCAAACTTCTTTCTTGGGCACACGATCTTTAGTTCTGCAAAATTCCTTCACTTTTACTTCAGGGTTTCAAGCACAGCAGAAACCTTCTTTTATCTTCTCTTCGGCACCCTCCATGGTCCCAGATGGTTAAAAAAAAATATAAAAGGACCTAAGTGCATTTTAAGGCATGTGAAAGACTAACTAAAAAAAAAAAGACATTTGTAACAGATTCAACAGACAAAGCATTAAATCAGGAATAAAAAGAATTCTCACAAAGATCTACAACCCAATAAAAATTAGACAAAATATATGAACAGGCATTTTAGAAGAGGAAAAATGCAGATGGTCATAAGCATATAAAAAAGATGTTTAACTATGTCAATGATCAATATGGTGCAAATCAAGACAATAATGTACCAGTTAGATCAGAAAAACTAAATATTATTGAGGTTCTAACTCAACATAAACTCTCATAATTATTGGTTAAAGTATAAATCAGCACATTCCTTTTGGAAAGCAATGTTTCATTATCTAGTATTTGCATAGTGACTAACTCATGAATCATTATTTTCTCATTCAGGTGTCTTCTATCTTATACAAACGAGCCAGGAGCGGTGTTAAAGAATGTTCATAGGGCATTATTCTTAATAGCAGATAACTTGAAAAAGATCAAATGTCCATCAACAGGAGAATGGATAAATAAACTATGGTATAATTATAAAATGGGAAGTATCAAGTAATAAAAACTGTTCCCATTTGTATCAATATGATGGTTCTCAAACATAAGACAGAACACAAGAAACATCACTATAGTACATAGGATGTAGTTCCACTGATAAAAGGTTCAAAATATAAAGCTAAATAATATATTATTTCAGGATACCCTTTTAAATAATATATACGACATTATTAAACTTTAAGGGATAGGCAAAAGAATGTTTAACATAAGTTTCAGCTTAGTAGCTGGCTATTTTTAGAGACAATAAGGGGGCTATGATTAGTGAGTACCATACAGGAAAGTCCAAGTTTCTAACAATATTACCTTATTTAAGCTGAGTGGTAGGGGAAAAGGCTGTTAATTTTATTGTTATCAATTAAACTGTGCATGTATA
>NW_006408584.1:3454555-3455673 GCF_000296735.1 Chrysochloris asiatica
TATTCTCTGCTTTCAGCCAAGGTCCATCAGCACAATACAACCACCAATATCACTCAGCATAATATTCTCCAGGTTTATCCATGTTATGAGATGTTTTGCAGATTCATCCTTATTCTTTGCAATAGGATTTTGTGTCAATTTGTGTAGTCCAGGATTCCCAGTGGTTTAGAAATTAAGACATGCTTATTCCAATGGAGATAAAGCCTAATACAGGCATAATTAACTCTATGATGATTGGCTGTGAGCAGCCAATCAATTAAAGGGATGCTTCCTTGGGGGTGTGGCCTGGTTCCAATAGAAGAGACATGCAGGAAAGACTCTTCTGCTGGGGACCTGGGACTCTTCAATTGTAAGCCATTTCCTTGATAATAAGCTTCTCTTTATGTATATACATATATATGTTTCACTGGTTTTGCTTCTCTAGAAAACCTGGTCTAAGACATTCTTCAACATTGCTTAGTATTCTATTGTCTGTATGTATCATAGTTTGTTTAACTATCCTTATGTTGATGGATTATTTAGGCTGTCTCCATCTTTTGATGTGTCTCTTGGAGGCAACATTTTTAAGGATGCTGTGTCTTTATCCATTCTGCTACTGTCTCTTGCCTGGTGCATTTAATTCATTTGTATTTAGTGATAGATATGAATTGATTGCTGTTATTTCGCTGTGTGTTTTTTGTGGTGCTGCTCATTCCTTGTTCCACATACTTTTCTGTGTTAAGTTCATTTTGTTTGTGTGTTCTCTTTTCATTAAAATTTCTGTTGTGCTAATATTTACTAAATCTTTCTAATTTTCTGTTTTTTTATTTTGTTGTGAAGGTACATTAATTTTCTTTGAGGTTACTCTGTAATCCATTATTTTTTTCCTCCTTTAAAATCTTTTTTTTCCTCCTTTTTAATCTTTAATTCTACTTGACTTACTCATCATGTGGAAGTTCTATAGCTACACTATTCTGTCTTTTTGCTTTGTAGTTGACTTTATTATAAATTGATACTTTTTGTTTCCTGTCTATTTTCAGCCTTCTAGGAAGCCTCCAACGTGCATTGAAGGAATTGGAAAAGAACAAGGCACCATGAATTGATGGAATAAAAACTGAAATCTTTCAAGAAAGTGAGGC
>NW_006408584.1:3458013-3458964 GCF_000296735.1 Chrysochloris asiatica
TTTTTTCTATGTTCTTCTTGCTTTTCTTGATCTTTCTGTCAATCCTTTGTTGTTGTTGTTGTGAAGTGCCGTCATTTCAGTTCCAACCCATAGTGACCCTGTATAGGGTTTCTGAGGAACAGCTGGTGAGCTTGAACCGCTGACCTTGCAGTTCAAACGGCTTTCCAGTCTGGTGCATTAATCCACAGTGCTACACCATGACTCCGTCAATCCTTTCAAGGTACCTAAATATCATTCTTTTGAATTCTTTTTTAGTTACATTTTCATCCTTAGAAATGTTTTTTGACTCTGCATCTTGGTCATTTGTTTGAGTTATTCCCTCATGTTTTTCATGTGCGTTCAAATGGTCTGTTGTCTCTGGGACATTGTGGTGTTGTTGTATGTGTATTTAAGTGATGATTGCATGTTGCTTTGTTCTTAGGCTCTTACCAACTGTCTCCTGTAGGTGTAGTTTGAGAAAGGGAGCATGCACACTACTCTCTGTTCATTGTGTGTGCACCTCAGTTTAGGGTGGATTTGGCTTGTGTTGACTGCTATCTGTTATTGATCTGGTGACATAGGAGCTGGAATTGGCTCTTGCCCAGTGGATGGAACTGAAGAAGGTATTGTGGTTGGGCTGTATGGGCAAGGTTGTTGTCTTCCATTCAGGGGAAAGAGAACCCTCCTGTCTCCCCCACACAAGAAAACAAAACAGAACAAAGAAACAACCAAAAATGATAAGAGAAAATTATGAAGGAGAAAAAATAAATAAAAATAGGCAGCCACCAGAAAAAAAGACTGTGATAGCTAAAAAAAAGAAAAAGGAAAAGAAAAAAAGAACAGGAAAATGTAGCTATAGAAAATAAAATAAAAGAGGAAATTGAAAAAATAAAAAAAACACTTAGAAACACTAGTGAGAGGGAAGATGAAAAGAGTAAGGGAGTGGAGGGTAGTAAAGAAAGCTCAAAAGAG
>NW_006408584.1:3459844-3463788 GCF_000296735.1 Chrysochloris asiatica
AGGCCACCTTCTGTGGCTGATCCTTCACTAGTAAGTCTCCCTCTCTCCTCCCTGCAATCATTCAATCCACTTCTTTAACTTCTCTTCTGAAGTTCGGGGTACCAGGATTTTCATCTGTGTGTTTCATTTGATCTCTAATATCTTTGTTGTAGAGGGTCCATGCATATAGAGAGTCCATGTAGTGCATTTGCTTAGTCTGTCATCTTTCCAGAAGTCTCCCAAGATTCAACTTTTAATGGCTGTTATAGTCTGATTTTTTCATTTACAGTTTTTCTCATGTCCTCAATTATTGTTTTCTTTTGTATTGTAGGATTTTTATAAATGAGGCAGAGAAGAGATTAACTAATAAACAAACCAGATGAGCAAGTCATTCTATTCAATTACGTCCCTACAAAGAAATAATTATAACTGAAACCTTCTAAAAATTATAAACATTTTATAATAAACAATGGATAATTTGTGGAGACTTTTGGCAGAAATGAATGCAAAATGGATAATTCTCCAGCTAACTCACATCTTACATATCTGACCAGTATATTCTCAGAGACAGAACACCAAACTATTTGTAAGATATAATATATTCTAGCCATCTAAAGATTTAATTAGTCAAATTACGTTATTAATTGTCATCAGGTTGTATGTATTTTATTGCCTTTGCTAAATTGGAACAATAACATACTCAGAGTATACTTGAGTGTCCTTTAAGTCTTCACAGAATAAAAGGAAGAAAAGGGACCAGCTTTTGTTCTTAACAATTCAATCTTGTATGATGCAGAAGTTCCGAAGCTTTCATCAACAATTACTGACTACTTTCATTGTCATCCTCACGTGGGAGTTCTGAAAGACTGCTTGAAATGCATTCAAGTAACAGTGAAGAGTGCACAGTGCAGCCTTCTGTATTAAACAAAGAATAAGAAAAAAAATATTCACTTCTATCAAAGGTGCAAGCAATGAAACAGCAACACAAACAAACAGATACAAGCTAGAAAGCCTGTAGGAAACCCAGGAAATAAGATCAAAATAAGATTCTTTAGAGATGAACAGTATAAAGAAAATACAAAGTCATTTGTAAAAGAATTTTTATAAAATACTGATAAGTATGAAAATAACTATTAGGCATAAACTTCTTTATAAATGGAGTTCTAGATACTGGCTGATTTTTATAGGAACCTGGTAGTACCATACCTATGGACAGTTGTGGTTCAATGGTAGAATTTTTGCCTTCCATTTGAAACTCAATTTGGGTTCATTTTCTGACCAACATACCTCATGTACCCTTCTATCAGTGTACGCTTGCATGTTGCTATGATGCTGAGCCGGTTTTAGTGGTGCTTCTAGACTAGGACAGACTTGGAAGAATGGTTTGACAATCTACTTCCAAAAAACCAGTCAGTGAACACACTGTGGATCACATGGTCAAAACCTGGTATGCATGAGATTGCCATGAATTTATGATGACAAGATTTGTGATGACACCAGACAAATAACATGAGAGCTTTAAAGTTTATGTACTATATATAGTTCCTGGTATATGGAATGCTCGTATGGTGCTTTAGAATAAACATTAGACCATAAGGTAGGTTTGAAGCACAAGGTAGGGGGTTCAAACTCACCAACCTCTTCTGGGCAATGCTAGGCATGTAAGGCAGCCTATTTACGGTCTTCTGAACTTATTTATATTGAATGAATAGGAAAAGACCAGGAGTTTAGTTTTTGAAGCAACTTGTACTTATTCCATTTGGGTTCTGAGATTTACCTACTTGAATTCAAATGATCTGGGGTCCTGGTGTGGCACTGTAGAAAAAGCACAGAACTGCTAAACCACAAGGTCAGTGATTCAAACCCAACTGCAGCTACTCCGAAACCCTAGAAAGGGTCACTATGAGTTGGGACATAACAACGACAAGGGCATCCTTTATTTCTTTTAATTCAAATTATGTAAGTGCCATTGATTTAATATTCTGGTGCTCTTTACCATGTTCCAATATTCAATATTCTGGTACTGACAGTGTTCTACTGCTATTCATAAGGTTTCCAGTGACTAAATATTCAGAAGTAGTCCATCTCTCTTTCCTAGTCTGTCCCAGTCTGGAAGCTCAGCTGAAACCTCTCCACCATGGGTGACCCTGCTGATATTTAAAATACTGGTGGCATAGCTTGCAGCATTACAGCAACATGCAAGCCACCACATATGACAAACTGACAGACAAATGGCCGGATACAGAAGGAAACCATGGTTGGTAAAGTGGAGAGTCAGCACAAAGGAGGGAGATCTCCAATGAGATGGATTGGCACACTGGCAGCAGCAATGGGCTCAAGTGTAGCAACAATTGTGAGATTGGCACAGGACGAGGCAGTGTTTGTTCTGTTGTGCAGAAGGTCGCTATGAGTCAGCACCTAACAACAACCACCATTGATTTATTTTAACTTTTATTGTTACTTTAATTTTTATGAGGTGGAAGAATATTGTTGATCTTTTTCAAAGCTATACTCTCAGTACCTAAAATAATGCACATAGTAAACTGACCCCAAATAGTATTTCTTGAATGGATGAACAAATCTGTATTTTTGCTAGGTGTTTTCATTTACTGCAATGTCAATGCGAGTTAACACAAAGCCCAAATGTCGTATTAGGTTGTAACTTTGAAGTATTAGATCTGAGACAAATGAAAATCATAACCCAATCTATTCTTCTTAGCCTTTTGGGGTATAATGCTTGGTTGATTCTAATACCAAACCCAAGACAGCATTAATAAACTCTGCTGTAGTGTTTCCCTATCTTTTTTACACTGTAATGTTCCCATAAAATGATATTTGTAGGTATACAAGTATTTTGAGGTGGTGTCTGACCTCCTCTGACTATACAAGGGAGAGAGAGAATCAAACTGACATTAGCCCAAGGCTGATTCCTCTGAGACAGAGGTCCGAGGCTTGTCTCCAACTTTTTTCCTCCTTTACTAATTCTGACACCAACTGTCCTTCCCATGGCCTTTGATTTCCCTGCTGGGCTCTGTAATCCAAAGCAATGGCCATAGAGAACTCATGATTATTGGGTTTGTTACAGAAGTTTACAGGTTACAATGCAGGATGAGAAACGCTTAGGACATGGTTCTTCAGCCAGGATAGCCTCTTCCCATCCATGCCTCCAGGCAGGCCTGTCTCTGGTCCTCAGCTGCTCTGTCCTGCCGTATCAAGTAATTCACAGAACCACAGTAGGGTAAACAAACAAACAAACTCAGTGTTGTCAAGTGGATTTTCACTTGTATTGACTCTGTAGGACAAAGTAGAACTGCCCCCAAGGGTGTAAATCTTTACTGAAGTAGACTGTAACATCTTTCTCCTGCAGAGAGCCTGGTGGATTCAAACTCATGGACCTTTAGGTTAACAGCCAAGTGCTTAGGCACTGCATCACTAGGCCTCCCAATTTGTATGGTACTTGTTGTTATGTGCTGATGTATCAGTTCCGACTCATAGCCATCCTGATAGGGTTTCCAAGGCTATAAATCTCTGTGAGAGCAGAAAGTCTCATTTTTCTTTCATGAAACCACTGGTGGGCTCAAACTGCCAACCTCGTGGTTCACAGTCCAGTGCTTATCCTACAGAACCAATGCACTCCCAGTAGGGCATTTGCTGTTGTTGTTAAGTGCATTGGTTCTGACTCATAACGATCCTATATAGGGTTTCCAAGGAGCAGCTGATGTGATTGAACTGCAAACCTTTTGGTTCACAGTTTCGTGCTGATCCTATAGTGCCACATCAGAAGCAGGTCACAAGGGAGCCACTAATTTGTAGGGCGATAGGCCTAGATGTTGCTGGTATAGTGGTTAACATAGCTACCTTCCAACTAGTTGATCCAGATTCGATCCCTGACCAATTTGGGTGAGAAAGTAATGGAGTCATGGTGTGGGCTGTGGCTTAATGCCTTGGACTTCAAGGTCAGTTTG
>NW_006408584.1:3464456-3470760 GCF_000296735.1 Chrysochloris asiatica
ATTTACAGCCTCAGAAACCCTGTGCAGGGTCGCTAGGAGTCGGAACCGACTCCACGGCACATAATCAATCAATCAATAACAACAACAAGGAGGTCACACACACAAAAAACAAACTTGCTGATCAGTCTTAGATCTAAGGGACTAAAACACAGTCAAAGACAAAAATATTTCTCTTATAAATCCTTTATTTCTAGAAGAAGCTTCTGTTAAATGTGACTAATGAAGGATTAAGGAGGCCTAGTGACACAAAGTTTAAGCCCTTATCTGATAAATGAAAGGTAGTATCAAACTTATCCTATAAATCTCTGTGAGAGCAGAAGGTCTCACAGACTTTCCAGGGGCTCACAGGAGAAAGATACAGTAATCTGCCCCTTAAATATTACATTCATTGGGCAATTTTACTCTGTCACATGCAGTCCTTCTAAATCAACACTGATTTGGCAATACCTAACAACAAGCTCTGGTAGCGTAGTGGTTAAGAATCGGGCTGCCAACCTTAAGGTCAGCGGTTCGAAACTACCAGCTGCTCCGTGGGAGAAAGATGAGGCTTTCTACTCCTGTAAAGATTTACACCCTTGGAAGCCCTGTACAGGGTCACTTTGGGTCGGAACCGACTCGACGGCACTTAACAACAACAACAACAAGGAGCTCTGGTAGCGTAATGGTTATGAATTGGGCTGTGAATCTCAGGGTCAGCAGTTTGAAACTACCAGCTGTTCTGTGGGAGAAAGATAAGGCTTTTTGTTCCTATAAAAATTTATAGCCTTGGAAACCCTGTACAGGGTCACTATGAGTCGGAACTGACTCCACAGCACATAACCACCACCATCAACAACAATAACAGCAATGAAAAATTATTTATATGAAAGGGAGAGATACTTTTGTATGCAGTACACAGGAGACGAAATAAAAACGAATATAGTGTTTGCTCTCAAACATGCACCAAGGCCATGACACCCATAAAAAATAATGCAATTTTGGCACACCTGTAGCAGTTGTTTGGGAGAAAAGAACAATTGGAGTGAAAGGTGGGGACTTGAAGTAACAGGATTAATAAAATAGTTGGCATACTAATTTAATCTATATAAAAATTCTATGAGATGGGTGCTATTTCCTCTATCTTTTCATTAAGGAGACAGAAACTTAGAGACATTAAATATTGTACCCAGGTCTTTGTAAGTAAGAAATGGCAGAGCCTGGCTTTGAACATAGGACTGATCTTAAAATCCTATGTTCTTTTCTTTGCAGTACAACAGAAAGAGCTTGTGTGTACACAGTTATCTTCAAACGTTAAAGGACTGTTATACAACAGAGAAATGAGATTATGATGCTCCTAAAGATTGCTCTAGTACCTATGAGTGGAATCAGGAAGGAAGAAAAACTTTATTTCAGAATAAAGAAGAAACAGACTATCACATGAAGATAGAATTTCTTACCACAGATGGTGTTTATCAAATTCCGAATGATTGCTACTTAGGAAGTTTAAAAGGAGATTCCTACTTTGATGATATCTTTCTGACTTTACCTTCAACTTCAAGAGTATAATTTTCCAGTAAGTAAAAAACATGAAGAAATGTAGTTTGAGACATTGTTTGTCTCATATGACCAATATTAGGAAGGGTTTTTATATTAGACAAACTGCATGTGAATAAAGACCCACTTCAAAAAAAGAAGGCTGAAGAATATGCATTGTTGTTGTTGTTAAGTGCCGTCAAGTTGATTCCGACCCATAGTGACCCTGTGCAGGGTTTCCAAGGCTGTAAATCTTGACAGGAGTAGAAAGCCTCATCTTTCTCCCGTGAAGCAGCTGTTAGTTTCGAACTGCTGACCTTAAGGTTCTCAGACCGATTCGTAACCACTACGATACCAGAGCTCCTATGCGTAGACCTTTCTTATAAGACTACACTAATATTTTTGAGCTTCCAGGTTCTGATTAGAAACATACTCATTTTACAAATTGAAAGGGACCTTGGCAGCACAGTTGTCAAATGCTTATCTACTAGCAAAAAGGTAAGTGGTTTGAACTCATCAATTGCTTTGTGGGAGAAAGACGTGGCAAAATGCTTCTGTAAAGATGAAGCCAAAAAAACATCCCATTGCTATTGAGTTGATTTTAAAACTCATTAGCAACCCTGTAGGACAAAGTAGAGCTGCCATATATGGTTTCCAAGCCTGGCATCTTTATGGAGGCAGATGGCTACATACTTCTCCAGAGGAGTGACTGATGAATTAGTGCTTAACCACTGCATCACCAGTACTCCTCCTGTAAAAACTAGAGTGGGAAGTATGAAATAAAATTCTGTTACTAGAAATCAAAGATTCTCCAAGAAAAATATTTTTTGTTCCTGATAGAACACAGCAGGATTAAATCAGGACTTTGAATGAGTTCTTCCCATTTCAGTCATGACTAAGTGAAGCCAAAACAAACCAGGATTTGCAAACTATGATGCCTGGAATGGGGGAAATTATGACTCAATGCTCTGCTAGAAACCTAATCTTTCTCTTAAAAAACCAGAGCAGAGTGAGCATTTCATAACAACCAAATCTCTTACCTGGCTGAGTAGGAAACAATGGTGTCTGGCTCAAAGATGGCAGCCGACTACGCTGCTTTGATCATGTGTTGCTCTCCACAGACCTAGCAATTATCCAGTCTCCCACATCAGTCTTCTGAAAAGGCTTACTATGCCTATTCTGAGTCTCTCATTCTTGCTCCTGTTACCATTTCAGTACCTGCATTTTGCAAATTTTGTTCCATCTGGTTTCCCTTTGTCAGCAATGATTGAACCATTTCAAACTATATGGAAGCTTGGATTAAAGAAAGTGTTTACCACTGAACAAAATACAGAAATTATAGACCTAGAAAGCATCAGGAGTGGGATGGTTGAGGCCCCCAATTTAACATTGGAAGGCCCAGGACCCCAATTCTCCCAGCGCCCTAATCTGCTCATTTCAACATGCCCTCCCAGCGCCTGAGATCATCTTCCCTGACACCTTCTCAGCAACCATCACTGCAAGGAGTTAATTCTTCAGCCCTCTGGCTCGGGTAAGTCCCCTCTTGTGGCTGCCCTGGGTGTGGAGATTTAGACTCTGGTAACCAGGACATACGATTCTGTTGAGGACACAGACCTGGCGCCAGGTTCTGTGTCTCCCATAGTGAGTTCGGAATTCACTGGAACAAGTCCGGGACTTGTCCGTTTTGGCCCCCACCCGCTGAAGGGACGCCTCAGAGGGTGGTGTGGCCTCTGTTTACAGACCCCCTCCTTGTGGCAGTGACGCCTCCACTGGGAGCTTGGGTCCCCATACCTCAGACTGGGTCTGAGGTGCGAGCACTGTCTGAACCTCAGGAGACATCTTAGGTTCCATGCACTCTTCACTGTCTTATTCCTGGTTGCTATGGGTTCCGTGTCCTCCATACTGGCAGAGTCCCCCTTAGGGTGTTTGCTCCAAAACCTTGAGGGCTTAGACCTTGAGCCTAAGTGTCTTACACGTCTATCTACTCAAATTTGACCTCAATACAAATGAGAACTTTTGTGAGCGCCAGGGAAAATGGTCAGAGATCCTGTATATCCAGGGCTTTTCTTACCTTCGACTTTCTCTTTGTTCCATTGCTTGTACTCCATCAGCCAATTTGACCCAGCTGGAACCTTCTCCCTATCAAAGAGTTCCATTGCTTGTTCTCTTGACTCCATCAGCCAATTTGACCCAGCTGATGAACCCCCTCCCTATCAAAGAGCCCCAAGTGCACCTCCACATCCCCTTTTACCCTCAACCATCAGGGAAGGTGGAGCGAACCAACAGGTCAATCAAAGCTGTCCTTACTAAATTAACCCCAGAACTTCATGATGACTGGGTCTCACTTCTCCCCTTAGCCTTGTTACGCCTCAGATCTTTGCCTAAAGCGCCTCTCCAAATTTCTCCTTTTGAACTAATGTATGGATGCCCTTTCCTACCTCCATGACTAAAACCTGAAGCATCTGCCCTTCCACCATCTCTTTTAGTAACCACCCCTACAGCAGTTAAGTTAGAGGGTCTCTCGAGCTGGTTCCACATCTCAAGGGTTAAACCCTTCCACAGCCCTGCTGGAGGACTCGAATCATCATCCCCTCCTAACTGTAATGCTCAGCATGGCTTCAGAAAAAGAGGGCAATCCAAATAGCAATCCTACCCCTGGTAGCAAAGCTAAGTATTGGGGCAGGCATAGCTACTGGAACTGCAGGCATTTCCCATTCAGTCATCCAGTCAAAGTGGCTAGCGGAACAACATGAAGAAGACATAAATCAGCTCTCCACAGCTATCCTCACACTTCAGCAGAAAATTAACTTCCTCTCTCAGGTAGTACTGCAAAATAGGCGGGGCCTCGACCTCCTCTTTGCTGAAAAAGGGGGGCTTTGTGTTGTCCTCCAGGAAAATTGTGTTTTTTTTGTCAACCAATCTGGAATAGTCACCAATCAGATTTGCCAACTTCAAGAGAGCCTTGAGCAACAACGTAAGGAACGAGAGCCACAGGGTAATGGAGGGTTTGCTAGTTCATTCCATAATCCTGTATTAAATTCCCTGCTTCCCTTTATAACCCCACTATTGGTTATTCTCACTTTACTGGCAGTTGCCCCTTGTGTTCTTTGTTTTGTTCAATTGCAGGTTAGCCGCATATCTACCCAAATTTCCCAGCAAGCTGCTACCCAGTTGTTGTTATAAGCCGAAGACCTAAGACTGCAGGACCAAGCTCAGTCCAGCTGCTGACCCGGTTCCATTGCTTCTTGGTATCCCATTGAAGAGCCCAATGGCTACCACCAACACCACCAGCAATGACAAAGCTGTTGTTGACTATGGTCCAAGCCCAAAGAAAGACAACCTCGCCACCCCAATGCCAGCAGGAAGTAACCAAAGAGGGGGGAATGTTACAATAATCAATCAGTCACAATCAGGTCTGCCATTTTAGGCTGTACCTTCCGGGTTTTTCCCTCTCTCCTCCCTTCAACTCCATTTTGTAATCTTAGATTTCTGTTTCCCTGCCCTAAGCTACAAGGCATGTAGTTTAAAGGGCAACATGGCTTTTGATAGGCCAGAGCTGAATCACCTTAGCAATAACCACTCCCTTCCTGTTGACTCTCTCTTCTCTTTTCTTTCTGCCTTCTCTTCTTTCTCCTCTCTCTTCTCTTCTGCCTCCTGCCTTTTATCTCTGGCAGAGGTCACCTTCCTCTTCCTCTAGATGGGCCATCTGGTATGCGGTGTGGTTGATGAGCGGCGCCGGGTTGTTTTTTCCTTTCTTTACTTCCTTTTGTCCACGGTAGTTGGAGCCCCACTGAACCTTCACAGTCCTGTGAAGAGTCTGAAATTATTTAGATAACAGTTGTTAACTCCTTGATTCTTCCTTCCCCACACTGAAGGTGATTAAGAGACAACCTTAACTGTCACAGGAAGGAAATTCTAAATAGGGATGTAATCTTTTAATCACTTGCAAATTATTTCTCTGTTCTTGACTAGAAGTATCTTTCCTTATAAGGAAGAATGATCGAAGGAAAATAGAAAGCCAAGTAGGTCTGTATTCCAGCCAATTCTGTCATTAATAGCATTATTTGTTAAATGAAGGTGAGCACAAAAATATCCATGGCATTTGCTGATAAGAACTATCTAGATAAAATGTTTGTCTACTTTATTTCCTGTCCCAAACTTCTTATTTTTAAAAAGCCAGTTACAAACTAGGTGATCAATAAGAGCTTGTTGCATAAGAAGATGTGATATTATGATTGGAAGGTAATGATGTAAAACATTGGAATTTAATAATCTTTGATATGCTTTGGGTCCACTGCTTGAAATTATATTAAAAATAAAATTATTTTAGTTCAACAGATTTCATTGTTGAGGTCTCCACCTGGGTTCACAAGAGTCTATTGACCATTGTGGGGCTTAGCTTGCAGCCTCATAGATGTTTTTCCCTCATTTCCCCTAGTTGGTGGCGAAAGTGGTCACCTATCAGAGAGTGTATTCCCATTGAGTCTTAATCTTGGAAGGGGATTTACTCTGAGGGGACCCAACCCATTGCCTTGATGTCTCCTGGGTGGACAACTTTCTTGTTCTTGTAGTAATTGGTCGGTCTGCCTCTATTGTTTTGTGTTTTTCCTGTCAGTCTTTCTTTCAAGAGGTATCTTCTGTTCTTCTAGCCAGGCTGGTCTGCCCATCTGTCAGGGGGAAATTTCCCACCTCTGAAGATTCTGGATGCTGTTCAGGATTCCACCTATAGTCTTATGTAATGCAGAGGCTCCGCAGGCAGCCTCCTTCACTGGGCACGTTGTATCCCCATTGT
>NW_006408584.1:3487889-3534298 GCF_000296735.1 Chrysochloris asiatica
AGTTCCTATAGACCTAGGTGTTAGCTATATTCAGTACACTTAATCCAGAAGTAGTTTATAGAGGTCCTTGATGGAGCTATTTTCAGTGAGTGTTAGGACTACAGGGTAGCAGAGGGCAGGGTGGCTGGTTATGAGGGTTTCTGTTAGACTAATGCTGGTCTGGTGCTCTGTGGATTCTGTAGGATTGGAGCCAATCCTGTTTGAATTCAGGCACCAAAGGGATGCAGTTGGCCCTTGCCTCACACTGGTGTGACTAACAACCTTGTGGCTCTGAACTCCCAGAAAACAGACTCTTCGCTTGGGTTGAATGAGGACAGGAACTGGCCACATCTCTTGTCACCAGGGGATTGTGGGGAAAAAGAAGGAATTGTACATTTCCTGTCACCTGTGTGAATCTGCTCTGCCAGGTCACTTTCTGTTGCCAAAACTGTTCACAAAAGTTCAAGATGGTCACATTGCATTTGGCCATCTATTCACCAGTCTCCTTCTCTTGCCATCCTTGTTCAATTTCTCCTCCCAGCAATCACATAATCCACTTCTCTAACATTTCTTCTGAAGCTCAAGGTTCCAAGATTTTCATCTGTATCTGTTTTATTTGGTCTTTCATAACTTTATTGTAGAGGATTCATGTAGTGCATCTGCCTAGTCCGTCATCTTGCCAGAAGTCTCCAAAAAAAATATTTTTTTGCAATTTTTGATTACTGTGCATTCCCTTTCTATTTTTGTATATGCTTTGATACTTGTAGAAAAAACCAACTGTTAAGTACTACTTTTTAGAAATCTTTGCAAAGTGGTTAAATACTTACAGGGAACAAAATGATAAAAACTTCTTAGATATTACCAAACATCTTAGGGCAATGAGTTGCTGGGCCTGAGGCCTCAGGACCATAGTCTCAGGGGACACCATGGTCAATCAGTGTAACACAGTCCACAGGACAATGTTCTACACCCTACTTTGGTGAGTAGTGTCTGGGAATTTAACAGGATGGACACAGGGAGGGAGAGGGGCTGTGTGCTGATGGCAAAAAAGAAACAGAGGGAATGGAAGCAAATGTTGTTGAATGATGATGCATGGAGGGGATTGTAATCAAATGAAATATGATAGGATGAATGTAAAGCTAATGTTTTCCCATGTAAACTATCACATAATTGACAATAAAAACTTAAAAAAAAAAAATGAGTTTACCCAGAAAAAAAGAAGAAAAAAAAAGCAGTTCATGAGCAGCCATCTAAAGTTCAACTTTTGGTCTCTCCATGTGTGGTAGAAATAATAGTGCTAAAAGTTTGAAGATGTTTGGAATCAATTTGTTCAATGGACTAATGGAATTGAATATGTGAATATAGTTACCACAACTCTGAGACCAGAAGAACTTGGTGGTGTCTGGCTATCACTATCAACTGCTCTTTCTGAAAGGTCACATTAGAAGATCCTGGATAGAGTTGAAGAAAATATAGAACAGAACTTAAAATTATAAAATATACCAGGATTACCTATCAGAAAGAGACAGGAAGACCTTGAGACTATGGCCCTCGATCACCCTTCATGTCTGGAAAGGAACTCACTCTCGTGGCCCAATTTTAAGCCAAGCAGTAGATAGATATATGTGGGGGACAACAGCTCATGTAAAGTTATGCTCACTGTGGAATAGTCAATAATTCAAAAATCAAAATGGCAACAGTTACCTGTGGACAAAGTTGAGAAGGGGTGGAAGGTGGTATAGTGGAAACAAGAATCACAGGGAGGAAGTGGGACAACTAATGTTGTATGTAGGGAATTGTAATCATTGAGATGAAGCAAAGTGTAAGAGTCGTTGAATGGAAAAGTGATGATCTTGTCTAAACTTTCATTCAATTCACAATAAAAAATAAAAAGAATGAAAAGGAAACATAGAATCACTATATACATATATAGGGGACAACAACACTAGTAAGGTATGCCCTCTATGGAATGGTCAATCATTCAATATCAAAAGGACGACATTTACCTAAGGACAAAGTTGAGAAGGGTCGGGAAAGAGTGTAAAGAAAATAAGAACCACAGGCAGGAAGTGGGAAAACTGTTGTTATATGGAGGAGATTGTAATCTTTGAGATGAAACAAAGTGTAAGATTTGTTAAAAATAAAACTGATTGTCTCTGTAAACCTACACTAAATTCACAATAAAGTTTTAAAAAATGTTTAAATGCTTTGCTAAATATCATATTATCTAAGGCTGTATGATACTTTTTTATTTCTCAAAATATTAATTATATTTAAACACACACACAATATATATATAATTTAGAAAATATCACCATCACCACCCACTGCTGTTGAGTCTATTTTGACTCATAGTGACCCTCTAGGACAAAGTAGACCTGCTCCCTAAGGTCTCTGAGCCTGTAAATCTTCATAGGAGCAGATAGCCTCATCTCCCTCCTGTGGAGTAGTTGGTGGGTTTGAATGACTGACCATGAGTGGTCCAAGGCTTAACGCTCTGCATAACCAGGCCTTCTTCAGAAAGTACAATTGCTGTCTTTTATTCAAAACTAGAGTTTCTGGTAATTTAAAAACATTAGATCTGGAGATCTAATGAAGTTTATAAGTGAATTAACAAGTGCGTCTAAGAGCCATTGGCATAATTCAGAAGTTATCTTAGAAGGTAAAGAAGAATATTATATAATTCGAGTTGGAAATCTCCTTGTGTTGAGTTGACTGTTTTGTTACTAAACATTAACAATCGTCCAGACACTAAAGTCATTCAAACCCAAGACAATTCTGATAAATTAACTCAATTGCCATGTTTAGGGCAAGGTTATATACATCCTCATAGAAAAAGCAATGTCATTCTTTTTCATTAGTTTTCAGAGTTCTTCAGATTTCCACTAGGGTATTTTTTCCTAACTACATTTAAATTTAACTTCTTGTTCACCTTTTTTATTACTTGTTTTTGTCTAGCATGATTTTTATGTCTTCAGGTGTGTATGAATTATTTATGCACTCATATGGTTTTCTTTCTACATCTCCATGCTGTGTTTTAAGTAAAAAGTTATGAAGGAATATTAAATAAGATGAGAGTGAAACCAAGGGAAATGCAATATAGTTATGTACGTATACTGATAAAACCAACCATCAAGTATTACTGGACTCAGCTTAAAAAAAAAACAAATATAAGACATTCTGTATTTTCCTTCTCATACAGAGGCCTTCTTCAGTTGTTCATTTTATATTACCCTAAGGCAAGACTCTTTTCTGGAAGACACTATCTTGTAATATAACCCTTTATCCCTCAAAATCTCCCAACACCATCCCCTATGCCTTCATAGTAGGTAATTTTACTAAATCATAATGCATTTTGTTAGCAGTATAGGGAAAAGTACTAAATGAATGTGCAATCATCTATTATGCCAATGGATAAATTATGAAGTGCAGTTTCCCCAAATCAAATACATTTGCAAATCAAACCCTGCAGTAGCTGCAAAAAGCAGACATTTCTAGACCCATATTTCACTTTCATTTTAAGTCATAAATCTTTAGAATGCCTTTTAAGTCCACAGATACAATTATATATCTTCTTATTTGCTGTTCACAGAGAGCAGAAGAATTTGCCACATTTGCACTATGTATCCTAATAATTCATATCCTTAACAGGTCTTTCTCAAAGATTCATAGCTGCTGTAATCTTTTTTTGAAGTCATGAAACTCACACACTTTTCTATGTTGGAGAGACAGTTATAGCCTGAAATCCCCAACTTTGCATTTTTGTCTTCAATATCTCCTTTCTGTAGGGAATAAGACTTTCTTGGCTTTCAAGACAGAATGAATGAAAACGGTGTTTCAAGTCTAACCTGACCTTATGTGTCTTTACATCACCCAACACCTGTTTCTTTCTTCTCTCCTCACAGCCTGCCATAAAATTCTTGTGTTAAAAAGTATGCCTCATCCATCACAAAACTAGAGATCAGAAAAACTGTGTATCAAGGCTGTTGTGAAAAAAACCGTCTGCTGCTTTTCAGGTAGCTTCCAAGACAATGTAAAGTAATACATTTTACTAGCTTGACACATGAAGAAAATGAGACCATAGGGCATTAAGGCAACTACTACAAATAGTAGATGACTTTTCCCCTTCTAATACCTAAACTTGGAGTCCTGGTGTGGTGCTGTGGGTTAATGTGTCAGACTGCAAAGTCATTTGAACTGCAAAGTTGATGGTTCAAGCGCACCAGCTGCTCCTTGGAAACCCTACACAGGGTCGTTGTGGGTTGGAATCGACTTGACGGCACTTAACAACAACAATAACAACAACAATACCTAAACTTGTCACAGTATATCTAGTGAAATATTTTCTTTCTTTCGTTTTTTCTTTTTCTTTTGCAACTAAAGAAAACACACTGTCATGTAAAATTACCTCTACAGCAACTGTGCAGTAATGTGGTTAGGACAGTGTATTTGGATATGGCCATGCGGCATAATCTTTGACAACATTCTTATTCTCTTTGTGATCTCTCTTTCTGTGAAGTATGCATTGCCTTTTATTTGCTGCAGTTGGAATGTAGAGTAATCTTTGAGAACTCGTTAGCAACCACTGAGTCAACTCCTGACACCTGATGACACCATGCACAGTGGATTGGACCACTGTAATCCCATAAGGTTTTCACTTGCCTGATTTTATGAAACTAGATAACCATCTCTTTCTTCCTAGTTTTAGTCTTAGTCTGGAAGCTCTGTTGAAACCTGTTTTGCATAAGCGTAACATGCTGGCCTTCACTGACAGACAAGAGGGGGCTGTTCTTGAAATAATTGTCTGGAAATTAAACCCATCTCTCATATGTGAAGCAAGAATTCTACCACTGAACTATATAGTGTTTTTAAGTATGTGAATTTTGAGGTCTCTCTGTCTCTTTTAAAGTATCACAAGTTAATTTACTTTTAGGTATTAACTGTGTTGTGGCTTCATTTTCCAGTCTCCGTGTAGCCTCTGTTTTGGCTATTGACATTATTTCATTTTTTTGTTGTTGTTGTTGTTATCACTAAAATGCATGTAAGGAGCCTTGGTAGCATTGTGGAACATGAACTGGGTTGCTAACCACAAGGTCAACAGTTCAAATCTACCAGCTGCTTTGCCTGAGAAAGATGAGGCTTTCTGCTCCCATGAAAGATTTACAGCTTCGGAAACCTTATATAGGGTCGTTATGACTCAGAACCAATTTGCTGGCACACAGCCACCATCAATATAATGTGTGAGAGCTCAGTGGCTCCAGATGATAAACACTGGACTGCGAACCACAAGGTCCATGGTTTGAGCCCGCCAGCTTCTCCTCGGGAGAAAGATGACACTTTCTGCTTCTGACAAGATTTAAAACATCAGAAATCCTATACATGGTTGCTTTGAGTTGGAACCTACTCGATGGCACTTTACAACAACAACAGCATATATATGTATGTGTGTGTATGATCCTGAACAGTCTTGGAAGATCTTTGTACTTTCTTTTAATGTAATACCTCTATTAAGTGATTTCATTCCCTTCTTTTCTAGATTGTTCGTTTTGGAGCTTATATTACTAAACTCTTCCTAAGTGATGATCAAATGGACTTCACTTGACAAATCTTCCTATGTACAGATTCTTCAGAACTCCACTGTGCTATCATGTTAAATAAAACATCGAAATATCAGCTCTAAAACAAACTAACTTCAGCTCCAGAGTTGAGGAGGACAGCCAGCCACTGGATAGTTTTCAAAACCTTCCTTCTTGTACTGGGGCCTAGACATACCGAGGCAGCCAGTGTGGGCTGACGGAATCCTGCAGGCTCCACAGGTCAATTTGTTCAAAGCTTTTCTTACAGAAGTACTGTCACACTCCTCACTGGTCTGTGGTGCACTGACCCAGAGGCAAAAGTGAAGGTATTTTCCTGACTTGCTAGAGAAAGGGAGACCACTGGAGGTTGATTATAACTGGTCCCACAACTACATCTGGATACATATATTATTAATACTATGATGAGAATAAGTTGTTATTAATGACAGTTGTGCTTGACCGGCCCTGAATCATCCTCACCATAGTAGGTATGTTTGAGTCCATTCTTGCAGCCATGGTGTCAATCTATTTCAATGAGAACTTCCCTTTTTTATCACTGACCTTCTACTTTACCAAGCATGATGTCCTTCTCCAGCAATAAGTCCCACTGATAACTTGTCCCAAGCAAGATAGACAAAATCCTTGCATCAAAGAAGCATTCTGGCTGTATTTCCTTCGAGACTGATTTGTTTGTTCTGAAAGTCCTTAGTATATTAAGTATTCTTTGCCAACCCCACGAAGGATATTTTAGCTTTGACAGCTAAGGTTCTATGAGTAGATCCCATAAGGCTTCACTTCAATAAATGGAGATCAAAACATTCATGCAAGTTCACTGCGTAACTACAGGCTAACCACGGTCAGATAAGAACCGATGTTGTTTTTAGAGACTAGTGTTTTTTAGCATTAGAACTTTGAGCACCCATCACTGCTGTGAGTCATTTTCTGAGTCTGGCAGTCTTTATGGAAACTGATAGCTTCATCTTTCGCTCCTGGAAAAGCTGGTGGTTTTGAACTGCCAACCTTTTAGTTAGCAGGCCAATGCTTAATGTACTATGCCACCAGGGCTCATTGCAGACAGCACAAGAATGTGAAAAGTGACAATCAAGGTCATTTTTTTCAGGAGCTGCCTGCTGTTACAGAGTGTTGGAATGCAGAAGAGCAGACAGAGGCAGGGCAATGAGAGGTTTCCCTTGTACTTCCAGAGGCTACATTTCCCATGACTTCTCAGCTTCTAGGCTCAATTTTTTTCATGGGCCAGGGGATGGGCTGAAAGCTGATTTGATAAGTAAGGTATTAGAAGATGTAGTTGCTACGAAGGTAAATCCTCTTTCTTGGATGGTGTAAATGGTTAATGCACTTGGCTGCAAACCAAAGGTTTGAGTTCACTCAGAGGTGCCTTTGAAGAAAAGTCTGCAGATTTACTTCTGAAAGGCCAACTATTGAAAATCCAATGAAGCACAGTTCTACAGTAATACGTAAGGGGTTACCATGAGTCAGAATTGCATCAATAGCTGCTGAATTTTGCGGGATAGAAAATTGACTATGTGGAAAATATTGCCTTCTCCTTTCAAGTTTTTTATGAAATTGGTCTTGGATTGACTACATGAATTTTTGTTGCTATTTTTATGACTTCTGACCTTTAAAACTCTTGTGCACAGCAGTAAGAGATGAAATCTATTTCCATTGTGCTGGATTTTTGTAATTGTTTTGTTTTTTAAAGTTTTATAGCAAACATATACATGCAGTTGGCAAAAGTAATGGTCTCATTTTACATTTGTGCTAAGTCTCTTAATACTAACAGTAAATGCAAAACAGGTGCAGAAAAGAGCCTAAAGCAATTATAGCAGGGATGACACATCAGCAGTTGTTATAATGACTTAACAATTAAGGGTTAGCTGAAAATCTTGTTAAACTCAGGAGACTGCTCAGTATCATCATCATGTAGAAGTGCAACAATTACGCTGACTTGCCTTGCCACGTTGCTGTTCAGAACCGAGAACGCCCTTAGGATTAATGTTCCCTCATTTCTTGGCCTGCTCATTTTACGGAATGGCATAATTATGTGACTCTGGTAAGTTTTGACTTGCCTTCTGTTAAGAGGTTTATTGTTATGTGTTTTCTATTAAAAGCCCTTTGTGTCCAACCCCCTCTGCCTTCCCTTAGCCTCACTTAAACCATAAATGAAATTACACATTTTGTAGACCATGCTCAAGATGAATATATGTCTTTATTTTATAACATTGGAGTCCTGGTGTGGCACTGTAGGATAAACACCGGACTGCAAGATCAGCAATTCAAACTCACCAGTAGCTCTTCAGAAACCCTCTACATGGTCACACTATGAGTTGAAACCGACTCAACGGCACTTAACAACAGCAATGTTTTAAAACTTATATTAACATCTTCTGTAATTTCTTTCATGTGCTTAAATACTATTTTGGGGGAAGTTAACAAATTTTTTTTTGATTCTCAAAAGATTAAGATTCAAAATCAGCCAAAAACTATAGCAATGACTCAAAATCCCACTTATTTTTTTTACCAATATCAATTTATAAAAGGTAGAAGTTAACCTTGATTTTTTTTTTTTCTTCCTAATGCTAAAATTCCAATTAGCTTCACTTCTTTTATTCTCTTCCTTTTCTTTTTAATTTGTCTTGGATAAGATTTCCGTTCCATGTGCTCTAGTCCTGATTCCATTTAAAGGCTATAATTTAGTCTTTCGTTTGTTCCTACTGCAATTCATTCCTGGCACTGGATAAGAGTGAAGTTATTGCTTCTTCTGGTTCTTCCTATAATAAAAGTGGAGGTAACAGTAGAATGATTACTAGCTTTTCTAATGTGAATTGTAATACACATGACAAAACAAATTCACTTTAATATAAAATGGGATGTAGAATTTTATTCCACCAACCACCTGTCAAGCTAACCCACTTATACATTCTAAAATAGTTTTAATCTTTGAGTTAGTGTTATTTTTTCGATTTTTGTTCTAAAAAATACATCAATTTTCAAGTGACATGCTCTTTCTTGGGTTTATGTATACTTTCACTTCCTTAACACCATTCACATCAAAAGAATTGCTTTATATAAGGGGGGCTTAAAAAAGTTCATGAAAATATTCTATTATCTTTTAATTTCATTCTCCCACAAACTTTTTGAAGCCCCCTTGTATATGTAAGTTTACTAAATATATGAGGCAGTTTTCTAGGTAAGAGGTGCTTTTATGAGATTTATTGATTAATATGAGTTTATTTTTTCCCTGTGTCTAGCTCTGGTAGCGTAGTGGTTACAAATCAGGCTGTGAACCGCCAGGTCAGTAGTTCGAAACTACCAGCTGCTCTGCGGGAGAAAGATGAGGTGTTCTGCTCCCATAAAGATTAACAGCCTCGTAAACCCTGTGCAGGGTCGCTATGAGTCGGAACCGACTCCACGGCACATAACAACAACAACAAAAATCACTTCCTAGATTTTTAAGGTCAAAGACAGCACTCTGTTCATCATTTTCTAGAATTAGGTGTTGGAAAAACATCCTTCTTCCTGGTTACTTTTAATGCAACTTAGTCATCTTCTATGTTATGAAAGAGTAAATTAAGCCTTAAAATAAAGAAACTGACTCCATAATCTTAGGCCTAGGACAAGATCAGGCATATAGTAAATATCTAAAAACATACTTAGTGATCTGGAAAACAACAGCAAAAATCTTAGCATTTAAGAAATGAATTTTGCTTATTGGGAATTAAAGTCAGTTTTTAGCTTCCATGTTCTGTGTTTCTAACCATTTTAATTCAAAAGAACTAGGTCTCTTTTTTAAAAAAATATTGATCCTACAGACTTAGTGGTTTTCTGTCTACTATTGAAGGGACTTTACAATCCTATTCTTCCTTACTTATTTGAACCTATTTACCAATGGATGCCTCTAATTCAGGCAGACTCCCATGGACACACTGTTTGCTTCTATTTCCATTAGTTATTATCCTCCTCCCTTTGTTCTACATAATGCTTTCTCTAATTCCCTGTTTCCTTTACTTGGTTTTCCATTCTTTAGAATTTAGCTCTGACTTTATTTCCTCTAGTAAGCCTTCTTTTGCTACTTGCCATAAACATCAATCTGTCCCTCTTCTGAACTCGAAAATTATGTCTATATTATTATATATTTTTGTTTTGTTTGTATATGATTTTCCACCCAGGAGCACAAGCCATACTTTTTTACATTTGCATCTACTACACAATAGCTTTATACATTCCTGTTTAATTGAATTGAGGGGTCAAAAATTGTGAATGAGCTCACTGAGAGTTAAAGATTTGTTATCAACTTGAATGGGCCAGGATTCTCAGTGATTTTTAGCAGTTAGGATGTAACAATTCCCCATGATGAAATCTAATATAATGTAATCACTTCCATGATGAGATCTGCTTTGGAAACCAATCAACTGAAAGGAAGTTTCCTTGAGGAATATTGCCTGAAACATGTTTTTCTTACAGAAGATAAAAGGAGAGAGAAAGAAGCAGAGAAGGAGGGACTTACTACCATCTAGAAAGAAGAGCTGGGAATGGAGTGTGTCCTTTGAACCCGGGTTGTCTGCACTGTGAAAATCCTGTTGTTGTTGTTGTTGTTAAGTGCCGTCAAGTCGGTCCCGACCCATAGCAACCCTGTACAGGGTTTCCAAGGCTGTAAATCTTTACAGGAGCAGAAAGTCTCATCTTTCTCCCCCGGAGCCATTGGTAGTTTTGAACTTCTGATCTTAAAGTTCGCAGCCCGATTCATAACCACTACACTATCAGAGCTCTTTGTGAAGATCCTAGGTCCAGAGAAAAACTAATCCCAAGATAAATGGAGATCTCCAAGGAATGGTGGGCCTATAGATGCTGAAAGAAGACAAAGACCTTTTTCCAGAGCTCTGAATTCAGACTTCTAGCCTCCTAAACTGTGAAAGAATAAATTTGTGTTTGTTAAAACCATCTGCTTGTGGTATTTCATTTATAGCAGCACTATATCACTAAGACAGGCTCTCTTTGGTCCCTCTGTCCACCTTTCCAGTTCTGTTTGTTTGAATTCAAGACTAAACAAGATGAATTAAAGTACAGATGAAAATAACCAAACAAACCCTAAACTAGGTACTTTCATATGTGGAATTGTCTACAAAAGTTTTGAAGTGTTAAAAGAGAAAAGAGAGAATGGTGAGGCCAGAGATGAACAATAGTAGGAAGTTGCTAGCAGCTCTACAGAAAAGACACAAGAGAGGAAGTGTCTTTGTCAGAGTTTAGGAAAACTGGTACCACTGAGGGCAGGGCTGCCTAGGGGAGACCTGGGACAATGGAGTAGACACAGCTACTTCCAGAAATACTAGTCAAAACAAGGAAAGAGGGAGAGGCCTCCCCTGGCTTTACACCACCTCCTACACTCAAATCTCCTTCCAATGAATTTTACTGGCCAAATTAACCAAAAGCTAATTGGCAAAGAAAGCCAGGCAATGTGTTTTGTAGAGATCAACTATCTGTGATACAGAGCAGTGGTTATGAGTCAGGCTGCTAACCTCAAGGTCAGCAGTTTGAAATGGCCAGCTGTTCCACAGGAGAAAGATGAGGCTTTCTGCTCCTGTGAATACTTACAGCCTCGGAAACCCTCTACAGGGTCGCTATGAGTTGGAACCGACTCCACAGCACGTAACCACCACCAACACCGTGATACAGATCAGAGCAGGGGAAACAGAAGGAAGAGATTGAAGAACTAATGGGCAAGTAATGGACTTGCAAATCAAACCCACTGCTGTCAAGTTGATTCTTATTCATAGCAACCCCATAGTACAGAATAGAACTGCCCAATAGGGTTTCCAAGGCCATGAATCTTTATGGAAGCATACTGCCACACCTTTCTTCTATGGAGTGGCTGGTGACTGACCTTTTGGTGAGCAGCTGAGCAATTTGACTGCTGTGCCACTACCAAGCGCTCTTTCAAAGATGGAACAGAATTGAGCAAATTCGAAACTTTCTTTCATGTGATGAAAACACAAAGGAGTCAAAATAAATCACTGGTTTATAATATCGTTACTAGAATTGCTGTTTCTGAATAATAATTTGTATGACTATTTTAGATGAATAAAATAATAAACTGTATATTGTTTTATTATGTATTAGAAAACATATAAAAAGTGTTGCTTTCAATTCCTTGATTTGTTTAAAAAATCTTTTTGCTTATTTGTTTGGTATTTAAAACACACTTTAGTTTATAGAACTTTTTTATTGTGGTAAAAGAGATGAAGCAAAATATTAGTCATATCAATAATTTAAAACTGTACAATTCAGTGGCATTTAATGGCATTTATCATGTTGTACAATAATTACCACTATCCATTTCCAGATCTTCTCAACACCCTTAACAAAAAGTTTGTACCCTTTAAGCAATATCTCCCTCTTCCCCTTCTCCCCATCTCTAATAATTACTCAAAAAACTTGATCTCTATGCATTTGCCTATTGTAGATATTTCATTTAAGTGGATCATGCTATATTTGTCCTTTTGTGTCTGATTTATTTCTCTAACATAATGTTTTCAAGGTTCATCCATATTGTTGCTGGTATTAAAACTTCATCTCTCTTTCTGGTGGAATACTGTTTCATTCTATGAATATACCACATTTAATTTATCCACTTGGATTGTTTCCACATTTTGACTGTTGTGCATAAGGTTGCATTGAACATTCTTCCTTTGCAAGAATCTGTTTGAGTCTCTGAATTCAATTATTTTGGATATATGTGGAATCAATTTACTTTTGAATATATAGCTAATATATATATATATTTTTTCACAAAGCTATGAGTAGAATTGCTGGACTATATGGTAATTCTATGTCTAACTTTTGAAGTACTATTGAATGGTTTTCAACAATGATTACATAATTTTATAATTTCACCAAAAGTGGATGAGGGTTCCAATTTCTCCACATCCTCACTACCACTTGTTTTCTGATATTAGGAGGATGAAATAGTATTTCATTGTGGTTTGTGGTATTTCCCTAATGACTAATGACGTAGAGTATTTTTGTGTGTGTTACACTCTTTCTTCCTCCTACTGCCAATTTTTAAAACTTAAAAAATTTTTTTGCTACTATCATTTTGTTAAGCATGTAAGTTATAAACCAGCTGTCCCCTATAGCTTACCTGCAGGCCTAATAAATGATCAAATCCTATCATGTCTCCTTAGAAAAAATTATAATATCTATTGTTGTATTTATTGATACCACCTTAATTTATACTAGGTTTTCTGAAGTTTGACATTATTGACCTTTTGGGTCAACAAAGAGGATTGCTTATTGGAGGAAGGGAGGATTTCACTGGTGCATGGTAGAATGTTTAACTGCATTTCTGTTCTCTACCAGAAGTACTTTCCCCAGTAATGACAACCTAAAATAACTCCAGTTATTCCAAATAATCCCTGGGGACCAAAATAGCTACTGGTTGAGAATCACAGATTAAATATTTGCTATTTTGCATTTGTGTTATTGGCATAATCTTTTACCTATTATTTCCTTTCCATGATAAAACCTTTAAATTTTTTCCTCACAGTACTTACAAAATAATATTATTAATGTGTGGCACAACTATGATAATCTTTTGATAAAAACTCCTGTTGACTTTCCTTGACTGCCAAATTATTTAATCTGGCATTAATAACCTTGTTTAATCAACCTATCTCTCTAATTAAATCTTTTAACCATTCTAACTTAGTACTCAGTCAAACTAAAGGAATTGGAAAATATTCTAACATTAAAATATCGTAGAATACTCATTCAAACTGTTTTGTAACCTTGTACTTTCCAAGCCCCTGGTTTTATTACTTTGTAGATTCTCCACTAGAGCTATCAAACTCTCAAACACTTATGTGTCCTTCCAGTGCTACTACCTACTGCTTCTCCTCTAGAAAACCTCCTTTGTCTCTTTACTTTTTATCCAATAGATTCCCATCTCCATCTGCTTTCAGCTTTTACTACATTCTTACACACGGGGCTGCCACGAGTTGAAATTGACTTAATGGTTCTTGTCATCCATTTGACTCATAACACATGCATCTTGCACTGTTATTATTTATGCTGGGATCTTATGATTCACACTTGATTATGACTTGAAGCTAGATATTGAAAAATATGACACTAATCCTGACGTCCTCATTTAAAGTGTCCCAAGATAAACTATAAAATTTCCTGTGTTTTAGTGTCTCCAGTTTTGTTGTTTCTGCCCATCTCCTCTTCTCACCCCTGCTGTTTTTGAGACTAAAACAAGATGAATGCATCTCATGCAGGCATTACAAAAGATTATTGTTTGTTATTTGAGACCATTCTTATTTATAACCCTTACAAGATTCATTGTGAATCATTGTATGCAGATCCAGTGTAAACATTGAGGAATAGATGGGAAGGTGAGAACAGAATCTTTATTTAAGTAAGGATTCTTTGTGACAGGGTGTAGAAAACAACCCAGTATTTTGTGCTTTCACTTAGATATTAGTAATTTACCGATGTAATAGTTCTAAAACCCAAAACCAAACCCACTGCCATTGAGTTGATTCTTACTCATAGCCACCCTGTAAAACACAATACAACTACTCCATATAGTTTCCAAGGTTGTAAATCTTTGCTGAAGCAAATGTCTCATTGTTCTCTCTTGGAGTGGCTGGTGGGTTTGAGCCTTTTGGTTAGCAGCCCAATGCTTACCCCACTGCTCCACCAGAGCTTCTTAAAAGTTCTAAGTTTAGCATAAAAAGCAAAGGGCTTGTGGGAATGTTGAATGGTGCAATCATGTTGGAGAACAGCCTGGTAGTCCCTCAAAAAGTTAAGCATAGATTTATTGAGATCAGCAGTTCTACTCTAGGTGTTTACCCAAGAATTGGCTGGTGGGTTTGAACTGCCAACCTTGCAGTTAGCAGTCCAGTGTTTATCCTGCGGTGCCACACTAGGACCAGAGTATGTTTTGTGAAATAGGATGTTATTTGATTTGAACATTTTAAGAAAATCATATTAAAACCTTTTGAGAGTCTGCTTCTGGTTGTCCTTGTTCCCAAAGGATGTACATGTGGTTAGACATTGTGCAAACTGGACTTTAACCTATATACTAATTTTGGGATAGTAGAACAAAATTCTGTGCTTCCAAACTATGGAGAAAACTTGAATGACATTAGTTTCTGCAAATGCATTAAACTATGGCCAAACAGCTGCATGAAAGAAAACGTATGCAGAGCATGATGTTTGCTGTCAGAAGTATCATTTTTCTTTTCACTTTTTAAAGTATAACTCAGGAATTTTGATCCTAGCTCTGTTTTATCTCAGAGCAGAAAATTTCACCCACATGGAACAGTTAGGAAGATTGGTTTGCCATTTTTCTTGCATATATTTTCTCTGGTGTCTCTGGAGTTCTGAATTTCTTGGCTGTTGTCACAATAGCTTCTTTGTCGTTCACATCCAGTGACTCAGTTTACTACATTTTTTTCATGCTAGAGAGAATGGGAGAGTAGTGGCTCTGTAGGATAAGCACTGGACTGTAAACCACATCGTCAGTAGTAAAGTCCATCAACAACTCTGAGGGAGAAAGATGAGGCTTTTTGCTTCCTCAAAGATTTACAGCCTTGGAAACCCTATTTAGGGTCTCTGTGAGTTGGAACCTACTCGATAGCACTTAACAACAAAGAGTGAATGGGGTGTAGAAGTCTCCTCTAATTTTTTCCTTGGCCCTTTACACTATTCAACAGAAAAACCAGATGCTGTGACATATGAAATGTTGTCAGGAGTTTTGAGTTGACCAACTCATAGCAACCTTATGTATTTCACAACAAAATGTTGCCTTGTCCTGCCTCCTTCTTACAATCTTTGATATGTTTGAGCCTATTGTTGCAGCCACTATGTCAATTCATCTCATTGAGGATCTATCTCTTTTTTACTTTGCATGATGTTCTTTTCCAGCAATTGGTTCCTCCTGACCACATGTCTTAAGTAAGCAAAATGAAGTCTCGCCATCATCACTTCTAAGGAGCGTTCTGATTGACTTACTCATTCTTTTTGAAGTCAATGGTATATTCAATATTTTTCACCAAAACTTATGTGCAGCCAGAGTGCTCATTGGAGGATGGCCAAACTTCGTCTCTCATACTTCAGACATGTTGTCAGGAGGGACCATTCACTGGAGAAGGATATCATATTTGGTAAGGTGGAGGGTCAGAGAAAAAGAGGAAGACCCCAATGAGATGGATTGGCCAAGTGGCAGCATCAATGGGCTCAAGTGTGGCGACAATTGTGAGGTTGGCTCAGGATCTGTCAGTGTTTTGTTCTGTTGTACATAGGGTCACTATGAGTCAGTACCGACGTGATGGCACCTAACAACAACAAGAATTTTCTTCGGTATTCCTTTTTCATTGCCCAACTTTCACATATATATGAAGCAATTTGAAATACCATGGCTTGGATCAGGTGTCCCTTAGTCATTAAAGTGACATCTTTGCTTTTTAATGTCTTTGAAAGGTCTTTTGTAGCTAACTTACCCAATGCAATATGTTGTTTGATTTCTTGACTACTACCATGGTCATTGGTTGCTGATTCAAGAAGAATGAAATCCTTGACACCTTCAATTTCTCATATCATGATATTGTTTATTGGTCCATTTGTAAGGATTTTTGTTTTCTTCAAGTGATAACAAGAAAATTAGTATTGTCACTTATTGAGTACTGAATATTTACTATGTTGGGTGTTTTACTGTATCTCAATAACTCTATGAAGTGAAGCAACTTGGTCCTGGGGACCCTGCTAGTTAATGGTGGAGCTGGGATTTTAAACTAGGCACTCTCATCAATGCTTTTAATCACTGCCAAGTTTCAAGTTCTAAACAGCTCTGACTTTTCTTTGTATGTTTGAAGGAAATGACCTCAATATGCAGTCTTTCATAATGTGAGTGTGCATCTACTAGACATTTTCCGTTCACTAATTTGGACCCCATCTTTATTCTCCTCCACTCTGCTCTTCATCCCAGGAGGATGCCCTTGGATTACACCAATGACTTCTTTATTCTCTGACCCCAAGGGCTGTGCTGGCAGGAAACTGCAAGGACTAGTGAGATCAGGATAATTATTCGCTCTGGTCAACAACTTTCCACTAGCAGAGTCTTGTCACCACAACTATCAAGCTCCTTTGATTTGGTCTTCTCCACACAGCCCTCTCTGTTCTGAGGTTCCGATAACCATTCCTTCCTTCCCCATTTTGTTACAAGCAGGAGTTTTAACACCTGCTGGCCCAGTCCCAGGAATTATACTAATCTCTTGTGGTTTATGTACACCCTGCCCACACCTTTATGAATAGACCTTTTTAAAAACTCTCCTTGAATTTTCTTGTTATGAGTATGCTATTTGTTTCCCTAATTGATACAGTTCCAATGGGCGTTCCCCACCCCTGACCTGGTTCTACCTTCAGTTAACATATAATCCTTACCTATTTCCTGGGCAAACCCTATTCCCTCACGTAGAAGGAGACCTTCAGGTCTTTGGTTCTTTCCTTATCTTACACTCTCAAGTAGGAGTTTGTTCAGTCCAGTGGACCTAGGGGAAGAGGGAGGGTACACAGCTCTTTGATTCTTAGTCAGTCTTTCCACCAGAGGTCTGTGAATCTGCTGGTGATTTATTGACTAATTACAACTGTTAAGCATCAATTATTTTCTCAGAGGCAACAAGGACTAACTTAATCTGAAGAAAAAAATATTTCCTTTATTAGCAGGACTTTGGTCCAGACTTACAGAAAGAGTGGGTCTTCACTATTTTGCCCAGATCATCAGATTCAGATTGTTTTCTGCTCTGTTTGGGATTCTGGCAGCATGAACATAAGGTCATAGTAACTTTTAGTGACTTTATTGAGAATGTTGATTTAATACTTTGATTCAGAACTTTGGGAGTGGGTATTTTGAGAGATGATCACAGATTCTTCCTCTTTTACAAGTAAATTGAGATTAGCAATTTTCTTTCTTTGGAATTGTCTTTTGGCTTCACTTTCTACTGTAAATGCTGAAGATATGAGGGAATACGGAGTCTTAGAGTAGACTAATCAGTTTTTTGAAAGGTCATGAACCTTGCTTGCCAGGCCAGGAATGGTTCAAGTATGTCTTATAAGTATATTCTTGGGTTCTTGTTTTACAAGTTTATGTCTTTAATAGCACTCTATTAAGTTCTGGTAGTGTAGTAGTTATAAATCAGGCTGTGAACCGCAAGGTCAGCAGTTTGAAACGACCAACTGTTCCACGGGAGAAAGATGAAGCGTTCTGCTCCTGTAAAGATTCACAGCTTCAGAAACCCTGTGCAGGGTCACTATGAGTCAGAACTGACTTCACAGCACATAACAACAACAACAATAATAAGTTCTCTAGATAGAGGGAATAGTGCATGCAAGGCACAGAGACTAGAGAAAGTATGAGCCGTTTGAGGAACTGAACAGGGACAGCATGGTACCAACATCTTCAGATACCAAGGATGAGAGTACCAGGCCATATTAATTGTGTGTGGCTGACATTTGCTCAGGTTGGTTTGTGCCCTTGCCTAGGATAGCCAATCATCCCAGTTTACCCAGGACTGTTCAAGTTTTAGCACTAAAAATTCTGCATTCCAGAAAACCCTCTAGATCCAGACAAACCAGACAGTTGCTGTTGTTAGGTGCGGAGAAGTTGATCTCAACTCACATTGATCCCATGTAACAGAGTAGAACTGCCCCATAGGTTTTTCTTAGCTGTAATCTTTACGAAAGCAGATTGCAAGTTTTTTTTTTTTTTTTCCCCAATGGAGCTGTTGGTGAGTTTGAACTATCAACTTTTTGGTTAGCAGCTGAGCACTTAACAATTGCACTACTAGGATTTCTCTGTTGCAGTTGCTGAATACTTTGGACACCACTCAGCATTAATATAAATGCATATCATTTGGAATTAATGTATACACACACACATATAGCACATGATGTACATTTGTTCTTGGGTCCTTGTCTTATAAGTCTATGTGTTTAATAATATTCTTGGTCTTTTTGTTTGGAGAAAGGTTCCTAACTGAATATTGCATTCTCATGTCTTCTAAGATGATCTCTTCTCATTTTGATAGTGTAAAGTATTTCTCCATACATGTAGTCTGAGGCATCTTGAACTTTCCTTTCCTGTTATCTGAATGAGTTTACCTCAAGGATCTTTGAAGAACTCTCTTCAGACTTTTCTGCTTAGAGAAAAATCCTTTTTAGCTTCGGAAGAAGGTTGTATTAAAAGAAGTGCTGCCATGACTGGAATGTTTAAAGACTGTTCCAGAAATTTTGCGTTCATTTTAGTTTTAATTTTAGTCCCTGGATTACGTATTTAATATAGATCAATTTGCAAGAATAGCAGATATCCCAGCTGACTTCAAAGGCAGGCAGAAGTGTTCTTTCTATCTGCCACTCTCTTAGCCAAACAGCTGTGCTTTGAATCTGTTCACAGGCAGCTGCTGTATGCTACGTCCCTGTTGAAACACTTTCCTTTTTGGATACCACACCTGTAAGTGCAGAATGTAACAGAACCAGCAAAACCAGGTGATATATACTGCAAAAAACAAAAAACAAAACCCTGTCACCACTCCTTTCTGCACATAACTGAAACTCACAGGCATTTGCAAATGATTCACCAAAATATAAATGCCTATGTTGAATTAGTCTTGGTAGAATAAGCACTGGACCACAAGGTCTGTTTGAACAGCAACGTTGGTGATTCAAACCCACCAGTTGCTCTTCAGAAATCTTATACAGAGTTACTATGAATCAAAACCAACTCCAGGGCGCTTAACAACAATATGTTTACTTAGAGGTTTTTAAAGTATTGAAGAGCAGAGATGTCAGCTTGAGGACTAGGGTGCACCTGACCCAGGCCATTGTGTTTTCAATAGCCTCATATGGATGCGAAAGCTGTACAGTGAATAAGGAGGATCGTAGAAGAATTGATGCCTTTGAGTTGTGGTGTTGGAGGAGAATACTGAGGGTGCCATGGACTGCCAAAAGAACCAATATATCTGTTTTGGAAGAAGTGTAGCCAGAGTGCTCCTTGGAGGCCAGGATGGCTAAGCTTCGTCTCTCCTACTTTGGACATATTGTCCGGAGGAAACAATCATTGGAGAAGGATGTCATGCTAGGTAGGGTGGAGGGTCAGAGAAGAAGAGGAAGACCCCCAAAGAGATGGATCAGCCAGGTGGCATCATTGATGGACTCGGGGGTGGCAGCGGTGGTGAGGTTGGCCCAGGATCGAGCATTGTTTCGTTCTGCTGTGCATGGGGTCGCTATGAGTCGGTTCCGACTCGATGGCACCTGACAACAACAACAACAAGAGGTTTGTGATGTGCTGCTTAATGCAAAGATGTATTCCATGTTCAGAAACTCCATGTTTGGTCAAAATATCCATCTATTACTCTATGAGGTCTGACAATGATCTCTAAATCTTCAGAGTCATCATCATCATCATCAATATTATTTTGCTGGAAAATCAACTCTATAAACAAAGCACAACGAACAATTCTCCATGTTCATGTCCCAAGGAATATCTTTCATGCTCAACTCTTGTCCCCAAAGTTACATTTTCCATATCTTAGTATTTGCCAAATCCACAGCAACAGATAAAAAGATAAGAGGTTCCTTTTGCTCTGGCTCCTATTTGGCCTGTTAAGTTTTAATTAATTATTTCAACAAATATTTATTTAATTTCTCCCATGTGCTAGACACTGGCAGTGACATTCCTGCCTCTGTTGGTGATAATTTCAGATATGCTTATGAAGGATATTTTGGGGGAAAGTGTTAGTCAGCCTGCAGTATATATCTGTAAAGTCCTAGCCCCATCTGTTCAGTGTTTTGAGGAGGAAACCTGTACAGTATTTGAATTGATGCAGAAATTAGATACTCGCACAGAGTCATACACTTTGCGAGTTTGAAAGAGATTTGGCAATTTTGTGGCCATACTCTCTCAAAGTTGTGTTTCTCTTTCGTTCCCACTGATTTTTACTTAGTTAGCTTTTATTGCTTTTTTGTCTAGGTCACAGCAGTTGGAGTATTTCCAACATTTGGTTTCATTTCAGGTGTGCAGTAAGTACTGAAAAATTTATTGATAAATGATTTCACGAAGGAACAATTTCTGAGTTAAACAACCTGTTGAAGGTAAAAACCTAGTTAGTGGCAGATCTGAGACTTAGCCTCAGGTTCCTTGACTGGTGCCTGGGTGGCACAGTTGTTTAAGAGCTTGACCACTGACTTGCTAGCTGAAAGGCTAGTCGTTTGAACCTACCAGCTTCTCCATAGGAGAAAGATATGTCAGTCTACTTCTGTAAGAATACGTTGTTGTTGTTGTTGTTAAGTGCCACTGTGTTGGTTCCGACTCATAGCAACCCTGTATAGGATTTCTGAGGAACAGCTGGTGGGTTTGAGCCACCAACCTAACAATTAAAGTTCACCTTGTGGTTGAGTGCTTATCGTACCAGAACTCTGTAAGAACAGAGTGCCTTGGAAACCTTATGGGGCAATTCTACTGTCCTTAAAGGGTCGCTCGCTATGAGTTGGAATTGACTTGATGGCAGTGGATGGGCTGGTTGAACCAAGTACTCTTCCTATTACAGGCAATTGTTGTCAAGTATCATTGAGTTGGTTCCAACTCATAGTGACTTTGTATAGGGATTCCAAGCCTTTAAATCTTTGCAGGAGCAAAAAGACGTATCGTTCTCCTGCGGAACAGTTATTGGTCTTCAATCGCCAACCTTTTGGTTCACAGTCCAGTGCTTATCCTATGGAGCCACTACTCCCCATTACAGGCAATAGAATATCCCTAGTCTATTTAGTTCCAGACCACCGCAATAAAGCAAATATCACAATAAAGCGAGTGAAAGAGTATTTCCATTTCAAAGTTCATATAAAAGTTATGTTTATACAAACTGTAGTGTATTAAGTGTTCAAGGCATTATGAAAACGTTTGGAATTTTGTAAGCATTACCAAATGTGAAAATGTGGCACAGAGATACAAAGTGAGCATGTGCTGTTGGAAAATGGCACTAATAGACTTTGCTTGATGAAGGGTTTTGCCATAACCTTCAACATGGAAAAAATACAGTATCTGCAAAACACAATCAAGTGAAGTACAGTAAAATGAGGTATGCTTGTACATTATTTGCACCAAGCTCAGAGACTATAAATACAAATATTCACTTATAAGAAGCTGAGCTGGTGTTAGAATTTGCTTTCAAAAAGATCGAGTGAAGTAGCAGCAACAAAAAGATATATTTTAATGTTTAAAGATGTCAATTTAGAGACTAGGTTTGATTGCGTCTAAGATTCAATCCTTAATGAATACATCTAAATTTCATCTATATGCTGTGTACTTTGATAGGTATGGGAATGTCTGTAACTTTGGGGGGGGCACTTTCAGTAATCTCCAAAATGAGATGTTTGATTATTGTAATTTTATAATCTCTGGTAGCATAGTGGTTAAGAATCCAGCTGCCAACCGCAAGGTCAGCAGTTCGAAACTACCAGCTGCTCCGCTGGAGACAGATATGGCTTTCTGCTCCCATAAATATTTATAGCCTCGGAAACCCTCAGAAACTCTGTTCAGGGTCGCTATGGGTCGGGACCGACTCGATGGCACTTAACAACAACAACATAGTTCTCTTTGGAGTCCTGGTGTGGCGCTGTGGGTTAATACGCTGGACTGCAATGTCTGTTTGAACCGCAATCTCAGTGGTTCAAGCTCACCAGCCGCTCCATGGAAACCCTATACAGGGTCGCTGTGGGTTGGAACCGACCTGGCAGCACTTGACAACTTAATATTTCTCTTTCTATGAAACCTTACAGCCTCTCAAATTTATCTTTAAAACACAATAATCGCTCTGAAAGGGATCCATTAGAAGATTCTGGATACAGTGGGAGAAAATGTGGAATCAAACTCAAATTAATTAAAAAAAAAAAAAGAAAGAAAGAAAGAAAAAAGTTTACTAGCTAGTTTGAAAGAGACTGGAGGAACCTGAGACTTTAGCCATCATTCACACTTCAAGTTTGGAAACGAACCCACCCTCATGACCCAATTTTCAGTCAAGCAGTAGATAGGCATATGTTGTTGTTGTTGTTATGTGCCGTCGAGTCGGTTCCGACCCATAGCGACCCTGTATAGTGGGGACAATAACACTAGAAATGTATGCTTACCATGGAATGGTCAACCATTCACCATCAAGAGGGTAACACTGACCTAAGGACAAAGTTGAGAAGGGATGGAAAGGTGGGTGGACTGTAAATAGGAATCACAGGGAGGAAGGGGGATAAATTTTGTTGCATGGAGGGGATTGCAATCATTGAGGTGAAACAAAATGTGTGATTTATTGAATGTAAAACTGATGATCTTGTCTGTAAGCCTTCACTCAATTCACAATAAAAAGTTTATTGTTGTTGTTTTTGTTTAAAATATAATTAATATGTCATTTTTTGTACAACCCCCCCTCCCCCCCAAATTGGGACCAAATAAGATGCTCTGGTTGCATAGTGGTTAGAACTCAAGGTCAACAGTTCAATACTGCCAACTTGCTGCTCACATAAATATTTTATAGTCTCAGAAACCCTTTGCAGGTTCACTATGAGTTGAAATCAAGTCTACATCATGCTACTACCTACTACCACCACCAAGGCTAGTAATGTAAAAGCCCAAAGCAAGTTCAACAAAGGCTACAAGACTGGGTGAGAGACATGAATCAGACAGGTTCATGCAGACCAACCGAGTCACAATGAATCATTGACTTTTTCTGGGAAAGCACCTGATAAATTAAGAATTTATTGGTGGGATCTAATGAGATTAAAAACAAATACCTGGTCTAATCTGGGAAAGAAGCAGGAAGAATTTTGAGGGAAAATCATGTTCTACACTTTTATGATCAGATGATCAAGAAGAAAAGTCTTGCTAATATAGTGAAAATTTTGCTCATATGATGCCATTTTGGGGTGTGTATATGTGTGTAGAAAAATGGTCCTCCTTTGCTCTCTTACCGTTCCCTTCAACTCTAAAGAGTGAAAACTTTTCTTAGTTTTTCAATTCTGCTGTATCAGAAAAAAGAGTCCTGGTGTGGCACTGTAAGATAAGCACTGGACTGCTAACTGCAAGGTTGGCAGTTCCAACCCACCAGCAACTCTTTGGAAACCCTATATTAGGTCTCTATGAGTAGGAACCTAAAGGAGCTTTGGTAGCGTAGTGGTTACGAATCGGACTGCAAACCACAAGGTCAGCAGTTCAAAACTACCAGCTGTTCTGTGGGAGAAAGAAGAGGCGTTCTGCTCCCGTAAAGATTTACAGCCTCAGAAACCCTGTACAGGGTCACTATGAGTCGGAACCAACTCCACGGCACATAACCAATGAGTAGGAACCTACTAGACAGTATCTATCAACAACAATATAAGAAATACCAAAAGTAGGAGACTCTAATGAACATAAACATATTTTCTCACAGTTTAGGAGGCTAGAAGTATGAATTCAGGGTTCTAAGTAAAGCTTTCTCTCTCAGGAAAGTATTTGTCTCTTGTCGCTTCTCTTCCTCAATTTTTTAGTGATCTCCACTGGCACCAATCTTTTTCCGTTTGTACTTTCTTCCTGCTGCTTCTATGTACTCTATATATCTCCAAACCCACCACCCACTCACTGTCATTGAATTGATTCCAACTCACAGTGACCCTGTATAAGGTTTCTGAGGCTGTAACTATTAAAGGGAGCAGAAAGCCTCATCTTTCTCCCATGAAGCAGCTGGTGGGTTTGAACCATCAACCTTGCCATCAGTAGTCCAATGCTAATCCTACAGCACCACTAGGAGTCCTATATCCAAAAGTGATTGGCTTAAAACAGAATTCAACAATGACATGGCCTTATTAACATAACAAAGAAACCCCATCTACAAATGGGATCACTTCTACAAGTATAAACCTACTACTATCCAGTAGTAATAGCAACTCTATTAGACAGAGCAGAACTGCTCCCTAGAGTTTCTGAGCCTATAAAGCTTATGGTACACAGAGAGCAGACACAGCCTCAGCTGTCTCCTGAGTCCACAAATATAGGATTTGGGATTTACAGCAAAGGTTTTTGGAGAACAACATTTTAGACAATACCAACTGAATTTTTAATAGAGGTTGTTTGGGGAGTGGGATTATGAGACACTTTGGTTTATAATTTTAAATTTCCATCAATTAATCTTTAGTTAGTAAGAATAATAAAAGTGTAAGAAAATTATAGATTGGTTTGATTTTTAAATTATGCTTGAGAACTCTAGAAAATAATTTAAATTTCTTAGGATTTATGTAGCAAACATTTTTTTTGCAGCATCTACTATATGCATAAACTCGGTACTGTGTATGCAGGGTTTTGGCCAAAAACTTTATAAAAGGTGTATAAATATGCTGCTATGGGAATATAGGGAAGGAGTTGGGATAGGCTTAGTAAAGATGTCAAGCAAAAGATGACATTTGAGCAAAGACTTAAAGGATGATGAGAATTTTGTTAAGAAGCAAAGGTGGAAGATTTCCCCTTTCAGGTTGAGAGGACAGCATGATCACCAAGAAAATATGACAGCACACAGATTTTTGGGGACCTTATAGATTGGAGTGAGGGATAGGAATGTGAGATGTAAGCAGCTGTCAGTATCACACTAAAAAGCATGACGATTCTGGTGGGCCATCACTCGTCTGTCAGTTTGCTTGAAACTTGCTCTCCAGTGTTGAGATGCTAAAGCTTATGGAAGAAATGAGGAAGTCAAAGAGCTGAACAGAAAATTTCAAAGGGCAGCTTGAGAAGATAAAGCCAAGTTTTAGAATGAAATGTGTAAAGACCTGAAGTTACAAAACCAAAAGAGAAGAACACGCTCAGCATTCTTCAAGCTGGAGTAGCTGAAAAGAAAATTCAAGCTTCATGTTGCAATATTGAAAAATTGATTCTACAAGCAAAATAATTCACTAATATCTATTAATATTGGTAAATAAATCTATTAATATTGGTAAATATAAATAAACAGAATGCAAAGGTGTACTTAAAGTGATGTTCGTGAAAGGTGAGTTTGGATATATATAAACACAAATATTTAAAACAATTTAAACAGCCATCGATAGGATTTGGTTAACTAAATTTGTTATGCCCATATAATACAAACTATCAGTTTAAAATGATGTATATTTATATTCAAAGCCACCAGCCACTTCTCAGGAACCATATAAGGGCCACTATGAGTCAAAACTGACTCAGCACCACTCAACAACATATTTATATTTAGAGATATAAAACAATGTCTATAAATATTAAAGTGGGGTGTTGTTGTTGTCAAGTGCCATCGAGTCGATTCTGACCCAGAGTGACCCTGTACAGGGTATCCAGGGAGCAGCTGGTAGGTTTGAATGGCTGACCTTATGGCTAGCAGTCCAATGTTTATCCTACAGTGCCACAGTAATTACAAAACAGTATTTGATTTTTGTTTTTTAATGTTCAAACATACAAGTAACATTGTATCACTTCCCTCATCACAAAGCTTTGTGTATTTTTTAAATACCTACAGAATATTGTTCTATCACTTGTCTGTTAGTTTGGCATACTGTGGTGGCTTTCGTGTTGCTGTGATGCTGGAAGCTATGCTACCGATGTTTTAAATACCAGTAGGGCCACCCATGATGGACAGGTTTCAGAAGAGCTTCTAGACTATGACAAAGAATAAGAGGAGGACTACTTCTGAATGTTCAGTCACTGAAAACCTTATGAATAGCAGCAGAGCTTTGTCAGATATAGAGCCATTGGGTTGGAAGATACTGGGGAACTGTCTCCTAAAAGTAGAACACACCATGATGTGAGGAATGGAGTAAAGCTTTCAGGACTTTCATTTGCTGAATGGACACAACTCAAAATGAGAAGAAATACCTGTAAACATTCACTATCAATCAGAACATGGAATATAGAAGTATGAATCTAGGAAAATTTGAAGTTATCAAAATTTAAATGAAATACATAAAGATAAATATTCTAGGCATTAGTGAGTTGAAATGGACTGGTATTGACCATTTTGAATCTGACAATCATATAATTTACTATACCATGGAGAGGAATAATATTGCATTCATTGTCAAAAGAACATTTTAAGATCTGTCTTAAAGTACAGTGCTGTCTGTGATAGGATAACATCCATATGCCTACAAGGAAAATTACTTAATACCATTATTCAAGCTTGCGCACCAACCACTAAAGTCAGCGTTGATGAAATTAAAGAATTCTATCAACTTCTTCAGTCTGAAATTGATCAAACATACAATCATGATGTATTGATAATTACTGGTGATTGGAATGTGAAGGTTGGAAACAAGATGAAGGGTCAGTAGTTGGAAAATAAGGACTTGGTGATAGAAATGATGCTGGAGATCATATGATAGAATTTTGTAAGACCAACAACTTATTCATTGCAAATACATTTTTACACAACATAAAATGTGACTATACCCATGGACCTCACAAAATGGAATACGTGGGAATCAGATTGATTACATCTAAGGGAAGAGATGGAGGAAAAGCTCAATACCATCAGCCAAAACAAGACCAAGGAAGACTGTGGAACAGACCATCAATTGCTCATATGCAAGTTCAGGCAGAAGATGAAGAAACTGAAAACAAGTCCAAAAGAGTCAAAATATGACCTTGATTATGTTTCACCTAAATCTAGAGACCATCTCAAAAACAGCTTCGATACATTAGACACTAATGATCAAAGACCAGGAGAGTTGTGGGATGACATCAATAACATCATACAGGACGAAAACAAAAGGTTATTAACAAGACAGGAAAAAGAAAAGACAAAAATGGATGTCAGAAGATACTTGGAAACTTGCTCTTGAGCTTAGAGAAGCTAAAGTGAATAGACAAAATGAGGTAAAGAGCTGAACAGAAAATTTCAAAGGATAGCTTGAGAAGACAAAGTGAAATATTATAACCAATTGTGCTAAAATCTGGAGTTCGTAAACCAAAAAGTAAGAACACGCTTAATATTTTCAAACTGAAGGAACTGAAGAAAAAAAAATTATATGGCCAAAATATTGAATGATGCAGAAAACATCAAAAGAAGATGGAAGTTATATATACACAGAGTCACCGTTCCAAAAGGAAATGATTGGTGTTCAACCATTTCAAGAGGTAGCATATGATTAAGAACCATTGGTACTAAAGAAAGAAGTCCAAGATGCACTGAAGACATTGGTGACAAATAAGGATCTAGGAATTGATGGAATACAAATTTAAATCTCTCAACAAACTGATGCTGCACTAGAGGTGCCTACTTATCTATGTCAAGAAGTTTGGAAGACAGTTACCTGGCCTACTGATTGAAAGACATCCATATTGTGCCCATTCCAAAGAGAGGTGACCTAATGTAATGCAGAAATACATATATATAGTAGTGGTTATGTGCCGTGGAGTCAGTTCTGACTTAGTAACCCTGTAAAGGGCTTCCGAGACTGTAAATCTTTACTGCCGATTCCACAGCACACTACCATCACCATATATATATCTGTGTATATGTGCTTGTGTATATATGTGTGTGTGTGTATATATATATATATATATATATATATGTATGTATATATGTGAGGGTGTGTTTATATATATATGTTTGTGTGTGCGCGTATATACATACAACTGTATATATAGGGACATACACACATTTTATTTATATATATATATTTAAGTGCCCACCGACCTCCGACCTTGCGGTTCAAACTGTGCACATGTATATATAATTTAATTTTTGGACTCTATTTATTCCATCTATTCTGGACAAGGTATCACAATACATAATTATTGTAGCTTTACAATAATTACAGTAGGAAAACTGACCTTGCAATCCAGTGCATTAATACCTGCAGCACCACACCAGGACTTCTTATTCTGGCTAGTTTTAAGTATTAACAAAAACAACATATGTGGTATAGGAATTCGCCTCAGCAATCCGGGACTATTAGTAAGTGCTTTCAAACCCAGTAGTCTTGTGTTAGTGATGCTATCAGGAATAAGGCAATTGGTGGCATCTAGCCTTAAAAAAAAGTGACACTGGAAGAGGAGTACAATGTGCAGAAAAGGATTATTAAGGAGATACTGGAAATGCCATTTTAAGAATGAAAGCTTCTCCACCCTCTCCTGGAATCTTTAGAACAATTAAAGAAGGTGTTATTTTGACTTTGAAGAAACAAGTGAATTAAGGGACTGTAAGTGTTGAGGAGCCAAAGCTTATATATATATATATATATATATCCTGCATTTTATGTGTCTATAAATATATATGTATATATTTAATATGAAGTCCTGGTGTTGTACTGTGGGTTAATGCGCTGGACTGCAAAGTCAGTTTGAATCGCAAAGTCAGCGGTTCAAGTTAACCAGTCACTCCTCAGAAACCCTATACAGGGTCACTATGGGTCGGAACCTACTTGATGGCACTTAACAACAACAATGTTTAACAAAGTGATATCACACTCTTTGAAATTTTATATTCTGCTTTTAAGAAATTGGCATTCTTTTATAGGCATTCTGTAAGATATTTATTCTTTATTCATTTTGTTTTTATTGGTTTAATTATATTCCATCTTATGGGTGGCCCATAATGCCATGATGCTTTGAAAGTTACATAAGAATAATTCATTAGTAGCATCTCATAGTGGTCTACTTCTGAGGAAAAATTAGTAAGCATTAGTCAAGTGTCAGGGAAAGGAAATTTTGCCTACAAAATAGAGTTTCTAACATAAATTGATTAACCTAACGGTTCTCAGATTCATTTGGCTTTCTAGTAGAGTCATTCTTGAGAATTTCTCAAGCTGGAGAACTGAAGAAAAAATTCAAGCCTTGACTTACGTTAATGAAGGATTTTCTGGGCAAATTTCTGAATGATGCAGAAAGCATCAAGAGAAGATGGAAAGAATACACTGAGTCACTGTACCAAAAGGAAATGGTTGATGTTCGATGGTTTCAAGAGGTAGCATATGATCAAGAGCTAAGGATACTGAAGGAAGAAGTCCAAGGTGCATTGAAGAAATTGTCAAAGAACAAGGAAAGGACCAGGAATTGATAGAATAAAAATTGTAATCATTCACGAAAGTGAGGCAGCTCTGGAGGCATTCACTCATCTAATCTGAGAACTTTGGAAGACAACTATCTGGCCAACTGATTGGAAGAGATCTGCATTTGTGCCCATTCCAAAGAGAGGTGACCCAGTGGAATGAGGAAATCATCGAACAGTATGTTTGATATCCCATGCGAGCAAAGTTTTACTAAAAGTAATAATGAAATGGCTGCAGGCACACATTAACTAAGAACTTCCAGAGGTTCAAGTTGGATTCAGAAGAGGACGTGAAACAAGGGATATCATTGCTGATGTCCATTGGATCTGGGCTGAAAGCAGAGAATATCAGGAAGATGTTTACCTGTGCTTTATTAACTATACAAAGGCTTTTGATTGTGTGGCTCATGACACACTATGAACAACATTGCAAAGTATGAGTATTCTGGAACACTTAATTGTGGTCATGAGGCGAACCTGTACATAGACCAACAACAATACCTAGGATATTGATATTTATGCATTGTATTTCATTCTCTCCTTCTTCCTAGTCTGTCTTTGTTTAGAAGCTCATCTGAAACCTGTCCACCATGGGTGACCCTGCTGGTATTTAAAATATCCATGGCATAGCCTCCAGAATTATAGCCTCATGTAAGCCACCACAGTATGACACACTGACAAATGAGTGGTGCCCAATACATGGTGAGTATACCTTATTAGTGTTGATGCCCCACTCATATACCTATTTCTTGGCTGAAAATTGGACTATGAGTGTTATTTACTTTTCATGACTAAATTTAAGGAAGAATGTGTATGTATGCTTTATGCAACTGTTTCACTTTAGTTTGTTTTTCTGTTATTCATAGCCACTTGATATCATTAAGTGATATAAGGATTTTAAAACTCTTTTCAACCTTTGGTTAACTCCTTTTCATAGTTCTAGATCTTCTGCTTACTGAGTTCGGTGCTCTTTTCTTTTTATAGGGTTGGCTTTCCTGATATGATGCACAATTATTGTTTGCCTAATGCATCTCTTTATTTGAGAATTACTGTTAACCTCTCTGTGGAGATCTCCTTGTGCTATTAGTAATAAATGTTGGAATGTGATGTTGGGGAGGGGCTGCAACATGTTCTTAATGTGGGGTCACTCACCTCTCTCATAAGTAACCATTTGGAGTCTAATCTTGCTTTGCTGGCATTACCTTAAAACTCCTTTGGTGAAGAATAAAGGCCATAGTTCCTGTTATTTGGCACAAGTAGGGAGTGTGGAGGAGCCTAAGGGGTGAGGCTTTTTGTGTGTGTGTGTGTAAAATAAAGTTTCTCCTGAACTGCTTCTGTTTGGCATATATTTTCTTCTGTACATGATAAGCCCTGTGGTTTTTTCTTGTATTTCTTTGAGGCTCTACATTGATATTGATCTGCTATCTATTTCCCAGAAATACTTCATCATTTTTGGGCAACTGATGTTACTGTTTCTCATATTTCTGTGCTGTTAAATCAAGGCTTTTGAAACTTCACCCTGCACCCAAATCACTTGGTTAGTAGGTTAGTTAAGTGCTCTTCAGTTGATTTTGACTCATACTGACCCCATTTAACAAAAGACCTGCCCTCATAAAATCTCCTAGGCTGTAATATTTACAAGAGCAAATATCCAGATCTTTCTCCTACTGAATCACTGGGTGGGTTTGATCCTTTTGGTTAGCAGCTGAGTGCTTAACCATTGTATCCCTGTTGTTTGTTGCATACCTTGTTGGTGTAGTTGTTAAGTGCCCTTGGGTCAGTTCCGATTCATAGCAACCCTGTGTAAGGTTCCCAAGGAGAGGCTGGTGGGTTTGAAGGCCCACCTTGCGGGTAGCTGTTGAATGCTTTTTCTACAGTGCCACACAAGGACTCTTAGGTCTCCTGAAATCACCTGGACTACTTCTTAAAACAAAGATTATATTATCCCAGTGTTTAAATTCAGTAGATATGGGAGGAACTTGAGAAATGTTCATTTCTAGAAAGCTCTCAGGTAATACTGATAGTTCTAGTTAGGAGAGACCCACTGTTTTAAAATATAAATTCATTTTATAAACTTTTAGAAAGATATGAGGGTGCATGTGATTCATTTACTATATTGCTCCATCCTCAGGAGTTTGGTGCATTAAAAAAAAAAAAAAATTGAGGCCACTATTTTGATAATTGGGTATGCAAAGCTGAATGGGAAGATCAACTAGAATACTAGTTTTAAATAATCCATTTTGTACTTTGTAGCTGCTAAAACAATTCCAAAATTTCTCTTATACTCCTGAGGGATCTTATATTCTTGTGGTGTTCTAGAGTTCAATGTTTTCACATAGTTCAAGTTTTGAATGAAAGAAAAAAAGGGGGGAGGGACTTTGGAATCCTAGCTTGATTATCTTTGCATATACAATTATAGATATATGATATTTATGGATAGAGAGATGTTTGGATATCTAAATATTGTCTCAGAAATCTATGTTTCTACTAGATTAAAAGTTCCTATAGTGCATCAAATACATTCGCATAGTGTTGTCTGAGATCAACTCTAATAATTTCATCATCCTTTGGAGCCAACCCACTCATCATTTTCCTAAAGTAGCCAATGATACCCAAGAAACCCACAAAGGAAGGGGAGACTAGACATATATTGCTTCCTTTTGTCTCGTATCCTGTTTCTTCTTTCTTCCCCAGAATTTGTTTCCAGGCACAAGCACATGACTATATGCTGGTTTTCAAGATTATATGTTCATATCATATTATACTATGTTTTTAGAAATGCATATACAAGAGTAACTTAAATGCATACATCAGATAATATCATTAATATTGGACAATACCATTAATATTGAATGCAAGTAAAATTTTGCAAAAGATATTTTTAAAAAAACTGCTGCTACCATACATTGACCGAGAACTTCTAGAGGTTCAAGTCAAATTCAGAAGAGGACATGGAACAATGGATATCATTGCTGACATCAGATGGATCTTGCCTGAAAGCAGAGAATACCAGAAAGGGTTTACCTGTGCTTTATTGACTATGCAAAGACTTTCAATTGTGTGGATCATGACAAACTATGGACAACATTGTGGAGAATGAGTATTCCAGAACACTTAATTGTGCTCATGATGAACCTGTACATAGACCAAGAAGCAGTTGTTTCAACAGAATAAAAAAACACCAAATGGTTTAAAATTGGGAAAGATGTGTGTCAGGGTTGTATTCTTTCACCATACTTATTCAATCTGTATGCTGAGTGAATAATCTGAGAAACTGGATTATATGAAGAAAAATATGATCAGGATTAGATGAAGACTCATTAACAACCTGCGATATGCAGATGATACAACCTTGCTTGTTGAAAGCAAAGAGCACTTAAAATACTGATGAAGAACAAAGACCACAGCACCTCAATGTAAAGAAAACAAAAATCCTCACCACTTGACTAATAAACAACATCTATATAAATCAAGAAAATATTGAAGTTGTCAAAGATTTCATTTTGCTTGGATCCACAATCAACACTCATGCAAGCAACAGTCAGTAAATTAAATGACATATTGCAATAGTCAAATCGAATGCACAGACTTCTGTAAAGTGTTGAAGAGCAAAGATGTCAGCTTGAGGACTAAGATGTGCCCAACTCAAGTCATGGTATTTTCAATAACCTCATATGCATGCAAAAACTGGACAGTGAATAAGGAAGACTATAGAAGAATGGATGCATTTGAGTTATGGTGTAGAAGAAGAATATTGAGGGTATCATGGACTGCCAAAAGAACAAACAAATCTATATTAGAAGAAGTACAACTAGAATGTTCCTTGGAAACCAGGATGGCAGACTTTGTCTCTCTTACTTTGGACATGTTGTCAGGAGAGACAAGTCCCTGGAGAAGGATATCAAGTTCAGTAAAGTGGAGGGTAATAGAAAAAGAGGAAGACATCCAGTGAGATGGATTGGCATAGTGGCAGCAGCAATGGGCTCAAACATAGCAACTATTGTGAGGTTGGCGCAGTGTTTCCTTCTGTTGTGCATGAGGTCGCTATGAGTCAGTGCCGACTCAATGGCACCTAAAAACAACATCAATATCAGATCATCAGAACATAAAACTTAATGAGAGGAAATTCTTACATTCATCTATAATGTAAGTTAAATCTTGAGGTTTCTCTTATGCTTCATAAACAAGCAGCTTCTTTACTTCCTGAGTCACTTTAACTTAACTATTTAAATTCTCTCTTAGGTTGTATTATCCTCACTTCCTGCTTTTGAATGCTGAGCTCAAACACTACCTATTTTAAGCTCTAAGTACTTTAATTAAAATTTGCAAGCAATTATTGCCCCTTGAATTTGAAACATACATTTCTTTAAGTGCAAAAATCACACTCAGGTGAATCAGCTTATTATAAACATACACAACCTTGGAGTAACGGAAATCTAAATGAACCAATCTTGTATTAAGAGTAATCTGACCATATTACACATATATTTTAGGCTATAACATTCCTACTATCACCTAACAGCTAAAAATATTACCTGTGTGCTTGAGGGTGAGTTATGACTGTCATGGTAATCATAATTTTGAACTTGATATGTGTGGGCATATGTCTGCCTAACCTTGGATTTAGGCAGAAAAATGTTTTGGAGGCTCCATTGCATACTGTAATGATAACATTTGGTGTGACTCTGAGCTATTGATGATACCATCTTATCTTTTCCAGAGATAGCTGTGTATCAAGATGGTTCTTAACATAGGACATCAGCTAGATATTGCTGTCCTTTAGCATGAGTGTTGCCTGGATTTCAGTGTCAATACACAGAAAAGGACAGTTTGAATGGTCTTTGATGCATTACAGTTTTCTAGGTGACAGGAATGAAGATAAAAGAGGAGTAACATCTTGGAGATCTTTGTGGACTGTTTGTAGAAAGAATATTCAACTTGAGAACAGTTGTGAGCATTAATAGTGGAGACTTTCTGTTCTGTTTTGTTTTGAGAATTTACAGCATCTGCTGTGGCACTGGAAAAGAATTTCAGTCTCTCTGAACACTAGTCCTGTGTGCTGAAGGTGTGAAATAAAGGTGTGAGCCTGTGAGCTAGAGGTAATAATAATCACCTCTCAAGGTTTGTGTGAAATAATATTGGTAGGGTGCTTGGTATAATGTCTGCATTTGTCATGTAGGCACTTCATAAAGAGTAGTTAGTATTGCTGATAAAACTGAATCAAAGAAAGAGCATTATGATGACCAAAGGAGGCATAAGCCCAGTTTGGATGAACTGCATGTATGTTTTACGATAAAAATGCTTTAAAGAATGTTTTCTAAGTGAAATCACATTAAAAGAGAAATACTAGAGGCTTTAACAAGTTTGTGGAAAAGGGAATTAAAAGATAATGGAATTTTTCCATGTACTTATTGAAGTCCCTTTGTATATATAATATGGTGGTGGTTGTGTGCCAACAAATTGGTTCACACTCATAGTGACCCTGTATAGGGTTTCTGAGGGAGTAACTCTTTATGGGAACAGAAAGTCTCATCTTTCTCTTGCAGAATGACTGGTAGATTTGAGCTACTGACCTTGTGATTAGCAGCCCAGCACACAATTCACTATGCTACCAGAGCTCCTTGTATAATATAGAAAAAGGAAAATATTAGCAATTACTGAGCAATGATTTGAGTATTAGATACCTATTGATGTATAACAAAGTACCACAAAATTTAGCAGCCCCAAACAACACAGGCTTATTATGTCAGTTTCTGTGGGTCAGAAATCTGGGTACGCGGATGTGGGTCAGGGTCTCCCACAGGCTGCAATTCAGGTATAGGCCAGAGATAAGAGTTAAACTGAAGGCATGTCTGGGGGAGGATATGCTACCAAGTTCACATGATTGTTGGCAGAATTCCTCAAGATGGTTTTGGCTGTAACTACCCTCATTTCCTCGCTACATGAGTATCTCCAATGTGGTAACTTGCTTCAATCCATCAAAACAGGCAAAGAAGGCACTAGAGACAATCTGTTAGCAAGATAGAAGTCACAGTTTCAAATAACTTAATCATGACATGTTTATATATATATATATATTTTTTTTTTTTTTTTGCCATATTCTATTAGTTAGAAGTAAGTTCTCATCCCACCCACATTTAAAGGTAAGGGAATACTTGTAGGATGTGAACACCAGAAAGTGGGGATCGTGTGAAACTATCTTAGAATCAGTCTACTATTGTAGCTAACATTGCAATAATAGAAAGTATAACTATAGCAAAGACTAACATGTTGTGTTGTTCGGTGCTGTCAAGTTGTCTCTGACTAATAGCAGCCCTATGCACAACAGAATGCAATACTGCTCAGTCCTGAATCATCCTCACACTTGTTGTTATGCTTGAGCCCATTGTTGCAGCCACCGGGGTCTGCCAACCTCATTGGGGATCTTCCTCATTTGCACTTACCCTCCATTTTACTAAGCATGATGCCCTTCTCCAGGAACTGGTCCCTCCTGATAATATGGCCAAAGTACATGAGATGAAGCCTCATCGTCCTTACTTCTAAGGAATATTCTGGCTGTATGACTGCACTTCTTCCAAGACAGATTTTTTTGTTCTTCTGGCAGGTCATGGTGCTATCAATATTTTCCTGCCAACATCACAATTCAAATGCAAAAATTCATCTCTAGTCTTCCTTATTGTACAACTTTTGCATGTGTATGAGGTCATTGAAAATACTGATGGCTTGACTTAGTTGCACCTTAGTTCTCAAAGTTCATCTTTGTTTTTTTAGCACTTTAAAGAGGTCTTTTGCAACAGGCTTGCCTACTGCTATAATTTCTTTGATTTCTTGACTGCTGGTTCCATGAGCATTGATTGTGGATCCAACCAAAATGAAGTCTGTTACAACTTTTCGCCATTTATCACTTAAATCACTTAAGCTTTCTGATAAAAGCTGGAAAACTAACAGCACTAATTATGTGCAGGCACTTCTTTAACTATTTGCATTTGTTAATTCATTTAGCCCTCCCAACAACTTCATGAAGTTTGTGCTAGTTCTACTTTGAAAATCAAAAAATTGAAGCACAGAGAGCTTAAGTAACTTACTGTAAGTCACACAGTTAGTATGTAGTAGAGATAGAATTTGAACTCTGACTTACTAGTTTTAATTCTTACTCCTCTCCACTACACTTCATTGAGTATACTTTATAGTTTTAGTTGATAAAAATTATAAGTAATAATTTATTGGCTAATGGGTATTTTATTGGCTATGGGTATTTGAGGGTATTTCTTAGCTTTTATATTTAAAGGAAGAAACACTGGAGGCATTGGAGCTGCTGATTGCAAGGTCTTGTTCAAACCCACCAGCTGCTTCAAGGGAGAATGATGACACTGTCTGCTCCCATTTAGAGAACCCAAAGTGCTCAGTAGCATTTACTGGAAGCAGACAACTATCCTTAAGTTCCTTTGATTTGAGCTATTATTAGAGACAGCATGATCATTTTTGCTCACAGAATGACACCCAAATAATACTTCAAGAATAAGTCATTGGCTTTGAGTGAGCACACTTCAGTGACAGAATGGTATTGAGTCGGTTCCGACTCATAGTGACCCTGTGTATAGGGTTTCTGAGACTGTAAATCTTTTCTAGAGCAGAAAAAGCTCCTGCAATATGGTGGATTTTGAACTTCTGACGTTGTGGTAAACAACTCAATGCGTAACCCACTATGCAATCAGGGCTCTTCTGTTGTTGTTAGGTGCCATTGAGTCAGTACCGACCCATAGCAACCTTATGCACATCAGAACGAAACACTGCCTGATCCTGGGCTAATCTCACTACTGTTGCCACGCTTGAGTCCATTGATGCTGCTACTTAGCCAATCCATCTCGTTCGGGGTCTTCCTCTTTTTCTCTGACCCTCCACCTTATCAAACGTGATATCCTCCAGTGACTCGCCCCTCCTGACAATATGTCTGAAGTATGAGAGACAAAGTTTGGCCATCCTGGACTCCAAGGAGCACTCTGGCTGCACTTCTTCCAACACAGATCTGTTGGTTCTTCTGGCAGTCCATGACACTTTGAATATTCTCCTCCAACACCATAACTCAAAAGCATGAATTCTTCTATGGTCTTCCTTATTGTCTGTCCAGCTTTCGCATATATATGAGGTTTTTGAAAATACTATTAGAGGTGAGTAAAGAAAGAAGTCATATACTAAGTCTTAGTTTCCTAAGCAGCTGGGGCAGAAATGCCACATAGGGTGGCTTAAAAAAACAACAACAACACATTTATTTTGTCAGAATTCTGGAGGCTGTAAGTTTGAATCAGTGTCTCAACTATGTAGATCCTTTCCTAGTAGGAAGCCCTGGCTCTTCCCGGTTCCTCACATAGAATCTCACTTCCCACCATAAGTGTCTGACTAGAGGAGCATGTTTTTAGAGGGTAATTCTTTTGGTACCCATTAAATAATTATCATAATCTGAGAGATATGGTAAATATAATGTATTTATTTTACTTCTGTATATTAAACATAAGGAGCTCTGGTAGCGTAGTGGTTACGAATCGGGCTGCAAACCGCAAGGTGAGCAGTTTGAAACTACCAGCTATTCCGCGGGAGAAAGACAAGGCTTTCTGCTCCCGTAAAGATTTACAGCCTCGGAAACCCTGTTCAGGGTAGCAATGGGTCGGAACCGACTCAACGACACTTAACAACAACAACATATTAAACATATCACCTTAACTTTTTCTGCCAAGTCTACTTTCTTCTGTTGTTTTGTGGATAAGCTGTAAACTTCCTTATCTTTTTTTTTAAAGTTTTTATTGTGAATTGAGTGACAATTTACAAGGGAGAACATCGGTTTTATACTCATCGTTTCAGTGCAATGATTACAATCCTGTTTGTGCATCATCATTCAACACTATCTGCTTCCATTCCCTCTTTTTTTTTTCCGGAAAGGGAGGTACACAATAACACTCAGGAATATATAGTAATTTAAACAACCAAAGAGTACATTATGGACATTTGCCTCCTGGCTGCTAGCACTCAGTCTTTCTCTTTCTATGAGTCTAGAGTCCTCAGCTGTTCTCCCTCTGAATGTCCTCACCTCTGCCTCCATCTTTGCTGTTGCTGCGTCTCTGAATAGGTTCCCACATTCTGCTCATGCTACTCTCTCTTGATGGTCCTAGGGTCCTCTATTCATGGACTGTAAGATTAACTGTTGTTGTTAAGTGCTATGGGTCTCGACCCATAGTGACCCTGATAGGGTTTCTGAGGAGCAGCTGGTGAGCTTGATCTGCTGACCTTGCAGTTCAAACGGCTTTGCAGTTCAGGACTCCTAAGATTAACTGCCCCCTTTTTGTTGCAAAATTTCTACCTTTATGGTTGTTGTGACAGTCGCAATTAGTCATGGTAATACTCACTATTGAATCATAAGAATCTTATCCCCATGTTTTTTCACCAGACCCACCTAGACAAGATGAATACTAGTAAGTGGGAACTCTACCTTCCCCCACATACTCTTAAACTAAACTTCCTCTTTGAAACTTGTATGCCAGTCACTTCGTGTCTTTATCCCTCCCCTCATTTTAGATAGCAAATGTCTAAATTGCCCATCCCTTTTAACCCTGTATACAGAAGGGATAGGATTGATACTTGATGTGAAGACTCCTTTCCTCTCAGTTGGTATTTTGAGCTACTACATCTATAAATATAGGTCAAGTTCATCAAGCTGTAGCAATTTACACTTGTTTCCTTTATGAAAAATTTTTTTTTAAAATCTTCCTCTTGTCGAGTTCTGATCATCAAGCCATTGAGGCTAGGTTAAGTGGGTACTATCTGCAAGTTTGGGTGTTCTTGTGCATCTCCCCTCACTTCATATCAGCTGGATGCTTCACTGTCAGCTCTAGCCTTCTGTGGCTGTGTCCTTGTTCATGGACTCAGGAATCCCGAGGTCTCACCACACTTTAGACCAACCAGTCCTTCCTCTTCTCTCTCTCATCTCCAGGTCAGTGGGAATCTATGGAATGTGAATGAACTCAGTCCATTTCTTCATTGTTTCCTTTCCCCCGACTTCCACTTATCAGTAGACCAATGTGGTTGCCAGCAAGCTTACATGCCTGCTCATGTGTTCCCTTTGTGTTTCGGTCTTGGAGGGGGCTTTGCCCTGAAGGGACTTGATTGCTTGCCTTGATGGCTTCCTGGTGAACAATTTGCTTGTTCTTATAGTACATAATCAGACTGCCATTTTTGTTTTGGAATTTTTCCTGCTGATATTTCTTTCAAGAGTGTCTTCTATTCCTCTAGCTGCTCCAGGTTAGTCAGCTTGTCATTTCAAATGGAAATGTCCCATCCCAGAAGGTTCTGGATGGGGCTCAGGATTCCACCTAAGGTCCTATACACTACAAAGGCAATGCAAGAAGCCTATTTCACTGGGCAAGTTCTAGAACCCCTTTTAGGTATTCCAAGTTAGAGGCTGAAGATGGCCTAACAAGTTTTCTGTAATCATGTCTCCCGATATTCCTTTCTATCCCACTGAAGTGTCTATTTTACAATAGTAGGCAAGGGAAACCATATTCATAAGATAATCAAACATCTTAGCATTATTTCCTCTCTTCAGACTATGACTAGATCCCTGTATCACAGAGCCCTGTTGTTCCAAGGTTGAGCATACATCACTATTTACCTCTGTTCCATTTAGCCCATGCAAACCAGCCTCAGTGTTCTCCTGTCTATCTCATTCTTCCACCCCCCTTCTTTGGTATTGCCTTCCTCAACACTTGAACTATGATGTGTCCATTCCCTATCTTGTGCTCTACCCATCCCCTCTCCAGCTGCCCTCTTCCCCCCATAACCAACAAAGAAATTTTTTTCCCCTTTTGGTATTGGTGTTTTTTTTTAAGCTTTTACAATAATGGTTTTATGCAATATTTGTCCTTTTGTGACTGACTAATTTCACTCAACATAATGTCCTCAAGGTTCATCCATGTTATGTGGTGGCTTGCAGCTTCATTGTTATTCTTCAAGGTAGCATAATATTCCATTATGTGTATGTGCCAAAGTTTGTTTATCCATTCTTCCACTGATGGGCACTTAGGCTATCTCCATCTTTTTGCTATTGTGAATAGTGCTGCTATGAATATTGGTGTGCATGTATTTACTTGTGTTATGGCTCTTATTTCTTGTGGATACATACCAAAGTATTTCTATTTTCAACTTTCTGAGGAAACGTCATACTGTTTTCCAAAGTGGTTGGACAATTTTGCATTCCTACCAGCAATGTAGAAGAGTTTCAGTCTCTCCACATCCTTGCTAGCATTTATTGTCATCTGCTTTTGTGAACTTTGCTGTTATTGCTGGTGTTGCTTTGATTTGCATTGCTCTAATAACTAATGATTGGCAAACTGGCAACATCAATACGTTCAAGAGTGGCAACAATTGTGAGTGGCTTTGGGCAGGAAGCTTGCTTATAGAGCGGGGTGCCTCCAGTCACTTAAATGAGGGAGCTAGGTTTGCTAACCCATGGAGCTAGAGCCAAGTGCCTTTAGGCTGAGGCTTCGGTGGAGTGATGTGTCCTGTGAATATCAGCAGCTGAGTGGAACAACTGTGCCCTGTACAGTTTCTGATCCTGTATTATAATTTGTTAACTTCCTTAATAAACTCCATAACTGTGAGTATGGTGTCTGAGTTCTGAGTGGCTATTGTAATGAATTACTGAACCCACCTGAATAGAGAGGACTGGGAGAAGAACTTCCTTGCTCTTCTAACAGCCAAACAGTCTGCTATTTTCCTGCCGGTCTTTCTTCATCTGCTAACTCTTGAGATGTTCTTTTTGATGATGAATGAAATACCATTTTTTAAAATGTTTTATTGTGAATTATGTGGTAGTTTACATGGGAGAACATTAATTTTACATTCATCCTATCATATATTGTTTCACTGCCATGGTTACAATCCCCTCCATGCATCATCAACCAACCAAAGGGTATACACTGCAAGCCTGCCCCCCAGTCATCAGCACACAGTTCCTCTCCCTCTCTGTGTCTAAAGTCCCCAGCTGCTCCATCTCTCCACGACATTATCTCTGCCACCATTTCAGGCATCGCTGCTTCTCTGGGTAGGGGCCCGCTCTCTGCTCTTCTCCCTTGATGGTCCCAGGGACCTCTGCTCCTAGACTGAAAAGTTAATGACTCCTCTCCTTGCTACAAAAGGTCTCTCTTCATGTTTCCAACCCTCACAATCAGTTCTGATAACAATTATTCACTATTGTATTACAAGAGACCCATCCACATTTCCTTTCATCAGCCCCACCCAGACAGATTGGATACTACTCAGTGGAGATTCTACCTCCACACCCTCTCCACGCCCAAGTTCCCTTGAAATACCATTCTTCAGTTTGCCATTCCTGGCATAGTAAACCATATGATTATCTCATTCAAAATGGCCAATACCAGTCCATTTTAGCTCACTGTTGTTGTTTTTGCCATCAAGTCAGTTTTGAATCATAGTGACCTGTATAGGGTTTCTGAGGAGTGACTGGTGGGTTTAAACCTCTGACTTTGCAATTCATAAGACCTAGTGGTATTAACTGGTCTTCCTTGTAAGTGTATAAATACTATCCTATCACAGACAACAGTTTACTTCAAGATAGATTTTGACATGTTCTTTTTGATGATGAATGAGACACCATTTCTCTTCAATGTGTCATTCCTGGCATAGTAAACCATATGATTGTCTGATTCAAACTATATATATACATATTAGCTTTTTATTGTGAATTGAGTGAAGGTTTACAGAGCAGATCATCAGTTTCACATTCCACACATCATACCACCAAACAATTATGTGTATTCCCTCAATGATTATGATTCCCTCCATGTAACATCACTTATACCATTTCCTCCCTGTGATTCTTGTTTCAATACCTTCTTCTTTTAATACCTATGACGTTGATCTTTATGTGTTCCATTTAGTTTTTGACAACTTCCAATATTCCTAGATTCATACTTCGTGCATTCCATGTTCTGATTATTAATGAATGTTTACAGCTTTTCTTCTCATTTTGAGTGGTACTCCATCAGCTAATGAAGGAACCCAAAGCTTTCAACCATTAAAATCAACTACTTTGAAGAGGCAGCTTTTCCAACATTTTTTTTTTTTCCTTTAGCTTTTTATTGTGAGTTTACTTATTATTGAGAGAAGAGCATCAGTTTTATATTCAACAAATATACTTTGTTTCATCTCAATGATTACAATCCCCTTCTTGCAACAGTTATCTTACTTCCTCTCTGTGGTTCTTATTCCCATTCTACCTTCCTTCTCATACATTTTCAACTTTGTGCCTTTCTTTATCTCTTCCTGTTCTGGAATTTCAATTACCCATTAAGTTATTCTTTTTCATGCTGTCCCACATTAATCAGACTTTCTTCAGATTTTTCATTCTTTTAAAAAAAAAATTATTCTAGCTTACTAGTATTGAGAGATTTATCTTAAATGTCACTAATTTGATTTCCATTTATTCAAACCTACTCCTTTACCCTTTCAATGTATTGTCCATTTCTAAGATACCAATTGATATCTTAGTCTTAACCCTCCAGATTTCTATTTGCAAGTTTTGTATTGTCTCCAATCCTTTATGTATTTTGGTTATTTTTTGTGTTTTCCTGAATTCTTCCTTGCTTTCCTTGCTCAATTATTTCTTTTTCAACCATTTGGAGGTACCTAAATATCATTCTCCTGTGTTCCTTTACAGACAGTTCCAGTGAGTTTTTCCCCTCGGAAACGTTTTCTAGTTCTGCTTCTTGGCCACTTGTTTGAGCCACTGTGTCTTGTTTTTTTTGTGTGTGTGAAAAGAATTTTTCTGCTACTTCCAAGATATTGTGCTTTTATTTTATTTGTATTAAGTTGACAATTGTATGCTGGTATACTCATATGCACTCACCATTTCTGGTGGGAGTGATTAGAGGATGGAAGCATGTACACCATTCTTTGTTTGCCATTCATGAAGCTTAGTTTAGGATTGGCTTGTCTGATGTTGGTTGTTGTTGGTTGTTATTACCTGTTGGTGAGACAAGAAAAGAAAACACACACACACAAGACAGAAGGAAAACAAACAAATAAACAACAATGAAAAACGAAAATAGTAAAGAAACAAAAAGTAGGCAACAGCTAGAAAAGAATATTAAAACCAAAAAGAGAAAAGGAGAGGGGAAAAAACATTAAAAGCCATGGAAGGGAAAAAATAAGAGAAAATAAAAAGCAAGAAAGGAACTGAATACAATTAGGGAAATGGGTGAGTAAATGGGAAAGAGATCAGAGAGTGGTAAAGAAAAATCAAGAGAGAAAAAAGGTAGAAGCAGTAGTGATTGGGAAAGACAATTAGAAAAAAAGAAGAAAAGATGAGAGTGGATATAGAAAAGATGAAATGCAAGGGTAAGTAGTGAGAATAAGAAGAGGAGGAAAGAATAAACAAATAAAAACAAGGAAAGGAGAAAATCAGGGCAAGGTGCCAGACCCTGGAAAGAGTAAACTCTGGGGTTTCCTGCCAGCTAAGGACCTCATGTAGTGGGGGGGCAAGGGATGAGACTGTGGCGCTCCAGCCCTAGACGGAGTTCCTGTGGGGCTAGATGCTGTATGTTCTGGGAACCTAATGTGGAAGTAGTTTATGTAGATCCCAAAGCAGCTGGGAACAAGGGTATTTCCATCCCAGGAGGGCAGCAGAAGGTAAGGAGTTCTCCTAGTCTAGGACTGCCACAACCAACTCTGCAGGTCTAGAGTAGGCTACACCTGGTACTAGGTGCTGGGGTTGGTGCTGCTAGCTCCCCACTCCTTTTGATGCAGCTCCAACAGCCTGGAAAGCAGGAGCTTTTCTTGGAGTGTATACAGGTGGGGTCTGGCCATGCCTCTGGTCACCAGGATAACGTGAGGTACAAGAAAAAAATGTCATACCTTTCTTCCTGCCGTAAGTGGTATGCCTCTACACGACCAAATTTTTTCTTGCGTTTAAACCACCCTCGAAAGTTCAAGATGGCTATGCCGTAAATGACTGGCAAGCACAAACCACCAGTCTCCTTTTTTCCCTCTATGAGTCTGTTCAGCTGCTTCTCCTAGTTAGGGGTAGTCCAGGGCTGGCCAGGGCTGCATCTGTGGGTTTGGAGCAGGGCTCACCTGAATCCAGGTGCCAGGGTTAATATGGATAGCTCCCCATTCCTCTGATGGGCCTCACAACCGCCACACTTACCTCTGTGAGGCTCAGAGTTCCAGGAGGAAGGGAGTTTTGCTAGGGGTTGGTGGGGGCTGGCAAGGCCTTAGAGCACCAGGAAAGTGTGGGAAACAAGACATAAACAAACAACACCGTTATCTATGTAAGTTGCCATTATGTTTCTGCAATGCCAATATGCTACCTTGTCTGTGAAGTCACTCACAGAAGTCACTCACAAATGCTTAAGATGGATGTGTCACATCTGGTCAGTTGGAACAGGTCACCAGTCTGTCTCCTTTTTTATGCCGCATTTATTCAGCTTTCTCTCCTTGTTGTTGTTGTTGTTAAGTGCTGTGGAGTTGGTTCCGATTCACAGCAACCCTGTACAGGGTTTCCGAGGCTGTAAATAGTTACAGGAGCAGAAAGCCTCATCTTTCTTCAGCGGAACAGCTGGTAGTTTCGAACTGCTGACCTTGCGGTTCACAGCCCAATTTGTAACCACTATGCTACCAGAGCTCCTGTTGTTGTTGTTGTTAAGTGCCGTCGAGTTGGATCCGACCCATAGCGACCGTGTATAGGGTTTCCAAGGAGCAGCTGGTGAGCTTGAACCGGCAGCCTTGCAGTTCAAACGGCTTTGCAGTCTGGCACATTAACCCACAGTGCCACACCAGGACTCCTAGTAAGCTGTGGGTTAATGAGCCAGACTGCAAAGCTGTTTGAACTACAAGGTTGGTGGTTCAAGCTCACCAGCTGCTCCTCGGAAACCCTACACAGGGTCGTTATGGATCGGAATCGACTGGATGGCACTTAACAACAACAACATATATACACACATACACACTTCTGGCGTGGCACTGTAGAAGCTCTGGACTGGGAACCACAAGGTCAGCAGTTCAAACCAACCAGATGCTTGTGGAAACCCTATACAGGGTCACAATGAGTCAGAACTGACTCGTAGGCACTTAACAACAACAAAAACAACAAAACATAGATACATTTGATGTTGCTGTTAAGTGTAGAGTCAGTTTTGACTCACAGAGAACCCTGTATAGGGTTTCCGAGGAGTGGCTGATGGGTTTGAACCACCAACCCTGTGTGTGTGTGTGTGTATAGTTGTTGTTAGGTGTTGTCAAGTGGGTACTGACTCATAGTGACCTTATGCACCACCAAATGAAACACTGTCCAGTCCAGCCCTAACCTCACAATCATTGCTACACTTGAGCCCATTGCTGCTGCCACTGTGCCAATCCATCTTATTGGGAGTCTTCCTCAAGTTTACTAAGCATTATGTTCTCCAGAGACTGTTGACACTGGTATATTAAATATCAGCAGGGTCACCATTGGTGGACAGGTTTCAGATGAACTTCCAGACTAAAACAGATTAGGAAGAAGGAGAGACAGACTACTTCTGAATATTATTTAATCACTGAAAGCCTTATTAACAACAGTGGCACACTGTTATTCAGATATATGCAAATATATATGGAGCTCTGATAGCATAGTGATTATGAATCGGGCTGCGAACCACAAGGTCAGCAGTTCGAAACTACCAGCTGCTCTGCGGGAGAAAGATGA
>NW_006408584.1:3534768-3563691 GCF_000296735.1 Chrysochloris asiatica
TTTCTACTCCCGTAAGGATTTACACCCTCGGAAACCCTGTACAGGGTCGCTATGGGTCGGAACCGACTCGACGGCACTTAACAAAAACAACAACAACAATATATCTCACTGGTTTTGCTTCTCTAAAGAACCTAACTTAAGAAAATAAGGTTTGTGGCATTTTAACTGGATCTAAATCCATCCCTCTCTTGAAAACCAGCAATTTCATAATTACAGTGGCATTGAAGACAAGAAAACTAGCAGCTACTGGAGGGGTCAGACAAGTTTGGAGTTTTCCCCAACGCCTCATCCCTAGAGAGGAAAATACTACTTATCTGGCAGTTTACTGAAACCCCTATTCCCAGGTCTTGTCTCTATTGACTTGACTCAGAGCTCTCTTTGTGCCAACAGCTCTACCCTCAGGGCATTTGTTGAAAAAAAAAAAATCAATGGCAGTTGTTTTTCATTGTAACTGCTTGAGGTGGCATTACAAGTTACTGCTAACAAGGAATTGATTAAAAACAACAAGAGCAAAAAATCCAAAACCAAATCCTCAAAGGAAGGCCCCAGGGAATTAGGAAGCTTGTTTGTGAAAGTTCCTTATGAGAAAAGCGCTGACACATTCCTGGCAATCTAGAGTGCCACATTCAAGTGTAGGACAGGGCACAAACCCAAGGAAGACCTAGGAGTGCCCTGAGTTCTCATCTCTAGCTGACCTTGAGACTGTGTAAGCAGAAAATGTCACGTAAGCCATTGAAGACTTCTCCCAACTTCTACCATCTGAAATTGATGAATCATGCAATCAGATGCAATGATAATTACTCTTGATTTAAATGTAAAAGTTGGAAACAAAGAGGAAGGATCGGAAGTTGGAAAATATGGCATTGGTGATAGAAATAATACTGGAGATCACATGAGAGAATTCTGCAAGACTGATGACTTCTGTTGAATTTAGGGCCAGTAGAAGTTGGAACTTACTGGACTATATTTAACAACAAAAACGTAAAAATGTCTATTGGAATGTTCACAAAGTTCTCTATCACACACAGAGTCCATTCTTGGTTCAAAGCATGTAAGGAAATCTCAGTCTCATCATTAGATGATCACTGAGCTTGTCAAGCAGAACTTCAGTGATTGCACACTACAAGGAAACCAAACTGTATGTAGAATGATTTCTGGAAAGTCATTCAACAAACAGCAGCAACAGCAATAACAAACTCTGAGACTAGGAAGAGCAGACTTGATTTCCACAGTTGGTACACTATATTATTTTGAAAGTTCAGTTTTTAAATAATAACAAGAAATTATCAGTCCGAAACAGAAAAGCCTGGTTTACACAGGATAAGTAGCATTGAATAGAAATTATCCCAAGGAAACTTACTAGACAAAGACTTAAGTTTGCATCATAAATGTTCAAAAACTAAAGAAGACACTGTCTAAAGAATTGAAGGGTATAAGATAACAACTGTAAATATGACTATGTGTTTAATCCTCCAACAATAGTTACAACAAGCAACAATGTATGAGTGGATACACAGAAAATTTTGTAAGCTGATCAAGAATAGATGTGTTTATGGGTGTACTCCCACACAATATTGTTGGCATATATATGTATTTGTTCATATTTTAAGTATACTCATACTCATGTATATTATAAAATGTATAGGAGGCATAGTCATGAAAACCCCTTAGCTATAACCAAAAACCTTCCAGGACTGAGACACTGTGTTTGAAGACTAGGTTTAATAGCCTTAAGTGATATTTAGGTCAATTAGCTTAACATAGCACACATAGACAAAGTTCTGCATTCTTCTTTGGTGAATAGTGACTGAGGCCTTTCAGTTTAGTGAGCAATTATCTAAGTTATCTATCTATTGGTTATCTATTGCTATCCTCAATAGATAGTTATCAATTGTTATCAATATATCTGTTGGTTATCTACTGGTGTCTTCCATCCAGAGCAAAGAAGATGAAGAAAACCAAAGAAAGGAAACAGTTAGTTTAAAGAACTAATGGACCACAAGAACCACAGCCTCTACTACCCAGAAACCAGAATAACTAGATGATGTCTGGTTACTACCACTGACTGCTCTTACTGGAATCACAACAGAACATGCCATTGTTGTTATTATTGTTTTTAGGGGTCATTGAGTTAGTTCCGATTTATAGCAACTCTATGTACAACAGAGGAGTCTGGATGTGGTGCTGTGGGTTAATGCTCTGAACTGCAAGGTGGCTTTGAACCATAAGGTCGGTGGTTCAAGCTCACTAGCTGCTCCTTGGAAACCCTCTACAGGGTTGCTATGAGTTGGTATTGACTCAGTGGCACTTAACAACAACATGCATAACAGAGTCCTGGTGTGGCACTGCAGGATAATGCATTGAACCTAAAGGTTGGTTTTAACTCCAAGGTTAGCGATTCAAGACTTACCAGCTGCTCCTCAGAACCAGTTTACAGAGTCACTTTGAGTTTGAACCAATTCAACAGCACTTAATAACAACAACAATGCACAACAGAAAGAAACACTACCTGGTCCTGCACCATCCTCACACTGTGCCAATCCATATCGTTGGATGTCTTCCCCTTTTTATCTGACCCTACACACACTTATAGGAGCTCTGGTAGAGTAGTGGTTATGAATTGGGCTGCAAACCGCAAGGTCAGCAGTTTGAAACTACCAGCTCTTCCGTGGGAGAAAGATGAGGCGTTCTGCTCCCGTAAAGATTTACAGCCTCGGAAACCCTGTACAGGGTTGCTATGAGTCGGAACTGACTCCACGGCACATAACAACAACAACACTTTACCAAGCATGATGTGCTTTTCCAGGAACTGGTCCCTCCTGATACTATGTCTGAGCATGAGAAACAATGACTGGTTATCCTGCCTTCCAACAAGCATTCTGGCTGTACTTCTTCCAATACAGATTTGGTTGTTCTTTTGGCATCCCATGTCACGTACTTTTAATATTCATCTCCAGTACTGGAACTCAAATGTATCAGTTCATCTATGGTGGTCCTTATTCATTGTTCAACTTTCACATGCATATGAGGATATTGAAAATACCATGGCTTGGGTCAGTTGCACCTTAGTCCTTACACTGACATCTTTGCTCTTGAACACTTTAAAGTCTTGTACAAAAGATTTGTCTAATGCAATATGTCGTTTGATTTCTTGACTGCTGCTTCCATGAATGCTGATAGTGGATCGAAGCAAAAGGAAGTCTTTGACAACTTCAATCTTTTTCTCCATTTAACCTGATGTTATTTATTGATCCAGTGGTGAGGATCTTTTTTTTTTTTTCTTTACATTGAAGTGCAACACATACTGAAGGCTGTGGTCTTTGATCTTCATCAGTAAGTGTTTTAAGTCCTTTTCACTTTCAGCAAACGAGGTTGTATCACAGGCATATTGCAGGTTGTTAATGGGTCTTCCTCCAATCCTGATGCCACATTCTTCTTCATCTAATAGTTTCTCAGATTATTTGCTCAGCATACAGATTGAATAAGCATGGTGAAAGACTATAACCCTGGTGCTCACTTGTCTTGATTTTAAGCCATTTAGTATCTGCTTTTTCTGTTTGAAAGACTGTTTCTTGGTCTATGTACAAGTTCCTCATAAGCACAATTAAGTATTCTGGAATACCTATTCTTTGCAATATTACACATAGTTTGTCATGGTCCACACAGTCAAAAGACTTTTCATAGTCAATAAAGCACAGGTAAAATTTTTTCTGGTATTCTCTGCTTTCAGCTAAGACCCACCTGACATCAACAATGTTATCCCTCATTCCATGTATTCATCTATATCTGGCTTGCATGTCTGGCAGTTCCCTGTTGATGTACTGCTACATCCATTTTTAAATATCTTTAGAAAAATGTTACCTGCATGGGATATTAATGATATAATCTGATGATTTCCACTAGATCACCTCTCTTTGGAATGGGCACAAATATGGATCTCTTCCAATCAGCTTGTGAGGTAACTGTCTCCTAAATCTCTTAGCGTAGATGAATAGTGCCTCTAGTGCTGCATCACTTTGTTAAAAGAGTGTAATTTGTATTCCATCAATTCCCAGAGCCTTGTTCTTTGCGAATGCACCTTGGACTTCTTCCTTCAGTACCATTGACTTTTGACCATACACTATCTCTTGAAATGACTGAACATTTACAATTTCTCTTTGGCACAGTGTCTCTGTATTCCTCCCATCTTCTTTTTATGCTTTCTGCATCATTTAATATTTTGCCCATAGAATACTTAGTGTTGCCAAGTCAAGGCTTGAATTTTTCTTAAATTCTTTCAGCTTGAGAAATGCTGAGTGTGTTCTTCCCTTTGGTTTTCTTACTCCAGGTCTTTGCACATTTCATTATAATACTTGCCTTTGTTTTCCCAAGCTGCCATTAGAATTTTTCTATTTAGCTCTTTTATCTCCTCAAGTCTTCCATTTGCTTTAGCATTTTTATGTTGGAGAGCAACTTTAAGAGTCTCTTCTGACATCCCTTTTGGTGTTTTCCTTCTTTTCCATTTTGGTTAATGAGCTTTTGCTTTCTTCCTGTATGATGTTCTTGATGTTACCACACAATTCTTTTGGTCTTCAGTCATTTTTGTCTAATGCATTATATCTGTTCTTGAGATGATCTCTAAATTCATATGTGATGTGTACAAGGTTATATTTTGGCTTTCATGGACTTGTTTTAATTTTATTCAGCTTCAGCCTGAACTTGCATATTAGCAGTTGATACTCTGTTCCACAATCTGCCTATGGCTTGGTTTGGGCTGAGATGGGACTTTTCTACTGTCTCCTTCCACAGATGCAGTCAATTTTATTTCTATGTATTCCATCTGGTGAGATCTAAGTGTATAGTAATCTTTTATGTTGTCTAAAAAAATTTGCAATGGATAAATCATTGGTCTTGCAAAATTCTATAATGTAATCTCCAGCATCATTTCTATCACCAAGGCAATATTTTCCAACTACTGACTCTTCCTGTTTGTTTCCAATCTTTGCATTTCAATTGCCAGTGATTATTAATACATCTTGTTTGCATGTTTGGTCAATTTCAGACTGAAGAAGTCAGTAGAATTCAATTTTATTATCACTGACTAACTTAGGCTGGGTTTTCTAGAGAAGCAAACCCAACGAAACATATATGTATATATATAAAGAGAGGTTTATATCAAGGAAGTGGCTCACAATTATAGAGTCCAAGGTTTCTTGCAGACAAGAGAGCTAACTTTTCCAGTGTGTCCATTATATTTGGAGCAGACCACACTGCAAGGAAACATTCTTTCAATTTATTGGGTGCTCGTACAGGGTCACTATGGGTCGGAACCGACTCGACAGCACTTAACAACAACAACAACAACATAACTAATTATCATAGAATTAACTATGCCTGTATCAGGGGTTAACCACATCTCAGTAGACAAACCGCTGGGAATCCTGACACAATTAAGTTGACATAAAACTCTATCACACTGACTTTAGTGTTTGGAAAGTAAATGTGAATGTTGTTATGTGCTGTAGAGTTGGTTCTGACTCATAGCGACCCTGTACAGGGTTTACGAGGCTGTAAATCTTTACGGGAGCAGAAAGCCTCATCTTTCTCCTGAGGAACAGCTGGTAGTTTCAAACTGCTGACCATGAGATTAGCAGCCCAATTTGTAACCACTACACTATTAACTGGTCTTCTTTGTAACCATATGGATATAATCCTATCACAGACAATGTGTATTACAAGATAGATCTTAAATTTTAATTTTATTTTATGATTGCAAAAAATGTTAGGCACCAACCGATCCTCTCACAGTCCTCTCTGCTCAACTGGGTTTGATTATTTGTTGCTGTGGCAACACAGAACTCAGTCACCATATTCACAGGTATTGGATTTATTAGGGACATTGTTGTTGTTGTTGTTGTTATGTGCTGTGGTGTCGGTTCCGACTCATAGCGACCCTGTACATTAGCAGGTTACAATACAGGATTAGAAAATGCTCAGGGCACAGTTGCTCCATTAAATTGTTGATAAATCACACACAGGACACACTACTTACTATAAGCCTTTGCCTGAAGGTACTCAGCTCTAGCTGCATGGGTTAGCAAACCTAGCTCCACCATTTAAGTGCCTGGAGATACCCCACTCTACAAGCAAGCTTCCTGTCCACAGTCACTCAGCTTTATTTACTCCATGGACTGGGAAGTCCACTGCTCTGTCTCTAGCTCTGGTTTTTGGTTCTACTGAAACCAAAGACTCTGCCAGTCTTCCAGTGTCACAGTTTACTGCCCCTGAGTTGAGGAGGTTCAATGAGCAGAGATCGCCAGATCCAAAGGACACACTCCACTGCTGGCTCTTCTTTGATGATAGTGAGATTCCTCCTCGTGCTTCTGAGATGGCTCATTTTATATCTAGAATTTCATGTTTTTACAATTACATTTAATTGTTAACATCCACAGCTTAATCCTATCATCCTATCAGTATGTTCTCCCACCTTCTTTCACCCAAATCCAGCAGGGCATAATGTTGCTTGGTGGGAGCTACAGACTATGATTAGAAGAGACATAATAATTCACTATATCACATTGATAAATGCTAATGCCATTCCTCTTTAATTTGACATTCCCAGCATGGTTAAACCATATATATGATTGACAGACTCAGTATGACTAACACTAGTCCATTTTAGCTCACTAGTGCCTAATATATTGATATTTATGTGTTCAATTTTAGTTTTGACAACTTCCAATTTTCCTGAGCCAAGCCATGGTATTTTCAATAACTTCATATGGATGCGAAAGCTGGACATTGGATAAGGAAGATCGTAGAATTGATGCCTTTGAGTTGTGGTGTTGGAGGAGAATACTGAAAGTGCCATGGACTGCCAAAAGAACCAATAGATCTGTTTTGGAAGAAGTGCAGCTAGAGTGCTCCTTGGAGGCCAGGATGGCTAAATTCCGTCTCTTATACTTTGGACATATTGTCAGGAGGGAACAGTTGCTAGAGAAGGATGTCATGCTGGGTAAGATGGAGGGTCAGAGAAAAAGAGGAAGAACCCCCAAGGAGATGGATCAGCCAGGTGGCATCATTGATGGACTCAAGTGTGGCCATGGTAGTGAGGTTGGGCCAGGATCAGACATTGTTTCGTTCTGCTGTGCATGGGGTCACTATGAGTCGGTTCTGACTCGATGGCACCTGACAACAACAACAACAACAACAACAATTTTCCTACATTCATTCTTCATACATTTTATGTTCTGATTATTCTTGGAGGTTTCCCGCAATTTCTACTCAGTTTGAATTGTCACCTAATCAGCAAATGAAGGTCCTGAAATCTTTATTCCATTCATGTCATCATGGTCAATGACTCGACTTTGAGGAGGTAGTTCTTCCTTTCCCAGTCATATTTTGAGTGCTTTCCAACCTGAGGGTTCATCTTTCATAACTTTATCAGATAATATTTTGGTGCTATTCATAATTCTTTCATCTCCCAGCATGATATCTGACAATGTTCTGCTGCTATTTAAGGTTTTCAGTGGCTTAACACTCAGAAGTAGTCTCCTGCTCCTTCTTAGTCTGTTTTACTTAATTATGATCCAAGAAAAATGAAATCTTTGACAACTTTGGTATTTTCTCCATTTACCATGATATCACTTATTGGTATGAGGATTTTTGCTTTTTCTATGTTGGGGTGTAATCTCACTAAAGGCTGTAATCTTTGATCTTCATCAGTAAGTGCTTCAAGTCCTCTTCATATTCAGCAAGCACATTATCTGCATGTTGCAGATGCTAATGAGTCTTCCTTCGTTCCTGATGCCAGGGTTTTCCTCACTGAGTCTAGCTTCTTGGATTATTTGCTCAGCATACATATTCAGTAAGTATGGTGAAAGGATACAACCATTACACACACCCTTCCTGACTTTAAACCATGAAACATTCCCTTGTTCTGTTCTAACAACAGCCTTTTGGTCTATGTACAGGTTTCATAAGAGAACAGTGAGGTGTTCTGTACTCACATTCTTCACATTATCCATAATTTGTTATAATCCATGAATGCCTTTGCATAGTCAATGAAACACAGATCAACTTCTTTCTTGTATTCTCTGCTTTCAACCAAGATACATATGATGATAACAATGATATCCCCCAATTCCACATTTACTTCTGCATCAAGCTTGAATTTCTGGCAGTTCCTTGTCAATATGCTGCAGCAGCAGTGTTTGAATGATCTTCTCCAAAATCAGTATGGATACATAAAGAAACAGCATAAAGAAAACAAAAATTGTCACAATTGGATGAGTATTTAAGGATCATGATAAATAAAAAAAAGATTTAAGTTGTCAAAGGATTGAATTTTTCTTGGATAAACGACAATGGAAGCAGCAGTCAAGAAATGAAACAATATATTGCATTGGGCAAATCTGCTGCAAAAGACTTTAAAATGTTAAGAGCAAAGATGTCACTTTGAGGATTAAGGTGTGTCATGGTATTTTCAATTGCATCATATGCATGGGAAAGCTGGACAATAAATAAAGAAGACGAAAGAATAAATGATGGATTTGAATTGTGATATTGGCAAAGAATATCAAATATAATGTGGACTGACAGAAGGAAAAATAAGTCTGTCTTGGAAGAAATATAGCCAGAAAGCTTCTTAGCAATGAGGATGGTGAGACTTCATCTCAAGTACTTTGGGTTTGTTATTAGGAAAGACCATCCTTACAGAAGGACACTTGGTAGAGGGTTGGCAAAAAAGAGAAAGACCCTCAAGAATATGGATGACACAGTGACTGCAATGAGGAGCCTAACTAGAGTGTGAGGAAGGCATAGGACCTCATGGTGTGTCTGTTCTTTAAGAAGTCCTTTATAAATGCAAAGACATCACATTTTCATGGATTGTTGACATGGCAATACCCCTCAAGCTAATTTGCAGATTCAATCTAATTCCTACAAATATCTTGTAATTTTTATTAGGTGCCTTTGAGTCAGCATCAACTCATAGTGACCCTATGCACAACAGAACGAAGCAATGCTCAGTCTGGCACTATCTCCACAAATATCATATTTGAGCCTATTGCTGCAACTAATGTGTCAATCCATCTTGTTGGGGGTTTTCCTGTTTTTTTAATGACCCTCTACTTTGCCAATCCTGATATCCTTTTCTAGAGACGTGTTCCTTCTGGCAACATTCACAAAGTATGTGAGACATCATCTTGCCATCCTTGTTTCCAAGGAGCCTTCATTCTGGTTGCACTTCTTCCACAAAGATGTGTTTATTCTTTGGTAGTGGTACATGTAAACTAGTCCTGTAAACTAATTTCTTATCTGAGTCTTGGATTTTCTTCTTTTGTTCTGTATAAATAGAGACCAATAATTGTAGCTCAGATGGCTATTTACAAGTGATGCTACTCATCACACCAGAATATAGAACATAAATTTGTGAACTGTATTATGCCAATTGACCAAGCAGTCCCATGTTATTGTTTTCTTGTTGTTGTTGTTAAGTGCCGTCGAGTTGATCCCAACCCATAGCGACCCTGTGGAGGGATTCCAAACAGCAGCTGCTGAGCTTGAACCACCAACCTTGCAGTTCAAACGGCTTTGCAGTCTGACGCATTAGCCCACAGTGCCACACCAGGTATTGATTCATAGTGATATTATGCACAGCAGAATGAAACACTGCCCAATCCTAGGCCAATCTCACTATTGTTGCCACACTTGAGCCCATTGATGCTGCCACTTTGCCAATCCATCTCGCTGGGAGTCTTCCTCTTTTTCTCTGACTCTCCACCTTACCAACGACTGGTCCCTCCTAACAATATGCCCATAGTATGAGAGACAAAGTTTGGCCATCCTGGCCTCCAAGGAGCATTCAAGCCTATGGTAAACCAAGAAAACCAATTCTTTGAAGTGATTGGTTATATCTAAGGTATGCATGCCATTTTTTAAGTGAAGTGAAAACAAACTTACAGGAAGTGTTATATAACTCTTCTATTTATTCATATATCTAATATTCAAATGTTGCTGGATGATGAAAAGGTGTAAATGGAAGAGTAGAAGACAAGGAAAGGCAAATCATCATTGGTTGGTCAGTTCTAATATGTGTATTGATACTAAATTCTAAGAACAGGCGTTTTATCTTATCTGCTTAAGCAAAAAGGAGTAAATATTCAAGTTGAGAATGATATGGTATATAATGATCTTGTATTACTTCTTTTTAAACTTTTTATTGTGAATTTAGGGAAGGTTAACAGAGAACATCATCAGCTTTACACTCAACAAATTACATGTTTTGTTTCATCTCAATGATTACAATCCTCTCCCTGCAACAACAGTTATCCTACTTCCCCCCTGTGGCTTACCTTTAACATCTTATATTTCACAAATGAACAAAGCAAAAATATTTGATGTAGACATACAAAATAAAAAAATATATATATTCATTTAAATGTCCTAAGGACATATCCTGCAAGCAAGCCTCCTGCCCACATGCACACAGCCTTACTCAGTCCATGGGCCTAGAGCATGCAGCTTCTCTATTTCTCCATGCCACCGTCTCTATTGTTACTTCTTTTTTAGGTAGGATCTCAATTTCCACTCATGCTTTTCCTTTTTGATGGTCCTGGGATTGTCTGTTCCTGAAATGACAGATGAACTACTCCCCCTTTTAGTTCTACATCTTCTACAGTTATGGCAATCACAATCCTGATAACAATTACTCACAACTGAATCATAAAATCCTATCATGATCATCCCCCATCCCTTCTCCAGATTCATTTGGAGAAGAGGAAAACTATTCAGTGGGGATTCTATCTTACCCAACTCATTCTGAAACTAAGCATATGTAAGCCAGCCACTTGTGCTTTTAGAGCCCCCCATTTTTGGTAGTTAATGTCTAGATTGCCCATCCCTATCAACCCAGTGTACTAAGGAAACAAACTTGTTCCTTGATATGAAGAATCCTTCAATTTGGTTGGAATTTTGAGCAGCTGTATACATAAGCAAATGTCCAGTTTATCAAATTGTAGCAATTTATAGTTGCTCACTGCATCAAGCATCTTTGTCTGATTGAGTTCTGGTCAGCTAGCCATCCAATCTAGGTCACATGGGTGCAAGTTTGGGAGTTCACACATGCCTCCCCATACTTCAGACCAGGTGGCTGCTTCGCTTTCAGTCTGTGCCCATGGGCTCAGGAGTTCACACACCTCCCTAAACTTCAGACTAGCCAGGTCTTTTTCTTTTTTCTCTTATCTTGGGGTCTATTGGCGTGGCATCAGGATTGGAGGAAGATTCATTAACATCTGCAATATGCAAATGATAAAATTTTGCTTGCTGAAAGTGAAGAGGACTTAAAATACTTACTGATGAAGATCAAAGAGCACAGTCTTTGGGTTGCATCTCAATGTAAAGAAAACAAAAATCCTCACTACTGGACCAATAAACAACATTCTTATCAGCAGAGAAAAGATTGAAGCTGTCAAGGACTTTATTCTTCTTGGGTCAGCCATCAACACTCTTGGAAGCAACAGTCAAGAAATCAAACGACATATTGTATTAGGCAAATGTGCTGCACAAGACATTTTTAAAGTGTTCAACAGCAAAGATGCCAGCTTGAGGTATAAGGTGTGCTTGACCTAAGCCATGGTATTTTCAATCACCTCATATGCATGTGTCAAGGAGCTCTGGTAGCGTAGTGGTTATGAATTGGGCTGCAAACCGCCAAAACTACCAGCTGCTCCACGGGAGAAAGATGAGGCTTTCTGCTCCCATAAAGATTTACAGCCTTGGAAACCTTGTTCAGGGTCGCTATAGGTTGGAACTGACTCGATGGCATTTAACAACAACAACAACAACATGTGCATGTGAAAGTTGGACAGTGAATAAGGAAGATCGTAGATGAATTGATGTCATAATTTGAGATATGGTGTTGGAGGAGAATATTGAAAGTGCCATGGGTTGCCAAAGGAACAAATAGATCTGTGTTGGAAGAAGTGCAACCAGAGTACTCCTTGGAAGCCAGGCTGGCCAAACTTCATCTCTCATACTTCGTACATATCATCAGGAGGAACCAGTCGTTGGAGAAGGATATCATGTTTACTAAGGTGGAGGGTCAGAGCAAAAAGGGTCGCTATGAGTTGGTACCAACGCTATGGCACCTAACAACAACAACAACGAGTGTCAATAGAACATGGCCAAACTCAGCTCATGTCTTCATTGATGCATTTCCCCGACTTCCACTCACAAGTAGACCCAGGTGGTCACCAGCTAGCATACTAGACTGCAGGAAACTGAGTTTCTGCCTTCGAAAAGGATTTTCCTTCATGGGCTGACCTTTCTTGCCTGATGCCGCTAAAGTGAACAGCTTGTTTGATATTCTAACAGTCAAACATCCTGCTTTTTTTCTGAAGCTCTTTCTTTCAATAAGATTCTTCTGTTCTTCCAGCAGATCTAGGTTGGTCTGCATGCATGTCTTTTCAAGTGGAAATGTGCCAATTCAGAAGGTTCTGGGTGGGGCTCAGGATTCCAATTTAAGGTCCTAGTGTGAGTCTGTGGGTTAATGCGCCAGACTGCAAAGTCATTTGAACTGCAAGGTCCGCAGTTCAAACTCACCAGCTGCTCCTTGGAAACCCTATACAGGGTCGCTATGGGTCGGAATCGACTGAACAGCACTCAACAACAACAACAATTCTGCAAAGATTTAACAGGGAACCTATCTCCCTGGGCAAATTCTAATTTCTCTTTTAGAAAATCCATTCAATTATAGGCTGAAGATGGGCTTACAACTTTCTGTCGTAGCAATTCCCAATATTCATTTCTATCACACTTAAATGGCCATTATAATAGTAGGCAGGGGAAACCCAGATCCACAAGACAATCAAATACCTTAGCATTTTTTTTCTCCTCCTTTACCCATTCTGACTATGTCTTGATCTCTGTATTATAGAACACTGTTGTTCCAAGGTTGTGTATAAATCACCTCTATCCCATTTAGGCTTTACATACCTCTGTAAGTCTTCCCCTGTCTTCATTGTTCCTCTGCCATCCTCACTTCTTGCCTGTTGCCCCCCATTCGTATATTGCGTTCCTTGTCATCTGAGCTAACATGTGTCTATCCTTTAACCTGTGAATTACTGTCCCTCCCTCCTATCCTGGTAACGGTTGAAAAATGTTTCTTTTAGATTAGAAGTTTTTCTTAAGGTTTTACAACAATGGTCTTATGCATTTGTGATGTACTAATATCACTTAGCAAAATGTACCCACTCTATGGCACATAACAACAACAACAACAAATGTCTTCAAGGTTCATCCATGTTATGAGGTGTTTGCAGATTCATCATTATTCTTTAAGGTATTCCATTCTTCTGTTGATGGGCACTTAGGCTGTTTCCATTGTTGTGCTATTGTGAATAGTGCTGTGATAAACATTGGTGTGCATAGATCGACTCTTATCCTGGCTCATATTTCTCGTGGATTTATACCAAGTAGAGCAATTGCTGGATCATAAGGTATTTCTAGTTTCAACTTCTGATGAAGCACCATACCATTTTCCAGAGTGGCTGAACCATTTTACAGTCCCACCAGCAATGTAGTAAAGTCCCAATCTCTTCACAACCTTGCCAGCATTTCTTGTTTTCTGTTTTAACTTCAATGTAAATGCTGGAGTGAGATGATACCTCATTGTTTTTGTTTTTTAATTATCAAGAATATTCTTATTTGTTGCTTTTATATATTCTGCTACCCAGTTGAAATGCACATAGCAAATTGTTCAAATTAAAAACAACTTGAGTTTAAACACCAATGCAGTAAAAAGTTATCTTCATACACAGATGCAGAATTTTATATTGGGGTGCGTCTGTGTGTGAATGTGACTTTATGGAATTCATACCTACTTTTCTATAGAAATATTTTTGCGTCTTGAGCTACTTACATTAGTAGAGTTAACACTTGTGGGGTTTTGTTTTCAAATTTAGAGGAAATCTATTTACTTTATGTTCTTTTTCACTAACATTAGTTGGCATTTAGCAAATTAAGACAAAGGTGACAGCGTCCCTGCGATTACAGTTCCATACTACCGCATACATCCTATGCTGCTTTTATTTTTTGAAAAAGCCAATTTCAAATCTGCATTAAATTACATTGAATACAAAGTCTTGAGTAAAGAAGACCTGATGGTCTCATTTACAAAACGGTCGGTGTCCTTTTTGGTCTTAAAATTTCAGGAAGGGGACATCAAATCATTTAGTGTTTGCATGCCTCAATGCCAGAGCATAGAAGTAGACTCTGGCAGCCACTGTACGATGTTCTTCAGCTACCAGAGCATCAAGTCTCTTCAGCAGGTCATTTTTTGGTAAGGAAATTACTTCCACAAATTCTCCATGTCCAGGTTTTGATTTAGGTCTTACATTTTCAGCATCGTCTTGGTTAATGGCTACTGTCATGATGTGCATAGTACAATTTGACAAACCTGGATCCATACATACAACTGGAGAACATTCAGCAATGTCCCTTTACAACCAGTTTTTTCCTAGGGTTCTCGAAGAGCAGCTGCTTCTAGGCTTTCATTATCATCTATGAGACCTGAAAGGAATTCTATGCAGTAGCCACCCATTGGTGGTTGGAATTGTTTCACCAGGACAACACATTCATAATGAAGAGTTCTTTGCAGTACTGGGATAATTGCCACCCCTTCTGCTGACTGTCCTTTCTTAGTTGTATGTTTTATAGTTTCCCATGTTCTAGTTTTACCAATGGGATCCATGTAAGTTGTTTTTTCAAATTTGACCTGTTTTCCTTCAGAAATTAACTCCTCTGAAATAATAAACTGTTTGGTTCTTTGAGAAGAATGCACTGGTTCTTGGTTTTCCATTTTCAAACTGGTCAGTCTTTATAGTCCTCGGTAAGATGTTCACATCCAAGGTGTGGAGAGGAGGGAAGGGAATTCTTGTGGGAAGGGAGATGAAATAAGGAAAAAACAAGCCTGAGCTATAGTCTCAGGAGATGTGCATCTGCTGCTTGAGATGGTAGCATCTTGCAGTGGGTAAGAAGATTTGAGCTAGCCCCTCATCTTATTATTTTGATTGGCATCTCTGTAAGGAGTTCTGGTAGCACAGTGGTTATTAGTTGGGCTACTAACTCCAAGGTCAGCAGTTCGAAACTACCAGCCATTCTGTGGGAGAGAGATGAGGCTTTCTGCTCCTGAAAAGATTTCCAGCCTTGGAAACTCTGTACAGGGTTGCTATGAGTTGGAACTGACTCCACGGCACACAACCACCACAACCAATGTCTAGCGATTGTGATAATTTCTTATATGTTTATTGGCTGCCTGACTATCTCCCTTTGAGAAGTGTCTGTTCATGTCCTGCACCCATTTATATATATATATATAGTATAAGTCTTGTAGTTGTCTATAAATTTTAGAGATTAGTCCCTTGTCTGATATGCTGTTGCAAAATTTTTTTCCAGTAGGTAGGCTCCTTTTTACTGTACTGGTGAAATCTTTTGATGCTCTCAAGTTTCTAACTTTTAGTATGTCTTCATTATGTATTTATCTTCAATTTTGCAATGTTTAGTAGTGCATGTATGCTATGTATTAGATCCCCTAAGTTTGTCCTTATTATTTCACTAATAATCTTTATAGTTCTGGGATTTACATTTAGGTTTTTAATCCATGTTGAGTTTGTTTTTGTATATGGTGTGCTATATGGGGCTTGTTTCATTCTTTTGCAAGTCTATTTCCAGTTTTGTCAGTACCATTTGTTGAAGAGACTATCTCTTCCATATTTAATGTGTTTTGGCCCTTTATTAAATATCAGTTGACTATATGTGGAAGGAGCTCTGGTAGCGTAGTGGTTACGAATCGGGCTGCGAACCGTAAGGTCAGCGGTTCAAAACTACCAGCCGCTCCGCGGGAGAAAGATGAGGCTTTCTACTCCCGTAAAGATTTACACCCTCGGAAACCCTGTACAGGGTCGCTATGGGTCGGAACCGACTCGATGGCACTTAACAACAACAACATATGTGGATGGATTTGCTTCTGAGTTTTCAATTATGTTGATCCATGTATCTTTCATTGTATCAATACCAGGCTGTTTTGACCACTGTGACTATGTAGTAAAGTTTGAGATCAGGAAGTGAGATGCCCCCAAATTGGTTCTTTTTCTTAAGCAGTGCTTTGCTTATCTAAGGTCTCTTTCCTTTCCATATAAAGTTTGTGATCATTTTTTTCCATCTCTTTAAAGAATATTGTTGGAATCTGGGTTGGAATTGTATTGTATCTGTATATTGCTCTGGGTAGTATTGACATTTTCCCAATGTTAAGTCTTCCAATCTATGAGCATGGTATATATATTCTTTCAGTTTTGTAAATCTCTTGGTTTCATGTAGTAGTGTTTTGTAGTTTTCTTTGTATACGTTTTGTTGTTTCTCTGGTTAGATTAATCCTAAGTATTTCATCCTTTTGGTGGCTATTGCAAATGGTATTGTTTTTCTTATTTCCTGTTCAGAGCTATGTTTATTAACATAGAGGACTCCAACTGATTTTTATATATTGATCTTGTCCCCTGTCACTTTGTTGAATCTTCCAATAAGTTCCAATAATTTTCTTGCTGAGTCTTTGGGCTTTTCTATGTATAGTATCATAACATCTGTAAATAGAGACAGTTTTACTTCTTTGCTAATTTGGAAGCCTTTAATTTCCTTATCTTGCCTTATAGATCTGGTTAAGTCTTCCAACACAATGTTGAATAAGAGTGGTGATAATGGGCATCCTTGTCTGGTTCCTGTTTACAAAGGGAATGCTTTCAGTTTCTCTCTGTTGTTAGTGATTTTGTGTTACTTTTATAGTTTATAAGGATTAAAAGCATTAAAAACGAGAGGATATGTTTATCAATATGACCCAACAATTCCCTCATTTGGGTATTAGAAGTTATTATGAAAAATTAGTTCTGTTTTGAAATAAACTGTAATTGAGGAAATAATGATTTAAGTAGTTTCCATATTATAGCCCATGTCAGTACCTTTCCTATGATAATATCAATGCTTTATGATTAACTAAGAGTGATATAAAATATAAATGTTCATATATTTGTTGTTAAGTGCCGTCAATTCGGTTCCGACCCATAACGACCCTGTACAGGGTTTCCGAGGGTGTAAATCTTTACGGGAGTAGAAAGCCTCATCTTTCTCCTGCGGAGTGGCTGGTAGTTTCGAACCGCTGACCTTAAGGTTCACAACCCTATTCGTAACCACTACGCTACTAGAGCTCCTTCATATATAGCATTTCCTAAACTTTTTTTGACAATATCAGTCAAAAACAATTTATTAACAGATTAAGAAAACAATTATGACTCTTCATACAGAGTATAGGAAATATACACCTAAACTATAATATCCTTTTATGGGATAATGCCTAGGGTAGGAACATTGCCTAATTTGCATGTTAAATGCCAATGTCTCCTATATCCTAAAACCAAAACAAATCAAACCCACTGTTATCAAGTTAATTCAGATTCATAGTAACTCTATATAGGGTTTCCAAGGCTGCAAATCTTTATGGGAACAGAAAACCTCATCTTTCTCCCGAGGAGCAGATGGTGGGTTTAAACTGCCAACCTTTCAGTTAGCAGTCTAGTGCTTATCTTACAGCACCACAAGGGTTCCCTATATGCATCCTATATGCTCAGTAATAGTGTGTTACAGTTGTAAATATAAGAAGAAAACCTAGGGAGAGTGAAATAAGTTGGAGGAACAGCAATAGCATCAAGGTAGGAGACAATTCTATTCTGCATACCCACTCTGATTATCCCCCATTCCTGTATCTGCATTGTATGCCACATTCTTGCCATCTAACAAATCAAACTAATTTAATCCCAATCTCAAGATTTGTAAAAACTCTTAGTATTCCATCACCACTTTGTACTATTTCCTGTCTTTTGTGATTTCTAAACCAAAATTTGGCATCTCTGGGTGGTACAAATAGTTAACATCATAGAGTGTTAACCAAAAGGATGCAGGCTTGAATCAAACTCTCAAGAGATGCACTCAAACAAAAGTCTGGCAATCTATTTCTGAAAAGTCAGTCATTGGAAACAATATAAAGTATAGTTCTACTCTGCCACACATGGAGTCTCCATGAGTTAGACTCCACTCAACTGTAACTCATTTTTAAGTTCAGATGTAGCTGATCTTGAAGTTCCCAGCTGGAAGAGAATGAACTGACATCCCAACTCATTTTTTGAATACTGCATTAATCCCAACCCTGAAACAGCTTCTCTCCTCCATTTCCCTCATCTCGGTAGTACCTCAGATTAGAAGGGGTTATTGTGATTGTACTACCAAAGGCATGCAGTACAAAAACCAGTCTTGGTCTAATTTGAGTAGATATTTCAAAGAAGAGTCTGGGGTTATTTCAAGCCAGGCAGCATCTCTTTCAATACCTTACCCTGTATTTCTTAATCAGGTTTCTTTGCTATGCTCAGTGACTCACTTCTACCCTCCAGTCCCTCTCCCTTTTCTCCCTCTACTATATACCAGAAGAGGAAAGGGAACACCATTCTCCAATAGTGCAGGGAGAATGAGAATCAATAATGAAAGAAGCCCTAGATAGATAATGGAATCCCCATTTAGTTCTAGAAACAAAACAGTTTTTATCTTTTGACAATTCTATCCAAGTATTAAAACTGATAAGGGGAGAGTATTGAATAAGAGAAGAGTTGAAGAAATTAAGAAGAAGAACAAAAGACATTGAAACCAGAACATTTTAAATGCAAATTGTTGTTAAGTGCCGTCGAGTCCATCGAGTTCCGACCCATAGTAACCCTGTACAGGGCTTCCAAGGCTGTACATCTTTATGGGAGCAGAACTCCTCATCTTTCTCCCAAGGAGCGGCTGGTAGTTTTTAACTGCTGACCTTAAGGTTTGCAGCCCGATTCATAATTAGTCTCATGTAAATATATATATTTACTAGGAATTCTTTAGAGTTCTCTGATCAATATGCATTTAAGCAACAATACTCGGTTTTCTAAGAAGCATCTTTATAACACACTTGGATGTAGGCCTTTTGAATGGTTTTGTTAGGTGCCTTGGACTTGGTTCTGACTCATAGCAATCATAGGTAAACTAGAACAAAACATTGCCTGGTCCTGTGCCTTCCTCATGATCACTACTATGTTTGAGCCCATTGTTGCAGCCACGATATCAATCTATCTCCTTTCTCTTTTTCTCTGGTCCTCTACTTTTCAAGCATGGTGTTCTTATCCCCATGATGAGATCTAACATATTGTAATCAACTTTATGGTGAAGTCTGTTATGAGCCACCAATCAACTGAAAGAAAATTCCCTCAGGGGTGAAGCCTCAATTGAATATATGAGACATTTAGGTAAAGCCTGCTTGCTCTCTGCTGGGTCTGGATCTTGAATCTGGCTTATCCTTTGACTTCTGGTTCTTTGGACTTGAACCAGTGGCCTGCTCTATTACCTGCCAATCATGGGAGTTGTCAGTAGCCTGCCTTCTTACCCACCAGACCTGCCTGTCTGCTATTTAACCTGTCAGTTTTGGTTCATCAGCTCTGAAGTTCTTGAGTCCGAAACCTTAAGCCTGACATCTAACCAACAGACTTGGAACTGGCTACCTCTACAATTATGTGAATCATTTCGTTGTTATGAATCTCTCTTTTATACATATATAAGCTTCACTGGTTTTCCTTTTCTAGAGAACCCAGCCTCAGAAAACTGCAAATCATGATTATAGTCTCTGATTACTGTGTGCCATTGCAATGAATTATTGAACCCAGCTGAGAAGTACAGAGTGCTGTGGTAAGGATGATTAGTGTCAGAATTGGTAAGGAAGATTGGAGGATGGGACCATGTGTGACCTCAGATTGATAGGAATAGGGTTTGGGCTGATGCTGAAGGTGATTGTCCTCCCTTGTGAAGTCAGAAGAGGTTATAGGATGTTGCCGCCAGGCAATTTTTATACCATTAGTCTTTAATTTTTCATTCCCAGCACAGTATATCATATGTTTGTTCAATTTAGAATGGCCAATACCAGTCAGTTTCAGCTCACTAATGCCAGTCAGGACATAGTCTACTATTGATCTTCAAGCATTCCATTTTATTTTTGACAACATTTAATTTTCCTAGATTCATACTTTATGCATTTCATGTTCAGATTACTAAAAGATGTTTGCTTCTGTTTCTTTTCATTGCGTCAAGTCACACCAGCAAATGATGGTCCCCCCAAATTTTCACCATCCATGTCATTAAGGTTAACTCTACTTTGAGGAGACCTGGTATGGTGCTATAGGGTAAGCACTGGACTGCAAACTGCAAGGTCATTTCATTTGTTCAACCCATCAGCCACTTCTCAGTCACTATGAGTTGGAATCCACTTGATATCATTTTACAACAACAGCTTCTTTGAGAAGGCAGCTCTTCCTCAGTAATATTTTAAATGCCTTTCAACCAGAAGGGCTCATCTCTGGCACTATATCAGATAATGTTCCACTTGTATTTGTAAGGTTTTTACTGGCCAATAATTTTAGAAGTAGATCGCCATGTCTTTTTCCTAGTCTGTCTTGGTCTGGAAGCTCCACTGAAACCAAATATTGCTGATATTTGGAATACTGGTGGCAACTTCCAGTATTACAGCAACAAGTTAACCAATACAGTATGGCAAACTGACAGATGAGTGACAGGAGCTTTTGAATACAGCAATCAAAAATGTTCATTCTGATGATTGAAAATAAAACTGCAAATTCAAAACCTTGCAATTGAGAGGAAGCAATTTTACTGAATATGAAGAAAGGTAAAAGGCATTCAAATTGCTTGCTTTTGCTGCCAGAGTATCTGAAACACTCTAAAATAATTGTAAGGAGAGTTGTTTTGCCTTTAATTAAACTTCCCAATATCTGTCTATCTTTTGGGGTGCTTGGGAGAAATCTGGAAGGTTCAGATAGTCTTAGGAGTATGATTATTGTAGAACTGTGAAAAGGGGGTCACTGGTGATAGATAGGACAGACAATCTCTCCTCACATTAGTCAGTGGTGATTGGAGACTGATATTTGTCTTGATAAACTTCAGAGTCTGAAATTTTTTTCCTTACAGAGAAATAAAACATACCAAGCATCTTGACACTTGTAGTTACTGGAAGTTGTTCAAACCTGTTGGGGCAATAGTAATAACATGTTGAAGAGCTAAATTGTGGGTAATCGCTTGGCAGGAAGGATGGGAACAAAATAAATTCTATCTGGTGAAAGCAAGCAGGAAGGTTGAAGAATAAAAAATATTACCATAAATATGAATATAGACAATTTGTATTTATCCTGTATGTCTGTATGAGAATATTAAATTTGACAACTATTTATTGAATAGGCACTGAGTAAGGCACATATCACATATGAAGGGTATAATGTTACAATGTTCATCCAATACGAGTATAAGATTATGAGATTAAAAGGAGCTCTGGTAGCGTAGTGGTTACGAATCGAGCTGCGAACCTTAAGGTCAGCGGTTCGAAACTACCAGTCGCTCCGCGGGAGAAAGATGAGGCTTTCTACTCCCGTAAGGATTTACACCCTCGGAAACTCTGTACAGGGTCGCTATGGGTCGGAACCGACTCGACGGCACTTAACAACAACAACAACAACATATATCTGCATAGACTTTTAAATGTTAACAATTTACATTTGATTGTTACAGGGCTATTACATTTAAAATATCTATAGTACTTTTCCCCAAACTTACTGATACCATCAAAATTTATACATTGTGTGGGGACTTCCAGGTGGTGGCCACAGAGCAGAGTCAGGTAGGACAGGCTCCGTGGGCAAGAGACTTAAACCTCAGAGATGCAGCTGTCACCAAACTGCACCAGAGCATACGGGTCTGGACATCAGTTTAGTTTCCTGCAACTGCAAGTGGAAAAATCATGGTATAAAGGAAAACATTGCATTTTAGAAATTGGCACGGGACTCCATCTGAGGCCATCTTGCCCAGGTGGAAGTCAGAGGGTAGGACTACAGATAGATTGACACAGGGAACCTGAGCTAAAAGAAGCAAAACAACATTTGCAAAAGGAAGTGTGGAGTGATTTTACATGTTTGTTTTCCTCTTCCTCCCTGCCATGCCTTCTTTGCTCAGCCCAAACGCCTTCAGGTGGGTGGGTGCGCCAATCCCCCGCCCCCCCCCCACCAAAAAAAGTCCAGCGTTGAGACCACACCTCTCCCATGGCACAGAGAGAAAGAGCCCCGTTGGTCCAAGGGCAAATCCTTTGGCTGATGCTTTTGACTTCTGCCTGTGGGTCCCAGCCCTAAAGTTAACTTGTGCAGTACAATTAACCACTGCCTACCTGGAAAGAGCTCTGGTAACGTAGTTGTTATGAATTGGGCTGCGAACCTCACGGTCAGCAGTTCCAAACTACCAGCTGTTCCACGGGAGAAAGATGAGGCTTTCTGCTCCTATAAAGATTTACAGCCTCTGAAACCCTGTGCAGGTTCGCTATGAGTTAGAACTGACTCCAGGCACATCACAACAACAACAAAACTCAGAGAGAAAATAAAAGCAGGTTTGGCCTGACAGACAAACCACATGAACAATCTGTAAAACCCCAATATAAAAAGACACAACTATTTCAAGAATTAGGCTGTGCACATGCAGATACTTAACTGACCTTCAGAGACTAAAATAGTAAACAATCTTTCTCCCATTAACTTCTAAATATCTATCTGTGCACCCCTACAGTGGTGACTAGGGGAGGGGCCTGAGCCAGTGGACACCCCAAACCACTACTGGAGGCTTCACACAATTTTATCTTTGTTTCAAAGTGGAGGTTCTTGTCTCAGCTTTTATATTGCTTATACTTTTGGGCCTTTTGATCACACATTTTTCCTGGAGTTGGGAGCTTTTTATTCCTATGTTACCCAAGAAGAGACACTAATTGTGGCCATATAGTCAAGCTACAAGCATACCCCATAATATCTCACCATTGAGACAAGAGCCAATAACAGTTGCTTAACATTATATATGAATAGGGAAGCCTATCTCCTGATCATATCCACCAGGAGACACCCAGTAAGCTAAGTAACACAACAAAAAAATCCATTTAAACATTAAAAAACCCACACAATTACAGGAAATGGCAAACAAAAGATCACAAACACAACAAACGATCTTAAATCATGTCCAAAAACAGAAATGAGCAACTGAGACAAATGCTCTGGAGACAGACAAAGGCATCCCAGAAGAGGAAGAGCAAATCTTGAGAAAGAACTCAGACGAATGATATGGAAACAAATTCAAATGCTCCGGAAAGGGGTAGAGTTAAAAAAAGGACAAAATCAGGAAAGTACTACAAGAGCAATCAGACAAGATTAATACAGCATTACAAACAATTCAAAACCTGCAAAAAGAGGTCCAGATGATTAATAATAAAATATCAGAAATGGACAATACGCTGAAAGGGGAAAGGAGCAGAATAGAAGAGATAGAAGCCAGAACTAGCAAACTGGAAGACAAATCTCTTAATACTGCTGAGATAGAAGAACAAGCTGAAAAAAGGATAAAAAAATCTGGAGAGTCTAAGATTCATTCTGGATAACATGAAGAGGAGAAACTAAGAATTATTGGCATTCTGGAACAGGAAGAATCAGAGAAGTCCACAGAGGAAATAGTTGAAGAGCTTCTGGAAGAAAATTTCCCTAACATCTTGAGAGATGATAAAATAAACATTCAAGAAGCTGAACATGCCCCAAGAAAGATAGACCCCAAAAGAAAGTCACCAAGACATATAATAATCAACCTCTCCAAAATCAAAGGTGAAAGAATTCTAAAAGCAGCCAGGGAGAAAAGAAGTGTCACTTATAAATGCAAGCAAATGAGATTAAGCTGACTATTTGGAACAAACCATGCAGGCAAGAAGGCAATGGGGAGACATATACAAAACCCTAAAAGAAAAAAATTGCCAACCAAGAATCGTCTATCCAGCAAAACCATCAATCAAATATGATGGTGCAATCAAAACATTCCACGATAGACAAAATCTAAGAGATTTTATCAAAACCAATCCAGCACTTCAAAACATCCTAAAGGGAGTTCTTTGGACTGAAAATCAACAAGAACAGACAACAACCAGAGATTGACAGGTGTGGCAACACCACCTGGAACGATAACAGAGTCCAGAACAGAACAAAACTACAACAATGAATTCAAAGGAGCTGGGAGGTCAAACAAAGATCAAAATTATATCAATATCAAAGAAAAGATAAACATAACAACAGAGATCCAGGTGATGAGGATGTCAGGTAGATAACAGGATATAATAGATTCTCTTAAATGGAGAGAAAAGTTAATAGACTATAAGGTAACCCCACATGAAAATGAACTTCCAAGCAGAACAAGCAAACATGAACACTAAGAAGAAACTGACAACAAATAGCACAAAAACCACAAACTCAGCACAAGAAGGCATGCAAAGGAACGAACAGCATTACAAAAAAAATTAACATAATGGCAGCAATTAATTCATACCTATCAATAATTGCATTGAATGTCAATGGATTAAATGCACCAGTGAAGAGACAGTGGCAGAATGGATAAGAAAACAAGACCCTTCAATATGCTGCTTGCAAGAGGCACACATTGCATACAAAGACAATAACAAACTAAAAAGTTAAAAGATGAAAAAAAACATACCAAGCTACCTGCAACAATAAACAAGCATGAGTGGCAATGTTAATCTCTGTTAAAGTAAACTTTAAGATAAAAACCAGCATAAGAGACAAAGAAGGACACTATCTCATGATCCAAGGGTCAATTGTGTGAGACGACATCACCATAATAAATATCTACTCTTCCAGTGAAAGAGCACCAAGATATATGAAGCAAAGCTTACTAGAATTGAAGAAAGAGATAGATAAGTTTACAATTACAGTGGGAGATTTTAAAACGCCACTTTTGAAAAGAGACAGAACAACCAGAAAGAAACTCAAAGCTACAGAGGAACTAAACAACACAATCAACTAACTTGACCTAATAGATGTATACAGAGCATTCAACCCAACAACAGCACAGTATATATTCTTCTTCAGTGCACATGGAACATTTTCCAGAATTGACATGTGTTAGGTCACAAAGCAAGCCTCTATAAATTTATAAATATCAAAAAAATACTACAAAGCATCTTTTCAGACCACAATGCTATAAAACTAGAAATCAACAATAAGAAGACCAAGGAAACAAAGTCGAATACATGGAAACTGAATAACAACACCCTGCTGTAAAGCGACTGGGCAAAAGAAGAAATAAAACGTGAATTCACAAAGTTCCTAGAAACAAACAAGAATGAAAACACAACATGCCAAAATCTTTGGGACACGGCAAAAGCAGTGCTGAGAGGGCAATTTATTGTGAGAAATGCGCACATACAAAAAGAGGAAAGAACTAAAATTAACACATTGACACAGCATCTCCAACAATTAGAAATATACCAGAGGATGGAACCTAAAGTCACCAAAGGAAAACAAATAATAAAGATAAGAGCAGAAACACATGAGATGGAAAACAGAAAAAAACTATAGAAAGAATCAATAGGACAAGAAGCTGGTTCTTTGAAAGGATTAATAAAATTGACAGACCATTGGCAAAACTAACAAAAGACAAGAGGGAGAGGACACAAATAACTTGCATTAGAAACCACATGTGCGATGTCACAATGGAACTAAATGAAATCAAGAAGATAATAACAGAATACTATGAAGAGTTGTACTCCAACAAATTTGAAAACTTAGAAGAGATGGATATATTTCTAGAAAAACATGGCCTACCTAAACTTACTCAGAGTGAAGTAGAAAGCTTGAACAGACCCATAACAAAAGAAGAAATTGTTCAGGTCATCAAAAAACTCCCAACCAGGCCCAGATGTCTTCACGGGTGAGTTCTACCAAGCATTCAGGGAAGAACTGTCACCAATTCTACTCAAATTATTCCAGAATATAGAAGAGGGTGGAAAACTTCCTAATACATTTTATGAAGCAGCATAACCCTCATACCCAAACCAGGGAAAGACATCACTAAAAAAGAAAACTATAGACTGATATCCCTCATGAACATAGACACAAACATTTCCAACAAAATCCTAGCTAACAGAATCCAACAGCACATCAAAAAAATAGTACATCATGACCAACTGGGTTTCATAAAAGGGACGCAAAGATGTTTCAACATTAGAAAAACAATCAACGTAATCCACCATATAAATAAGAAAAAAGAAAAGAACCACATGATCATATTGATTGATGCAGAAAAGGCATATGACAATATCCAACATCCATTCCTGATAAAAACACTCAACAAAGTAGGAATTAAAGGAAATCCCTCAACATAATCAGAGCATATATACAAAACAAACAGCCTACATCACTTTCAATGGAGAGAAACCGAAAGCCTTCCCTCTGTGAATGGGAACCAAACAAGGATGCCCTTTGTCACCACTCCTATTCAATATTGCTTTGGAAGTTTTAGCCAGAGTTATATGGCATGATAGAGAAATTAAAGGCATCCAAGTTACTCTGTAGGTGAAAGATGTGGCAGTCAGCTTCCCTAAAGTTTAGTCTTCAAAAATCTAATGGGGAAATTCTACCCTATATAACAGGATCATTATGAGTTGAAACCCACTTGATGGCAGTGAAAACTCAGAAACATTTGCTTATATTTCAGAGTAGTATTATCTCCCTCCTTGAGGGAGGATAAGAAGATGACCCAGAAGTCCCATAAAAACTGAGTCTCCTAGTATAAGTATTCACCTCCTGTGATGAATTACCATTGCATAAGCAGTTAATATCTGTTCCTTAGTGCACCACCATGTGAGTATTGGGTATGGTTAACCAAAACATGATACTTCTCTGGCTGCTATTTCTGCAGTGAGTTATATGTGGTTTATTTCTCTTAGCCAGGATTCTTATGTCCTCTAAATACGTTGTTGTTGTTGTTGTTGTTGTTTGGTGTCATCGAGTTGGTACCAACTCATAGCGACCCTATGCACAACAGAGCAAAACACTGCCCAATCCTGGGCCAACCTGACTATTCTTGCCACACTTGAGCCCATTGATGCTGCCACTTTGCCAATCCATCTCTCTGGGGGTCTTCCTCTTTTTCTCTGACCCTTCACCTTACCAAACATGATATCCTTCTCCAGAGACTGGTCCCTCCTGACAATATGTCCGAGGTATGAGAGATGAAGTTTGGCCATCTTAGCCTCCAAGGAGCGCTCTGGCTGCACTTCTTCCAACACAGATACGTTTGTTCTTTTGGCAGCCCACGGCACTTTCAATATTCTCCTCCAACACCATAACTCAATAGCATCAATTCTACTGTGGACTTCCTTATTCACTGTTCAGCTTTCACATGCATATGAGGTTATTGAAAATACCATGGCTTGGGTCAGGTGCACCTTATTCCTCAATCTGACATCTTTGCTCTTCAATTTGTTGTTGTTGTTAAGTGCCATTGAGTCGATTCCGACCCATAGCAACCCTGCATAGGGTTTCCAAGGAGCAGCTGGTGAGCTTGAACAGCCAACCTTGCAGTTCTAAGGGCTTTGCAGTCTGGCACATTAACCCACAGCACCACAACTATTGCTCTTCAATAGGTATATAAAATTGCATCAGGCTAGCTTGTTTTCTTTCAAGAAGAGAAAAATCTTAGACACTTCACAGTTTTATAGGTTTATTAGAAACAATGTGTAAATTTTTTAAATGTTTTATTTTGAATTATGTGATAGTTTACATGGAGAACATAAGCTTTACATTCATCCTATCATATATCGTTTCCTTGTCATGGTGACAATCCCCTCCATGCATCATCAACCAACCAAAGTATACACCTTTTAAGCCTGCCCCCCAGTCGTCAGCATACAGCTTCTCTTCCTCTCTGGGTCTAAAGTCCCCAGCTGCTCCATCTCTCCACGTCATCATCTCTGGTATCACTGCTTCTCTGGGTAAGGTCCCACTCTCCACTCTTCTCCCTTGGTGGTCCCAAGGACCTCCACTCCTAGACTGCAAAGTCAATCACTCCCCTCCTTTTGCTACAAAACGTCTACCTTTACATTCCCAACTCTCTCAGTCAGTCCTGATAACAATTACTCACCATTGTATCTCAAGAGACCCATCCGCATCTCCTTTCATCAACCCCGCCTAGATAGATTGGATACTACTTAGTGGAGATTCTACCTTCCTCCAAGCCCTCTGGATCTAGGTTCCCTCTTGAAAGCTTGTAAGTCAGTCACTTCTTGCCTTTGTAACACCCCCCCCCCTCCATTTTGTGTAGACAATGTCCAAGTTTTTAAAGAAAAACTTTCTCTACTTTATTTTGGAAACAATTCTATGCAATGCTCCTTTTAAGGATTTTTCATTCTTTCTAAACTGCAATCTGTTTTTAGTTCCCAAATATACTGTCACCCTTTATTCTCATCCTGCATACCTAAAATGTCTAAAGCAAGTTTCTTTTATCTTATCTGATTTCTTTTCTTATCAGACATTAACTCTGTTGACAGAATTGTCTCTTAGGTGTTGTCATTTGATATTTTACTCCAATAGTTTACTTTGGTTTTATTCTAGCATGCAATTAATGAATATACTAGCATTTGGGCATATTAATTTTTTCTTTAAAAACTCTGGCTTTGTGCTTTTTCTTAAGAGTTTCCTACATATTCTATTGTAATAGATTGCCTTGTTTTCTGACACATTGACAAAACAGATCCTCACTCCCTTAGATAACTTCTTCTTCTTCTTTTTTTTTATTAAATGTTTTTATTTTGGATTGAGTGAAAGTTTACAGGGCACATCATCAGCTTCACATCCAACCATTCATATGGCTTGTTTCATTACATTGATTATTATCCCCTCCATATATCATCAGTTAACAGTATTTCTCTCTATCCTCTTTAGCTTCTTTTTTTTT
>NW_006408584.1:3563966-3579711 GCF_000296735.1 Chrysochloris asiatica
TTATTTATTGTTTGTTTAAGGGACGCTGCCTGTCTTAGGTGGTCAGTGCGAATTCCTCAGTCTTACCCGTCATCGAAACTCATTGCAGCATGGCAATGGCTCTGTCTTAGGTTGGATGAGTTTTATGGAGAGAGGGACAGTAGAGTATGACAAGAAAATCACTGCGGCACAGGAGCAAAATGGGCCCTCTATCGTATCATGGTGATAAGCGTGGTTGAGTGGGAAGCAGGACCTTTTCGCCCCTTCTTCAGAGAATTCACTTTTCACTCATGAAAGACTGGAGCAAACTGTTACTTGGCAGCTCAGAAGTTTGCTTGAAGAATTGCCAGGAATCAGGCGGCAGCAACCTTGGCATGGAAGCCTAGTGGAAAATTGGTCTAAGGACTCTTAACAACTGGAAGGTTAATATGTAATTTTAAGGTCTTCACTGTGTGCTTCCCTCACTCATGATCCTCACACCTTACTAACATCCATTGTTCTCACAAATGCTCAGTATGAGTGGGACCCGTTTTTTGTTGTTTATTATTGTGATTTATGTGAAGAAAGTAAGTAGAATATTTTATTTTGGGGTCACTGCAGTATAGGATGGAGAACACATGAAAGCAGGAGCCAGAAACCAGAGTTGCCTTCACAATATAAGCCCCTAGGGCAACTACTAGGAGCCAAGGTGTAGTCCTATCAGATAAGTACTGGACTGCTATCCTTGAGGTTAGTGGTTCAAACCCACCAGTTCCTCCTCAGAAACCCTACACAGATTGCTATGGTTTGGACTGACTTGATGGTACTTAACAATAACAACAGTGAAAGGAACCACAGAAAAATTGAGGAGGGTTTGAACAAGGTAACGGATAAGAGTCCAATATAATTGGACTTAAATTTTAAGGAACAGGATACCCAGATGACAACTGTGTTATACGAAAATATCACTTCTGATTGCTAATCTGCTGGCACGCCTAGGAGTCAGTCACTTCACACTCACTTTATCCTTTCATTATCACTCAAACAATGTAAAATAAGTAGTTAATAAAAATCTGGAGCTTTGTAATGTTTCTCACCATCCATCACATGTGTATACTATTTGTTTTATTTCTTTCTACTAGAAGTATAGCAAGAATGCTCCTTGGAAGGGAGGATGGCAAGACTTTAGCTAAGTCTTGGACATATTATCAGGAGGGACCAGTCCCTCAGTGAGATAGGTTGATACAGGGACAGCAGCAATGGACTCAAGCATCACAGTTGTGAGGATGGTGCAAGACTGGGAAGTGTTTCATTCTGTTGTGCATAGGGTCACTCTGAATCCAAGTTGACTTGATGGACTCTAACAACAGCAAACACTAGAAGTTTTCTTTTTCCATGAGTGTATGACATTGTTGCAACTTCTAGGTTTCCTATGAACTTCCCCATCTCTTTTCCACTTTGACTTTTCAGGTTCCCAGACTCTTATTTCCATTCTGTAATTTACACCCTTCTTTATTCCTTTCTCCTCTAGATGAGTTCCACCTTGTATAGGCCTAGGATTCTTATTTTCTTTGCTTCTTCTCTGCCGTGACTTCTCCGTATGTTCTCACGTTGTGCCATTCCTCTTTTAACAGGTGCAGTTACTTCTTTTGAAAAAAGTATGTTTTTGAATATTAAAAAAAAAAAAATCCTTGTCACTCCAGAATGCATTTTTTAAAATGGCAAATACCTCATATTGCTTCTGGAAAGCCTATTTTAGGAACTTCTCTGGTTTTGGGTTACTTGAGACCCTTTTTATTTTCATTTGAAGATAGCATAGTTGCTAATTTCCCCTTTACCTTTTAAATGATAAATTCTTTAGCACTTTGTTCAGAGATATCCTTTTCATCACAAAGGTTCTTATGAATATTTTCTGGCACTATATTTTCTGATGTACCTAGTGAACATTTATAGGCATCCCAATAAAACGACATGTCTTTTGGGGACAATCTGACAGTTGTTTCAGCTTTTCAATTTTCATTGAGTAGTTAGTGGTTTAATGCCATCACAGGCTGTCAAGAAAGTCATACTGATGACTCATGAAATCCACATAGTAAAAAAAAAAAAAAAAAAGTCTAGAGTTTTTTATTTTCAGTATTGTAGAATAATGAAAAAAAATTATTTTTAAATTCATTGCCTCATTTAAGATAATATTTACTTTATTGAGACACTAATGATGAACTTTTGGGTTGAAATTGCCATCTTATTCCTTATTTTGAAAAATATTAAATCTACAGTGGGAAGAACAGCTTTTAAAACTTTTATGTTTTGAGCCTATATTTCATTTTAGTGCTCTTAAAATTTTATAAAATCATTGCAGCCATCACAGTGAAAAGCAAAAGCCTTAGGAGGCTATTAATAATTTAGTGTCTGCAGTTCATGTGGGAACGTTAATCCCCTTTACTAAGGAAGAGTTCATTATGACTCATTATGATTAAGACCTTGTAACTGTGAAGATGCAGAAGTGGGAAAGTATGCTATGTGAAAGTATACATACTGAGTATAAAATCCAAATATACCAACTGAATAGGTTGTGAATATGAGTCCCAGACAAATTTTTATTGAAAGTTTTAAACTTAGATCTAGAATATTCACAAAGGGTCAACATTAATCCAAATTTGCTTCTGAGATCATCTTGCTAGCCACTCTATCAAAAAGTTGAGCTAGTTAAGTGAAAAATGAGTCAATCTTTCAAACAATAAGTGATGTTTACACTTCTAAAGAAATAATTGTGTCAGATCAGAGACTTTGAGCAGAAAAATTATATATTTAGAAGAACAAAGGCAGAACTGAAAGTACAAGTGAAACTGAGGTTGACTTGCCTATGGACCTTTGTGTGGGATACAGGGGTTGAGTATTTTTTCCTACACCATATGCCTCTAAAACAAGTGATGAAGTTATTATAGGCCTTGTTCTTCATTACAGTTTTTGGTTACTAATATGCAGTTTTGTCTAAACTAATGCTTTTTTGAGGCACACATTTTTCATTCTACTGTGATTAAGGTTCCACCATTTGTCTGTTAGTTTGTCATGCTATGGTGGCTTGTGTGTTGCTGTGATTCTGGAAGCTATTCCACCATATTTTAAATATAAGCAGGGTCATCCATGGTAAGAAGGTTTCAGCTGAGCTTACAGACTAACACATACTAGGAAGAAGGAGAGACAGGCTACTTTTGAATATTTAATCAATGACAATCTTATGAGTAGCAGTGGAACACTGTTGGATAACACCAGAATATAGAATATTGAAAAATGATGAACAGCATCAGAATATTCTCAGATATAGTGCTGGGAGATGAGCTCCTCAGGTTGAAAGACACTCAAAATAAGAATAAGGAAGAACTGCCTCCTCAAAGTAGAGTTGACTGTGATGAAGCAACTAGAGCAAAGCTTTCTGGACCTTCATTTACTGATAGGGCACAACTCAAAATAAGGAGAAACATCTGTAAATATCCATTAACAAGAGGAACATGGAATGTACAATTTTGAATCTAAGAAAGTTGAAACTTGCCAAAAATGAAATGGAGTACATAAACATCGATAACTTAGGCATTAGTGAGCTGAAATGGACTGGGCTGGCCATTTTGAATTTGACATCCACATGTTTTCCTATGCCAGGAAAGACAAATTGAACAGGAATGGCATTGCATTTATCATCGAAAAGGACACTTCAAGATCTATCTTGAACATTGTCTGTGATAGGATAATATCCATACACCTACAGGGAAGACCAGTGAATACAACTATATTTCAAATTTATGTGTCAACCACTAAATCCAGTAATGATGAAATTCAAGAATTGCATCCACTTCTTCGGTCTGAAATTGAACAAACTTATAATCAAGATGTATTGATAATGACTGGTGATTGGAATGGAAAGGTTGAAGGATCAGTAGTTGGAAAATATGGCCTTGGTGATAGACATGATGCTGGAGATCACATGACAGATTTTTTCAAGACCAATGATTTATTCATTGTTTATGCCTTTTTAAAACAACATTAAAGATTACTATACACATGGACTTTACCAGATGGAATGCATAGAAATCAAATTGACTATATTTATGGAAGGAGATGGTGGAAAAGCTCCATATCATCAGCCAAAAAAGGTGAGGAGCTGACTGTGGAAAAGACCATCAATTGCTCATATACAAGTTCAGACTGAAGCTGAAGCTTCATGTACATGAGAGCCAAAATATGACCTGAAACATATCCCACCTGAATTTAGAGATTATCTGAAGAGCAGATTTAATGCATTAGACACTAAATACCGAAGACTGGAAGAGTTGTGGGATGGCATGCAGATACTGTCATTAAGAATGCAAGAAAGAAGAAAAATACCAAAATGGATGTCAGAAGAGACTCTGAAACTTGCTCTCCAGTGTGGAGATGCTAAAGCAAATGGAAGAAATGAGGAGGTAAAAGGTAGAACAATGAGGAGGTAAAAAAAAAAAAAAAGAAATTTTTTTTTGAGCAGAAAATTTTGAAGAGCAGCTCAAGAAGTCAAAGTCAAATACTATAACAAAATGTTGAAAGACCTAGAATGAGAAAACCAAAAGGGAAGAACACACTAAAATTCAAGCCTCAACTTTCAATAATGAGAATTCTATGGGCAAAATATTGAATGATGTAGAAAGCATCAAAAGAAGATAGAAGGAAGAAGATATACAGAGCCACTATACCAAAAAATGATGTTTGATGTTCAACCATTTAAAGAAGTGGGATAGTATCAAGAGCCAATGATACTGAAGGAAGAAGTCCAAGATACATTGAAGGCCTTAGCAAACAACAAGGCACTGGTAATTAATGGAATAAAGATAGAAAATTTTCAACAAACTGATGTAGCACTGGAGGTACACACTCATCTGTGGCAAAAAATTTGGAAGACAACTACCTTGACAAATGACTAGAAGAGATCCATATTTGTGCCCAATCCAAAGAATGGAATGCAGAAATCATTGGACAATATCATTATTATTGTACGCAAGAAAAATTTTGCTGAAGATTATTCTAAAACAGCTGCCATAGTACATTGATAGGGAACTGCCAGAGATTCAAGCTGGATTCAGCGAGGATGTGGAATGAGGGATATCATTGTTACGTCTGATGGATCTTGGCTGAAAGTAGAGAATACCAGAAAGATGTTTACCTGTGCTTTATTGACTACACAAAGGCTTTTGTGTGGATCATGAAAAAGTATGGACAACATTGTAGAGAATTAGTTTTGCAGAACAATTAATTGTGCTCAAGAAGAATTTGCACATAGACCAAGAGACAGTTTTTTTAAAAAAAAAAAAAACAAAATAAGGGAACCCTGAATGTTTTAAAATTAGGAAAGTTGTTCACCACACTTGTATTATTCCATCATTCTTATTCAGTCTGTATGTTGTTGTTAAGTGCTGTGGAGTTAGTTCTGACTCACAGTGAACCAGTATGGGGTTTTTGATGAGGGGCTGATGAATTTGAACCACCAACCTTGCAGTTCAAACCAACCATGTGGTTGAGTGCTTACCCTACAGTGCCACAGCAAATTCAAGAAGCTGGATTCTATGAAGAAGAACTTGACATTAGGATTGTAGGAGACTCATTAACAACCTTTCTTGCGGAAAGTGAAGAGAGCTTAAAATACTTATTGAAGAAGATCAAAGATCACAGCCTTTGGGATAGCTTGCACCTCAATGTAAAGAAAACAAAAATCCTCACCACTGGACCAATAAATAACATTCATATAGATGGAGGAAAGATTAAAGATTTCATTTTGCTTGGATTAAGCATCAACACTCATTGAAGCAGGAGTCAAGAAATCTAATGGTGTATTACATTAGGTAAATCTGCTGCACAAGACCGCTTTAAAATGTCAGAGACCAAAGATGTCAGTTTGAGGACCAAGGTACACCTGATATTTTCAATATTTTTCAAAACCATCATATGCATGTGAAAGTTGGACAATATATAAGGAAAATCATAAAAGAATTGTTGTATTTGAGTTATGGTGTTGCAGGAGAATATTATAAGTATCACAGACTGCCAAAGGAACAAATGAATCTGTGTTGGCAGAAGTGCAGCCAGAACACTTCTTAGAAGTCAGGATGATCAGATTTTGCTTCTCATACTTTGGACATATTATTAGGCGGGAACAGTCCCTGGAGAAAGACATCATGCTTTGTAAAGTCGAGGGTCAGCAAAAAAGAGGCATACTCCAAATGAAATGGATTGGCACAGTGGCAGCAGCAGTGAGCTCAAGTGTAGCAACTATTATGAGACCGGTGCATGACAGGACAGCGTTTTGTTCTGTTGTATATAACATTGCTGTGAGTCAGTACCGACTTATGGAACCTAGTAATAAACAACAATGACTAAGGTTTGTTTGGCTTAGTCCATGGTCTTTTCTATCATCTGATATACTTGTAAAAGTTGGGCAATAAAAAAGGAAGGCAGAAGAAGAATTGATTCATTCACACTATGGTGTAGGTGAAAAATATTGAATAGATAATGGACTGTCAAAAGACCAAACAAATCAGTCATAAGGTAATTACAACCAGACTGCTCCTTTAAAATAAGGTTGTGAGACATTTACTTACTTATTTTGGATAAGTTATCAGGAAAGACCAATCCCTAGCAAAGAGCACCATGTTTGGTAAAGAACACGATCAGCGACAAGGAGGGATATTCTTAGTGAGTTGAAGTGACACAATAGCCACACCAATGAACATATCAAAGATCATGAAGATCATGGCACAGGATGAGGCAATGGTCTGTTTTGTTATACATGAGTTTGCCATGAGTTGGAGCTGAGTCTATGGCAATTAAATGATAGTAACAATAATCATTTCTTCATTCTTATTCTTTTGACTTCTCTACTATTTATGAAAGGAGGACTGGTAGTGTAGTGGTTATGAGTCAGGTTGCTAATCTCATGGTCAGAGGCTTGAAACTACCAGTGGTTCTGCGGGAGAAAGATGAGGCTTTCTGTTCCCATAAAGATTTATAGCCTTGGAAACCCTATGCAGGGTCACTATGAGTCAGAATCGATTCCACAGCACACCACCACCAACATTATTTATGAATTATGGTGTTGGAGGAGAATATTAAAAGTATCATGGACTGCCAGAAGAACAAACCAATCTGTGTTGGAAGAAGTACAGCCAGAATTCTCCTTGGGAGCCAGGAGCATCTCATACTTCTGACACATCATCAGGAGGGAACAGTCCCTGGAGAAGGATATCATGTTTGGTAAAGTGGAGGCTCTGAAAAAAAGAGAAAGACCCCCAATAAAAGATGGATTAGCACAGTGGCAATAGCAATGGGGTCAGGTGTAGCAATGATTGTGAGCTTGGCGCAGGACCAGGAAGTGTTTCATTCTGTTATGCATAGGGTTTCTATGAGTCGGTACCAACAACAAAAACATCAATTACTTATGAGAGGTTAAAATAATATTTAATTTATAGTTTATGAATGAACTTGGTGTCCATGTTCTCTTGCTGTTGTTAGGTGCTGTTAAGTTGATTCCTACGTTTTATACAACAGAACGAAACACTGCCAGGTTCTGAGCTACCCTCAAAATTGTGATGTTTGAGGCCATTGTTGATACCACTATATCAGTCCATCACACTGATGGTCTTCCTCTTTTTTACTGACCCTCCACTTTACCAAGCATGGTATCCTTCTCGTAAGAGACAAAGACTCTATCCTGCCTACTAAGGAGCATTCTGGCTTACTTCTTTCAAGACAGATTTGTTTGTTCTTTTGAAAGTACGTGTTAATACTAGTGATCTTCTAACCTCATTTTTTTTTTGGTCAGTCAAGAGTGAGTTTATTATCTACAATACAGCTTTAAGTATACTATTCGGCAGGAAGCATATCCAGGCAGCATATGCATCAAAAGTTGATGATTAACACAATGACCTTTAGATCATAATATTCAATTTAATTATGTTTAGCTATAAATCAAATACATAATGATTCTTGTCTCTGGTTACAGTCCCTGCTCCCAAGCTATGCGGTTAGTGTGTTCTTTCCCAGACTCTTTGGCCAGCAAAGATTGTTCTTCTCAAGGCATCCCTTGATCAGAGAACAGCCTCAAAGTGGACTTCACACATGTCCCACAGCTCCTACAATTCCCCACCCCTTAAAAAAAAAATTATGGTGAATTATGTGATAGTTTACATGGGAGAACAATAGCTTTACATTCTTCCTATTGTATATCATTTCATTGCCATAGTTACAATCCCCTCCATGCAGCATCAATCAACCAAAGGGTATATATGCCCTGCAAGTCTTCCCCCCGGTCATTAGCACACAGCCCCCCTCCCTCTCTGGGTCTAGAGTCCCCAGCTGTTCCCTTTCTTCACATCATAGTCTCTGCCTCCAACTCTGGTGTCACTGCTTCTCTGGGTAGGGTTCCACATTCCGCTCTTCTCCCTTGATGGTCTAACCCCATTTTTGCCATCATATAAATATGTGACCCACCTCATACCCTGCTTCCTGTTTCCTTCACTTCTTTTCCCCAGTAACATTCTCATCCACTTCACCTCAACTTTCCACTCAATGACTCACATATAGGAGCTGAAAAACCATGAAACTGCTCTACTTCTAAATCATAAATCTGATATGTCTCTCTTTAATCATACATGGCCTTTTATTTTTCCACATTTCTTGTTCAATTACTTGTTCTATGACTAGACATCACACTCAGGTAAGAATTGAATCCATTTTCAGTTCTGTCTTCTCTCTGATCACTAACTTATTTATCATTAATTTTTTCTATTACTAGATTCTATAATTTATTATAGACTGAAAGACTGAAAGATTCTATGAGAAAAAGATGGAATGATGAAGGAAGCATCAAGGATATGGAAGAAACATACAAAGTCACTGTACCAAAATGAATTTGTCACTGTTTAACCATTCCAAGAGATAGTATATGATCAGGAACTTAAGGTACTGAAGGCAGAAGCCAAACTGCACTGAAGGCATTGGCATTAAACAAGGCTCCAGGAGTAGATGGAAGACAAATTGAAATCTTTCAACAAGCCGATGCAGTCCTGGAGACACTTACTCATCTATGCCAAGAAATATGGAATACAACCAACTGTCTAACAGAATGGAAGAGGTTCATATTTTTGCTCAATCCAAAGAAAAGTGACCCAACTGTATGCAGAAATAATTGCACAATATCATTAATAAGAGGTGCAAGTAAAATTTTGCTGACGATAATTCAAACATGGCTGGAACAGTACAGCAACAGAGAGCTGCCAGAAACCCAAGCCAGATTCAGAATGTGCTTTATTGACTATGCATCCCGCTGTGTCAATCCTAGTAAACTACATATATCATTGCTAAGGATGGGTCTTCCAGAACACTTCATTGTTCTCAGGAGTAACCTGTACATAGATGAAAAGGCAGTCATTTGAACAGAACAAAGGGACACTGAATGCTAAAAATCAGGGAAGGTGCGTGCCACTATTGTATGGTTTTATCATACTTATTCAGTCTGTATACTGAGCTAATAATGTATAATATATAAAGCTAATAATATATAAAGATGAAGGAATATATAAAGATGAAGGAGTCCTGGTGTGGTGCTGTGGGCTAATGTGTCAGACTGCAAAGTCATTTGAACTGCAAAGTCAGTGGTTCAAGCTCACCAGCTGCTCCTTGGAAACCCTATACAGAGTTGCTATAGGTCAGAATCGACTCAACGGCACTTAACAACAACAACAACATATAAAGAAGAAAGTGGTTTCATAATTGGAGGAAGATTCATGAACAACCTTTGATATGCAGATGACACAACTTTACTTTCTGGAAGTGAAGAGAACCTAAAATACATACTGATGAAGATCAAAGACTGCAGCCTTCTATATAGTTTGCATCTTGTGTTAAATAATTTTTACGTCTATGTTCTGCTGTGCATAAGGTCACTATGAGTCAGTAGTGACTCAATGGTTCCTAACAACATGTTCATGAGGGATATAAATTTTTTTCTTAATGATGTCTTTCCCTGGTTTTGGTATGAGGGTTATACTTGTTTCATAGAATATATTAAGGAGTTTTCCATCCACTTCTACATTCTGGAATAATTTGAGTAGAATTGGTAACAGCTCTTCCCTGAATGTTTGGTAAAACTCACCAGTGAAGCCATCTGGACCTGAACTTTTTTTGGCTGGGAGTTTTTTGATGACCTGGTCAATTTCTTCCTTTGTTATGGGTCTGTTCAAGTTTTTTACTTCACGCTGGGTAAGTTTAGGTAGGTCGTGCTTTTCTAAAAATGTATCCACCTCCGCTAGGTTTTCAAATTTATTGGATTATAACTCTTCATAATATTGTTATTATCCTTTTTATTTCCATTGGTTCTGTTGTGACATCACTCACGTGGTTTCTTATGCATGTTATGTGTGTCTTCTCCCTCTTTTCTTTTGTTAAGTTTGCCAATAGTATGTAGATTTTATTAAAATTCTTTAAAAAAACCCAGCTTCTTGTCCTGTTGATTCTTTCTATAGTTTTGCTGTGTTCAACCATTTCAAGAGGTAGCATATGATCAAGAGCCAATGATACTGAAGGCAGAAATGCAAGGTGCATTGAAGGACTTGGCAAAGAACAAGGCACGAGGAATTGATGGAATAAAAATTGAAATCTTTCAAGAAAGTGAGGCCGCACAGGAGACACTCACTGATCTATGCCAAGAAATTTGGAAGATAACTATCTGGCCAACTGATTGGAAGAAATCCATATTTGTGCCCATTCCAAAAAGAGGTGACCCAATGGAATGCGGAAATCAATCAAAAATCTCTTTGATATCCCATGTGAGTAAAGTTTTACTAAAGTTAATACAGAAATGGCTGTAAGCATACATTGACAGAGAACTTCCAGAGGTTCAAGCCAGATCCAGAAGAGGCCGTGGAATGAGGGATTTCATTGCTGATGTCTGATGAATCTTGGCTGAAAGCAGAGGATATCAGAAAGATGTTTATCTGTGCTTTATTGACTACACAAAGGCTTTTGATTGTGTGGGTCATGACAAGCTATGGACAATATTGTGAAGTATGAGTATTCTGGAACACTTAATTGTGCTCGTGAGGAATCTGTACCTGGACCAAGAGGCAGTTGTTCGAACAGAACATGGGAACACTGAATGGTTTAAAATTAAGAAAGATGTGTGACAAGGTTGTGTTCTTTCACCATACTTATTCAACTTGTATGCTGAGCAAATAATCCGAGAAGCTGTGTTATATGAAGAAAAAGGTGGCATCAGGATTGGAGGAAGACTCATTAACAACCTGTGATATGTAGATGATACAACCTTGCTTGCTGAAAGTGAAGAGGACTTTTACTGATGAAACATTTACTGATGAAGATCAAAGAGCAAAGCCTTCGGTATGGACTAAATCTCAGTGTAATGAAAACAGAAATCCTCACCACTGGGTCAATAAATAACATTCTTATCAATGGAGAAAATATTGAAAGTGTTAAGGACTTCATTCTTCTTGAATCAACTAACAACACTCATAGAAGCAGCAGTCAAGAAATCAAATGATGTATTGCATTAGGCAAATCTGCTGCACAAGACCTTTTTAAGGTGTTGAAGAGCAAAAATTTCAGTTTGAAGACTAAGGTGTGCCTGACCCAAGCCATGGTATTTTCAATAACCTCATATGCATGTGAAAGTTGGACAGTAAATAAAGAAGACCGTAGAAGAATTAATGCTTTTGAGTTATGGTGTTGGAGGAGAATATTGAAAGTGTCACAGGCTGTCCATAGAACCAACATATCTGTGTTGGAAGAAGTGCAGCCAGAGTGCTCCTTGGAAGCTAAAATGGCCAAACTTTTTCTCTCATACTTCGGATATATTGTCAGGTGGGACCAGTTGCTGGAGAAGGATATTGTGTTTGGTAAGGTGGAGGGTCAGAGAAAAAGAGGAAGCCCCCAGTGAGATGGATTGGCCAAGTGGCAGCATTGATAGGCTCAAGTGTGGCAACAATAGTCAGGTTGGCCCAGGATCGGGCAGTGTTTTGTTCTGCTGTGCATAAGGTCGCTATGAGTCAGTACCGACTCGATGGCACCTAACAACAACAACAACAACAACCTGTAGAATGAACCTATAACTTCCTAACTAACATATCCACTTAGATTCAACAGTTCAGAGCTAAGTACACCATCTCTTCTATCACTATCATTCACCAGACTTATTGGGAGATTTCCTTCCTCACTGAGTGATATCATTATTCATCCATTTATAGATAGAAGCTCCAAACTTAGAATTCATCTTTGATAGTTCCAACTTTTGGGTCCTCTTTTATCCAATTTCATTCATTTGTCTGGCAAATTTTTCTGTCATTATCACCACCATTCTAAGTCTTAGTCATCATGAACTCCTTTCTGAGCTATTGCTATAACCCCATAATTATCTCCCTACACTTTATTTTGCCCCACTGTAGTTGTTGTTGTGGTTTAGTGACATTGAGTTGGTTCTGACCCACAGCGACTCTGTATAGGGTTTCTGAGGAGCAGCTGGTGAGCTTCAACCGCCAAGCTTTGCAGTCTGGCACATTAACCCACAACGCCACACCAGTACTTTGCCCCACTGTAGTGTCTTCTCTAATTTGAAGAAAATGTGATCTTTTAAAGCATACATCCTTCATTATTACTTCTCTGTCAAATATTTTTCAATAATGCTTCATTGTCTTAAGGCAAAAGTTTAAAATCATTGTTATGGCCCTATAGCATCTGCCATCTCTTTGACCTCATCTCTATCTTGGACCTCATCTATACTGCTTATCTTTTTATTCTCTCTGTTCCAGTTCTTGTGGCCCTTCTTCAATGATTGCACCATGCTCCTCTATATTAGGACCTTTTGCATACTATTTCCTATGCCTTCGACAAACTCTCATATTCTTCATCCCAGCATCCTTTGCCAAATGTTCATTTTTATGGTAAATCTCCCAGAAGAACTGTCTTATAGACCAGAAAGTCCTTACTCACTGTTATGAAAAATATTTTCTTCTTTGTGGAAAGCAGATAGAATTAAAAAAATTATGAATGTTTTGTTATATATATGAGTGGGCTTCAAAGAGTTTGTAGAAAATGTAATTTAAAGATAATGGAAAATTTTTACAAACATTGATGCCCCCTGGAATATATTTCACCTCAATTTAAAAAATTAAGAAATCATCTAAAAAAGCAAAATAGGGTAAGTAGATGGAAAGAAAACAGGTTGGGCTCATAGTTTGTTGTTCTTAAGCAAGTTATGCCAAGATCTGTGATTTCTTTCCCAGATGAGAAAATGTAATATCTGTAGAATCGCTTGCTCAAAACCTTTTTGTTTAGAGATTATACTTCTTTACCTTTTTGTATTATTACAGAAATTGGGGGAATTTGTTTCTTGGCATCCTTATGAAGTAACAGAATAATGATTATTGCCAAATGCTGGCAATTTTAGCTCTTATGGAAGATAAAAAAAAAAAAATCAAATACCTTTTCCATTCTTTCCTTTCTTTAATAGCCACCAGGCCTGAAAGAGCACACACTTGTAGTGGTATCTAGAATATAAAAAATGTTAGAAGAATCCCACTCAGAAAGATCACTGAAAGTAGTGAGTATAAACATAATTTTTATTTGACAGGTAGAACGAGACAATAAAATCCTTTTGACTGGTCTCTCATTCTTGGTGCCTTGACTGTTGTTATTATACCACCTTATAGTGACTTATGCACAAAAGAATGAAACACTGCCCAGTACCAGGTCAACTTTACAATCATTGCTTCACTCAAACCCATTGCTGCTGCCACTGTGCCAATCCATCTCATTTGTGGGTCTTCTTCTTTTGTGCTGAACTTCTATTTTACCAAGCATTATGTCCTTCTGATATGGCCCCTCCTGATAATAAGTCCAAAGTAAGAGAGACAAAATCTGGCCATCTGGCTTGTAAGCAGCATTCTGGATCTACTTCTTCCAACACAGATCTATTTGTTTTTTTGACAGTCCATGGTACTTTCAATATTCTTCTCCAACAATATAACTCAAATACAAAAATTTTTTTATGGTCTTCCTTATCCAGTGTCAACTTTCACATGTATATGAGGTTATTGAAAATATCAGGGCATGTTAGTCCTAAAACAGACATCTTTGTGCTTGAACACTTTAAAGAGGTCTTGTGTAGCAGATTTGCCCAATGCAATACATTGTTTGATTTCTTGACTGCTACTTCCTTGAGTGTTAATGGTTGATCCAAATAAAATGAAGTCTTTGCCAACTTCAATCTTTTATCCATTTATCTTGATGTTGTTTACTGGTCCAATGGTGAGGATTTTTGTTTTGTTTACATTGAGGTACAACCCATACTGAAGACTGTGTCCTTCGATCCTCATTATTAAGTATTTCAAATCCTTTTCACTTTCAGCAAGCAAGGTTGTATCATTTGCATATTGTTGTTGTTGTCAGGTGCCATCGAGTCGGAAGCGACTCATAGTGACCCCATGCATAGCAGAATGAAACAATGTCCGATCCTGGGCCAACCTCACTACCGCTGCCACACTTGACGCCATCAATGATGCCACCTGGCTGATCCATCTCATTTGGGGTCTTCCTCAGATGTTAATGAGCCTTCCTACAATCCTGATGCCACTTTCTCTCTTCATATAATCAACTTCTTGAGTTATTTGTTCTGCATACAGATTGAATAAGTATGGTGAAAGAACAAAACCCTGGCACACACCTTTACTAATTTTAAACCATTCAGTGTTCCTTTGTTCTGTTGGAATAACTGCCTCTTAATTTATGTACAGGTTCCTCATAAATACAATTAAATGTTCCTGAATGAATGTTCATTCTCTGCAATACTGTCTGTAACTTGGCATGATCCACACAACTGAAAGTCTGTGTAGTCAATAAAGCACAAGTAAACAGCTTTCTATGTTTTCAGCCAAGATCCATCTGACTTCAACAATGATATCCTTTGTTCCATGTCTTCATCTGACTCTGGCTTGAATCTCTGGTAGTTTCCTGGCAATGAACTGTTGCAGCCATTTTTGAATTATCTTTAGCAAAATTTTACTTGTGTTTGATAATAATCATATTGTCTGATGATTTCTGCTTTCCGTTGGGTCACGTCTCTTTGAAATGGACACAAATATGAATTTCTTCCAATCAGTTGGCCAGGTATTTGTCTTCCAAATTTCTTGGCATAAATGAGTGAGTGCTTCCTGTGTTTTATCAGTTTGTAGAAAGATTTCAATCTGTGTTCCATCAATTCCCAGAATCTTGTTTTTGTTTTTTTTTTGCCAGTGCTTTCAATGTACCTTGGATTTCTTCCTTCAGTATCATTGGCTTTTGATCATATGCTACCTCTTGAAATGGTTGAACATTGGCCATTTATTTTTGGTACAATGACTGTGTATTCCTTCCATCTTCTTTTGATGCCTTCTGCATCAATCAATATTTTGCCTATAGAACACTGCAATATTGTAAGTGAAGGCTTTAATTTATTCTTCAATTCCCTCAGCTTGAGAAATGCTGAGTGTGTCCTTCCATTTTGGTTTTCTAACTCCAGGTCATTTCACATTTCATTGTAACATTTGACTTTGTCTTTTTGAGCTGCCCTTCAAAATTTTCTGTTCAGCTCTTTTAATTCCTCATTTTTTCCATTTGCTTTAGCATCTTTCCACTCAAGAACAGGTTTTAGAATCTTTTCTGACATCCACTTTGGTCTTTTCCTTCTTTCTTGTCTTCTTAATGACTTTTTTTTTTTTTT
>NW_006408584.1:3579811-3584044 GCF_000296735.1 Chrysochloris asiatica
TACTGAATAGGCTAGTGAATTTTTCTATGAAAGGAATCTATGCAAAAAAATGTGTGTATACAGAAATGCTTAGGATTTAAAAAATCTTGTTTAATATCATGTTGTTGTTGTTGTTGTTATGTGCCGTGGAGTCGGTTCCGAATCATAGCGACCCTGTACAGGGTTTCCGAGGCTGTAAATCTTTACAGGAGCAGAAAGTCTCATCTTTCTCTCGCGGAACAGCTGGTAGTTTCGAACTGCTGACCTTGTGGTTTGCAGCCCGATTCGTAACAAGTATGCTACCAGTACTCCTCTCCCCACAAAAAAAATAAGAGAAAGAGAAAAAACCCCAAACAACTTTTGTCAAGTTGATTCTAACTCATGGCTACTTTTGAAGGAGTTCAAAAAAGTTTGTGGGAAAATTCCATTATCTTTTCATTTAGTTTTTCCATGAAAATTTTGAAGTCTCTCATATGTGTCAGAGTAAAACTGTGCTCCACAGCATTTTCAATCACTGGTATTTATTCCTCAGAAGTAGATTACCAGATTTTTCTTCTGAGTGACTGTGAGGATTCAAAAGGCCAACTTTTCACTTACCTCCCAAGTATATAACCATTTATGGTACCTAGGAATGACAGTTGATTTCATAGATCTGTATTATTTTTCCTGGAAATTCAATAAGGAATAGTGTGTCCTCACTAATTGGGTTTAAAATGTATAATTTTAATGGTTCTTTCTTGTCTTCTTAATGACCTTTTTTTTTTTTTACTTCCTGTGTGATGTTCTTGATGTCATCCCACAACTCTTCTGGTCTTCAGTCATTAGTGTCTAATGCTATAAATTCAGGTGGGCTATATTCTAGGTCAGGCTTTGGCTCTCAAGCCAATTTTGTCTTAATTTTCTTCAACTTCAGCCTGAATTTGCATATGAGCAGTTGATGGTCTACACCACAGTTAGCCCCTGATCTGTTCTGAGTGATCATATCGAGCTTTTCCACTCTCTTTCTACAGATGTATTCAATTTGATATCTGTGTATTTCACTTGGTGAAGTTAATGGGTATTGTTGTCTTTTATGTTGTTTTAAAAAAGTATTTTAAATGAAGAAGTCATTGATCTTTCAAAGTTCTTTCATGCTTTCTCCTGCATAGTTTCTATCACAAAGGACATATTTTCTAATTACTGATCCTCTTTATTTTCAACCTTTGCATTCCAATCACTAGTAATTATCACCACAACTTCATTGTATGTTTGACTAATTTCAGTCTAAAGAAGTTAGTAGAATTCTTTAATTTCGTCATCACTGGCTTTAGTGCTAGGTATGTAAATTTGAATAATAGTTTTATTAACTGATATCCCTTGTATTGTTGTTGTTAAGTGCCGTTGAGTTGGTTCTGACTCATAGCAACCTTGTATAGGGTTCCCAGAGAATGACTGGTGAGCTTGAACCACTGACCTTGCAGTTCAAACAGACTTTGTGGTCCAATGCATTAACCCACAGCACCACACTAGACTCCAATATTAGAGCCATATGGATATTTTTTTCCTATCCCAGACAATGTTATACATCAAGGTACTTCTTGAAATGTTCTTTTTGATGATGAATGTGACACCATTGATCTTCAATTTGTTATTCCCAGCATAGCAAACCATATGATTATAAGTTTCCAAATGGCCAATAACAGTCAATTTTAGCTTACTTATAGATAGAATATCAATGTTTATGTGTTCCATTTCAAATCTTGACGACTTCCAATTTTCCTAGATTCCTACTTCATACATTCCATGTTCTGATTATTAATGGATGTTTACAGGTGTTTCTCCTCATATTGAATTGTGTTACATCAGCAAATGAAGGTCCTGAAAGGTTCCCTCCATTTGTGTCATCACAGTCAGCTTTACTATGACAAGGCAGCTCTTCCCCAACTGTATTTTGAATGGCTTCCAACCTGAGGGTCCAATCTTCTGGCATTATATCTGACAATATTCTAGCACTCCTCATCGTGTTTAAATATTTAATCATCTGGTGCTAGCTGATAGTGTTCCATTGCTATTCAAAAGGTTTTCATTGACTAAATATTTGAAAGTAACCTGTGTTTTCTCTTTCCAAGTGTGTCTTAGTCTGGAAGCTCAGCTGAAACCTTCCACCATGGGTGACTTTGCTGGTTTTTAAAATACCAGCGGTATAACTTTCAGAATCACAGCAACATGCAAGCCACTACAGTGCGACATAATGACAGATGAGTGGTGGCTTGACTATCATATTATATATATATATATATAAAAAAATCAGTCAAAGGAAGGCTTATCCCAGAGATGGAGTCATGGGTAAATTGTTAGATGCCATCATGGTGGTTGTGTACAAAGGAATGAGATACTATACAACAGAATGAAGCACGGCCCAGCCCTGTGCCATTATTGCAAATATTGTTATGTTAGAGCCTATTGTGACAGTCAATGTGTCAATCTATCTTATTGATGGTCTTCCTGTTTTTTAGAGTTGACCCCTTATTTAACCAAGAGTGATGTCCTTCTCCAGGAACTGATCCCTCTTGATAACCTGTCCAAAGTGTGTGAGAAGTATTGACATCCTAGCTTCTAAGGAGCATCCTGGTTGTGCCAGGCCTAAATTGGCAGTTCATAGAAGAATGTTTATTCAACCCTCAGGTAAAATGTCATTTGCTCAAATCTTTCCTGAGTCTATAGACTATAAGGATCTTCGTTGTATGTTTCCATTGCTCTCAGTGCTTATATATCACAACAATGATTTCAGTTGTAGTTTTTAAATTGTGAACTTTTTGAATTAAGAGCAAACATCTCTACCAGAACGTTAACTTCAAAAGGGCTCACTGTCATACCCTCAGAGATGTAATAGTATTGGCTTAGTCTGCATGTTCACTGATATTTTTGAGTGAATGAATAAAAGGATGGAAAAAGTCATTATCTGTCTAGTTAGTGGTTGTAAAAATATGGAATTACTATCTGAGAACTCAGTTCTAATTTTCTGAGAATGTTGTTATTGTTGTTAAGTGCTGTGGAGTCGGTTCCGACTCATAGCGACCCTGTACAGGGTTTCAGGGGCTATAAATCTTTACAGGAGCAGAAAGCCTCATCTTTCTCTCACGGAACAGCTGGTAATTTCAAACTGCTGACCTTGCAGTTTCCAGCCCAATTTGTAACCACTACACTACCAGAACTGACAATAGTTGTTTAAAAAAATTGTTTTTAAGTTTTATTCTATTTGGGAAATCTAGTAGAATACTCAGAGAATGTGATAATTTCTTTTACCATGCTGTTACAAAAGCATGATTACAAAAAGTGATCTTTTATGACACTGTAAGATAAGCACTAGACTGAAAGTTTGATCTGAACAAAAAGGTGGTGGTTTAAACCCACCAGCAGTTCCTTGGAAACCCTATAAAGTGTCGCTATGAGTCAGAACCGACTTGAAGGCACTTAATAACAGCTCTGGTAGTGTAGTGGTTACGAATCATGCTGCGAACTTTACAGGTCAGCAGTTTGAAACTACCAGCTGCTCCGCGGGAGAAAGATGAGGCTCTCTGCTCCTGTAAAGATTTACAGCCTCGGAAACCCTGTACAGGGTCACTATGGGTTGGAATCGACTAGACGGCACTTTACAACAATAACAACATACCTTTGTTTCCCTTTCTGTTTGTGATATCTGTGAGAGTTGTTTTTGGCATGTGTGTAAACTCTCTGTGTTTGTGTATGTGTTGTGTTTCATGCAGTCATTTCCAGAATGCATCTGTAATATGGTCTGGGTTTTGTAAATATGGTCATCATTTGTAAAATCTGCTCTTGTACGTCTTTTTCCCTCTCATTATGATACACATCTTGCCTATTCAGTGACTCACTTTCTCCCAAGTGCTGCTTGGTTTCAATGTTTTTGCTGTTGTTGTTGTTGTTGTTGTCAGGTGCCATCGAGTTGGAACCGACTCATAGCGACCCCATGCACAGGAAACGAAACAATGTTCGATCCTGGGCCAACCTCACCACCGCCGCCACACCTGAGTCCATCAATGATGCCACCTGGCTGATCCATCTCGTTGGGGGTCTTCCTCTTCTTCTCTGACCCTCCACCCTACACAGCATGACATCCCTCTCCAACGATTGTTTCCTCTGGACAATATGTCCAAAGTAGGAGAGACGAAGCTTAGCCATTCTGGCCTCCAAGGAGCACTCTGGCTGCACTTCTTCCAAAACAGATCTATTGGTTCTTTTGGCAGTCCATGGCAC
>NW_006408584.1:3587724-3591472 GCF_000296735.1 Chrysochloris asiatica
GCTCGAAGTTCTCGCTGCTGCTCGAAGTTCTCGCTGCTGCTCGAAGTTCTCGCTGCTGCTCGAAGTTCTCGCTGCTCGAAGTTCTCGCTGCTGCTCGAAGTTCTCGCTGCTGCTCGAAGTTCTCGCTGCTGTTCGAAGTTCTCGCTGCTGCTCGAAGTTCTCGCTGCTGCTCGAAGTTCTCACTTGCTGTTGTTAAGTGCCATCAAGTAGGTTCTGACTCATAGCAACCCTGTACAGTTTCTGAGGAGTGACTGGTGGGTTTGAACCACCAACTTGTGTGGTTCAAACCAACAGTGCAGTCTAGCCCTTATCCTACAGTGCCATACCAGGACTCCTTGATTCAAAGTAGGGCATGGTCATTGTCACATGGCTAGGTTCAAATTGACCAGCCAATCCTTGGAAGAAAGATGAGACAGTCTGTAAAGATTTACAGACTGTAAATACTATGGGGCAGTTCTACTTTGTACTATGTGTAGGTGACTATTTAAATTACTCTGGGTGTTTGAAGACTTGTCTGACCACCTAGATGTTGAGGATTCCAAGGTGACTTTACTATGATTTATACATTGCTGCTCCTGCTGTGGACATTTTCTATTACTTCCTTCACTCTTGCTTTGATTAAAGTATGGGAGGTGAATAGTATTCCACTTACTTCACTACTTAGAACTTTCCTTTCCACATTACCATTCTCATTGTCATTAAGAGGTTGATTGGCAGCTCCTTGTATCAAGAACCTACCTCTGATTAGAGACTATTTTGCTACCTTTCACTATCTGAAAAGTTCTTAAGATTGTCCTGGAATGTCTCATTTTATGTCATTCTGGTTTGATAAGTTAATTGGCCTTATGCTGCCCACTATTTTAGCCAAGAGACTTGTCTCACAGCCTGTCACATCGCTCAGTTACCGCTAGGTGAGAACAAGGCCACCGTTTTTCTTTTTCTGTTACATAATTTTAAATTTACCATGTGAAATTAAGCAAGCACCTATTCAATATAACCATGATAGAGCTTTTAATGCACTAGATTGCAAGGTCAGTTTGAACCACAAGGACGGTGGTTCAAACTCACCAGCCACTCCTTGGGAATCTTATACAGGGTCGCTATGGGTTGGGATTGACTCTACGACACTAAACTAAAACTGTTTACAAATGTTTAATTGCACATGTTTACAAAATTAAAGACTTTGATTGGTTTCTTCTTTTTAAAAAAAATTCAGTGATGGCTTAGTTGTAAGAAACAGAATGGATGCTGTCCAGACATTTTACTGCATGGTCTTCTAAATGAACTTCACACCCCACTCTAACATTCAAATATCCTTTAGCATGTATTGCCACAAGTATTTGGAGGCCTTTCATTTGCATTCAGTTGCATTTCATTTGTGTTATAGAAAATTTGTAACATTTATTCTCATTAATCAGTTTAGAAACTGCATAGTTTAGATTCCTCCAGTGAGTTATTTAAATATTTTTATTTTCTAACGGAATCGTTGAAGGGAAATTGTGATTAAATAACACATTTCTATAAGAGACACTCAGTACTTCAGTGTAGAATACAACGTGTAGGAGGAGGTGTAACAAGCAGTCTCTCACCTTAGGGTTTCTGAATTTTTCCAGCTGTCTCCTGTGCTCATTTCTCTACTGGTATTTATGTTAGTGCTTGGTAAAAGAGGGTTTTGTGGAAAAAATCTAGAGATGTACATGATACCATTGTCATCAGAAAGTTTAGAGATGAGACTTCCAATCTGACTCTTCAAGATGTTGTTCTGTGGCTTCTATTTCTAGTATACATTCTCAATGTGGTAGTTTTGATTTTATATACATAGTTATATAAAGGGGACTGGTTTATTAAAATAAATAGAACCATGTTGTTGTTGCTGTTGTTGTCAGGTGCCATCGAGTTGGAACCAACTCATAGTGACCCCATGCACAGCAGAACGAAACAATGTCTGATCCTGGGCCAACCTCACTACCGCCGCCACACTTGACGCCATCACTGATGCCACCTGGCTGATCCATCTCATTGGGAGTCTTCCTCTTTTTCTCTGACCCTCCACCTTACCCAGCATGACATCCTTCTCCAGCGACTGTTTCATCCGGACATGTTAGCCTACTGAATAGGCTAGTGAATTTTTCTATGAAAGGAATCTATGCAAAAAGACGTATGTATACAGAAATGCTTAGGATTTAAAAATCTTGTTTAATATCATCTTGTTTAATATCAGGTTGTTTAATATCCAGCGACTGTTTCCTCCGAACCATGTTAGCCTACTGAATAGGCTAGTGAATTTTTCTATGAAAGGAATCTATGCAAAAAAATGTGTGTATACAGAAATGCTTAGGATTTAAAAAATCTTGTTTAATATCATGTTGTTGTTGTTGTTGTTATGTGCCGTGGAGTCGGTTCCGAATCATAGCGACCCTGTACAGGGTTTCCGAGGCTGTAAATCTTTACAGGAGCAGAAAGTCTCATCTTTCTCTCGCGGAACAGCTGGTAGTTTCGAACTGCTGACCTTGTGGTTTGCAGCCCGATTCGTAACAAGTATGCTACCAGTACTCCTCTCCCCACAAAAAAAATAAGAGAAAGAGAAAAAACCCCAAACAACTTTTGTCAAGTTGATTCTAACTCATGGCTACTTTTGAAGGAGTTCAAAAAAGTTTGTGGGAAAATTCCATTATCTTTTCATTTAGTTTTTCCATGAAAATTTTGAAGTCTCTCATATGTGTCAGAGTAAAACTGTGCTCCACAGCATTTTCAATCACTGGTATTTATTCCTCAGAAGTAGATTACCAGATTTTTCTTCTGAGTGACTGTGAGGATTCAAAAGGCCAACTTTTCACTTACCTCCCAAGTATATAACCATTTATGGTACCTAGGAATGACAGTTGATTTCATAGATCTGTATTATTTTTCCTGGAAATTCAATAAGGAATAGTGTGTCCTCACTAATTGGGTTTAAAATGTATAATTTTAATGGTTCTTTCTTGTCTTCTTAATGACCTTTTTTTTTTTTTACTTCCTGTGTGATGTTCTTGATGTCATCCCACAACTCTTCTGGTCTTCAGTCATTAGTGTCTAATGCTATAAATTCAGGTGGGCTATATTCTAGGTCAGGCTTTGGCTCTCAAGCCAATTTTGTCTTAATTTTCTTCAACTTCAGCCTGAATTTGCATATGAGCAGTTGATGGTCTACACCACAGTTAGCCCCTGATCTGTTCTGAGTGATCATATCGAGCTTTTCCACTCTCTTTCTACAGATGTATTCAATTTGATATCTGTGTATTTCACTTGGTGAAGTTAATGGGTATTGTTGTCTTTTATGTTGTTTTAAAAAAGTATTTTAAATGAAGAAGTCATTGATCTTTCAAAGTTCTTTCATGCTTTCTCCTGCATAGTTTCTATCACAAAGGACATATTTTCTAATTACTGATCCTCTTTATTTTCAACCTTTGCATTCCAATCACTAGTAATTATCACCACAACTTCATTGTATGTTTGACTAATTTCAGTCTAAAGAAGTTAGTAGAATTCTTTAATTTCGTCATCACTGGCTTTAGTGCTAGGTATGTAAATTTGAATAATAGTTTTATTAACTGATATCCCTTGTATTGTTGTTGTTAAGTGCCGTTGAGTTGGTTCTGACTCATAGCAACCTTGTATAGGGTTCCCAGAGAATGACTGGTGAGCTTGAACCACTGACCTTGCAGTTCAAACAGACTTTGTGGTCCAATGCATTAACCCACAGCACCAC
>NW_006408584.1:3591572-3593025 GCF_000296735.1 Chrysochloris asiatica
GGTGAGGTTGGCCCAGGATCGAGCATTGTTTCGTGCTGCTGTGCATGGGGTCGCTATGAGTTGGTTCCGACTCGATGGCACCTGACAACAACAACATTGAATTATAAACTAAGACTAGCCCCTGGTCATTTTGGTTTACTCCTGCTGTTGGAATAGAGATCTTTGGAGTTGACTGTCAAGGTGAATATAGGTTGCTGCTGTGATATTGAAAGGATGCTACATGGATTTATACTTTAGCCAGGGAGTCTCTTGGTGTGACACTGTAGGACAAACACTGGTCCGCAAGGTCATTTTGAACTGCAAGACCTGTGTTTCAAACCCACCAGACACTCTTCAGAAACCTATACTGGGAGGCTATGAGTTGGAACTGAATGACTTGACGGCATTTAATAACAACTATTGAATGGAAGGTTACTGCAATTCCATATAGGCAGGACCCTAAGCACCTAGATCCCTCGGGAACAAAAGTTTGAGTGACCTTACCAGGAAAAGAATTCTGAACAGCAGAAGGATATGAAAGAGAAATTAAGAAGATTTCAGCCATAGCCTAGAGACCAGTTGCAGGCATAACTACCAGGGCCTCTATCTGCATTTCTTTCTTTGTTATAAAATGCGAATGGAAGGAATCTACGCAGAGTGGTTTGTGAAAAGAAATAGAACTCTGTCAGCTTATTGAATAGCCTAGTGAATTTTTCTATGAAACGAATCTATGCAGAAAGAATTTCTGCAATACATAAATATTTAGCATTTTCTTATTCTATATCATACCAAATATAAGAGAAAACCCCCCAAACATTCCTTGCTATCTGACTTCTTACTATCTAAATGCAGAAACTGGCATATTTGTATTAGATGGATACTTACATGTTTGCTAATTTCATTTTTCTTCCCTTTCCAACACTGTAGAAAAAAACTGTGAGATTGGCACAGGACTGGACAGCATTTCCTTCTGTTGTGCATAGGGTTGCTGTGAGTTGGTACTGACTCAATGGCACCTAACAACAACAACAACAACAACAGGGGCAGGGTTATTAATGTCAGAATTTAGTTCATTGTTGTTGTTGTTATTATGTGTTCTCAAGTCAGTTCTGACTCACAGAGACCCTGTATAGTGTTTCCAAGGAGCGGCTGGTAGGTTTGAACCAATAAGCAGTTCAGTGCTTATTCTATAGTACCATACTAGGAATCCAATTAAGTTTATAGATTGCAGGATATTGAGATGGAATGAAATAGGACTGGGAGGTTAATATCATTCAGAGGCTGGACATAAATTGGGGCAAAAAACTGTTGTGTTTCCTTGGGAAATTAATAATTTTTTATTAAATAAGGGTAGTTGACTTTTGTTGTTGTTAAGTGTCATCTGGTAGCGTAGTGGTTACGAATCGGGCTGCGAACCTTAAGGTCAGCGATTCGAAACTACCAGCTGCTCCGCGGGAGAAAGATGAGGCTTTCT
>NW_006408584.1:3593720-3610915 GCF_000296735.1 Chrysochloris asiatica
ATACACACAAGTTTTTATAGGGTTTCAGGGGGCATAATTGCACAGTACCATAGATACAGTTTCTGATTGGTTAACATTTGGCAAAGTATGAGATGTTACAGTTTAATTGGTCAGTACTGGTGGTCTTTCTTAGGCTAGGGCAAAGGAAAACATCTGGCATCTGGCCTTGGGTTGTTCTGTCTATTACTTATCTATGGCTAGCTGTTGCTAGGGGTGAAAGGATATTCTAAGGCAACATGAGCTGATTTAGCACATTCCTGGAACAGGAGGACGTGTTCAGGCTAATGTACAGAATGGAGATTGACCTTGTCTCTGGAGGGAACTAAAAACTGAGGCCTTCTATCAAAAATGCTTCTTGAAGCCTGACTAAAGTTTGGTCAAGTAGCTAGGCAAAATCAGTTAGGGCCTTACAATATGACCCTGTTTGGAAAGAAGAGTTTTCTTTTATTATGCTAATGGAGCACTGCCTTGTAGGGTGGGTCTAAACCCTAATCACTCTGAGTTATAAAATGACCGGATAGACACAGAGACAGACATGGGCAGGGGGTAGACAGATGCCAAGTGAGTACCTATCTATAGGCAAAGGAACGGCAATGATTGCTGGCAGCTACAGAAAATTGAAACATGGAAGGATCTTTTAGAACTATGCTCTGAATTGGACTTTTAGTCCTATAAACAATGAGAAAATAAATTTCTGTTCTTTAAACACACACCCTTGTGGTATTTCTGTTATTGTAGAGCCAGGTAACTAAGACAATCAAGTACTCCCATCCCGCTCCTTCTGGCAACTATGGTGCAACGTGTTCCATCAGATATTCCTAGTGGGGTTTTGAATCTTAAGTAAGAGACATAGATACAGAGGTTTTCTAGAATTCATCTCACAATGGCTCTGCGCAACATTGATGGAGGCACTATCTAGTCTCTGGTAGCTTGTCCTGCAGCAATGGTGGTAGCAGTTCATGTGGTGAAATGCTAATAAGACAATTTCTTTGGCAAAACCTTGCTCATGGTTTCATAGGACTCACCTTTCTTAATTTTCTCATATAGTTCTACTGTTGATTTTCTAATATCCTCCCAATAAATTCCTCTCATACTTAAGTTTTCTAGTGTAGCTTTTACAATAAGAATGTTGTTAAGTGCCATGGAGTCGGTTCTGACTCATAGCGACCCTGCACAGGGTTTCCGAGGCTGTAAATCTTTATGGGAGCAGAAAGCCTCATCTTTCTCGTGTGGAACTGCTGACCTTGTGATTTACAGCCCGAGTGCTAAAAGTATATATTAATATCCCATTTTAAATTGAGATTTTGGGTTGTTTTAAGTTTATGTTAATTTGTTAATGTTCATACCATATATGTTAGAGCTAAAATTTGAACCTAGAGCTGCTTGACACCCAGCTTGTACTCTGAACCAATAATTCATTGTGTACTATGATGCAAAAGTTTGAGTTCTGTGTGGCACTGTGGGTTAATGCTCTGGTCTGCAAAGTCTGTTTGAACTGCAAGGTCAGTGGTTCAAGTTCACCAGTCATGCCTCAGAAACCCTATACAGGGTTGCTATAGGTCAGAACCGACTCAGCAGCATTTAACAACAAATTACCCATAAGTAGAAAATATTGCAAAGAGTTTTTGTTGTTGTTAGTGCCACCAAGTCGGTTTGGAATCATAGAGAACCTGTATAGGGTTTCCTAGGAGTGGTTGGTAAGTTCAAGCTGCTTAACTTGCAGTTCAAACTGACTGTAGTCTAATGCATATCCTGTAGCCCCACACTAGGATTCCATTATAAAGAGTTGTTATTGTTAGGTGCTGTTCAGTCAGTTCCAAAACTCATGCACAACAGAAAGAAACACTGCTCAGTCCTGTGCCATCCATAAATTGTCGCCAAACTTGATTCCACTGCTGCTGCCATGGTGCCAATCCATTTATTTGGGACTGACCCTCCACTTTACCAAGCATGATGTCCTTCGCCAGGTACTGGTCCCTCCTAATATGTCCTAAGTATGAGAGATGAACTCTCACCAGCCTAGCTTCTATGGAGTATTCTGGCTGTACTTCTTCCAACACAAATTGCCTTGCTCTTCTGATGTTCTTCAATATTATTTTCCAGCACCATACCTCAAATGCATCAATTCTTCTACAGTATTCCTTATTCATGTTTCAACTTCCACTTGCAAGTGAGACTATTAAAAATACCATAGTTTGGATCAGGTGCACCTTAGTCATCAAACTGACATCCTTACTCTTGAAAACTTTAAAGAGGTCTTGTGTAGCAGTTTTGCCTAATGCAATGCATCATTTGATTTTTTGACTGCTGCTTCCATAAGTGTTGATAGCTGAATCTTGATATTATTTATTGATCCAGTGGTGAGGATTTTTGTTTTCTTTATTTTGATGTGCAACCCATACTGAAATCTTTGATCTTCATCAATAAGTATTTTAAGTCCTCTTTGCTTACAGCAAACATCATCTGCACATGACAAGTTGTTAATGAGTCTTCTTCTAATCCCGATCAAATTTAAATAACTCTTTGGAGCTATCTAAACTAGGCAGTTTCTTCTCAGATTATTTGCTCAGCATACAGATTGATCAAGTATGGTGAAATAACAGAACGCTGGTCCACACCTTTCCTGATTTTACATCATTAATTTTCCCCTTTGTTCTGTTCAAATGACTACCTTGTGGTCTATGTACTGGTTCCCCATGAGCACAATTAAGTGTTCCGGAATACACATTCTGAATATTGTTTATAGCTTGTTATGATCCACACAATCAAAAGCCTTTGCGTAGTCAATAAAGCACAGGTAAATATTCTGGTATTCTCTACTTTTAGCCAAGATCCGTCTGATGTCAGCAATGATATTCCTTGTTGCACATTTTCGTTTAAATCAGGCCTGAACCTCTGGCAGCAGTCATTTTTGAATGATCTTTAGCAAAATTGTACCTGCATGTGATATTAATGATATTGATGGATGATTTCCTGTCTGAATTAGCACATACAGATCTTGTTTAATCCTATGTGGCTCTCTTCCAAATTTATTGGCATAGATGAGTGAGTGCCTATAGTACTGCCTCAGTTTGTTGAAAGATTCCAGTTTGTATCCCAACAATTCCCAGAGCCTTTTTCTTTGCCAATGGCTTCATTGCACTTTGGACTTTTTCATTCAGTATCATTGGCTCTTAATCATATTAGAACATTAAACATTGCTTTGTGGTGACTCTGAGTATTCCTTCCATCTGCATTTAATGCTTTCTGTATCATTCAATATTTTGCTCATATTGTTGCTGCTAAGTGACGTTGAGTCAGTTCCAATTCACAAAAAAACTGTTTAGGGTTTCAGAGTTGTGGCTTGTGGGTTTGAACTGCCAACCTTGCAACTCAAATGACCTTTCCATCCAGTGATTTACCCTAGATCATGACACCAGGATCCTTAAATATTGCAAGCTGAGATATATTTAAATAATAGTGTTATTAGCTTGAATTCTTTGTAGGAGTATGGCTATATCCTATCACAGACAGCATTATACTTCAGGAAGATATTGAAATTTTTTTTTATTTTATGGTGCCAAAATTTAAAAGCTAGTTTAACATACAAGTAATAGTAACTTTTTTGTTGTGTGTGTGAATTGAGTGATAGTTTACATGTGAGAACATTATTTTTTATATTAATCGTTTCATTGCAATGATTACAATCTTCTCCATGCATCATCATTCAACAGTATTTGCTTCTATTCCCTTTGTTTTTTTCTCTTTGGGAGGGTAGGGGAAGGGGGAGTTGTACACAAAAACACTCAGGAATATGTAATAATTTAAACAACCAAAGGGCACATTCTATAAGCCTGCCTCCTGGCTGCCAGCACTCAGTCTTTCTCTTTCCATGAGTCTACAATCCTCAGCTGCTCTCTTTCTCCATGTCCTCATCTCTGCCTCCATCTCTGGTGTGGTTGCCTTTCTGGATAGTATCCCACATTCTGCTCATGCTCTTCTCTCTTGATGTCTCTTGTGTCCTCTGTTCCTGGACTGTAAGATTAACAGCTTCCCCCTTTTTGTTTCAAAACTTCTACCTTTACAGTTGTGACAGTCGCAATTAGTCAAGGTAACAAGTATTCACTGTTGAATCATAAAAATCTTATCCTCTTTTCTTTTCACCAGACCCATATAGACAAGATGAAAACTATTCAGTAGGGACTTTACCTTCCCATGCACATTCTTAAACTAAACTCCCTCTTGAAAACTTGTAATGAAGAATATGATGCTATTCCTCTTCAATTTGTCATTCCTGGCATAGTAAACCATAGGACTGTCAGATTTAAAATGGCGAATACCAGTACATAATTTCAGCTCATTAATGCCTAGGGTATCAAGGTTTATGCATTTCATTTCATTTTTAACAACTTCCAATTTTCATACTTTGTACATTCCATCTTCCAGTTTTTAATGGATGTTTACAGGTGTTTCTCCTCATTTTGAGTTGTGCCCCATCAGCAAATGAAGGTCCCAAAGGCCTTTTGCTTCATCATAGCCAACTCTACTTTGAGGAGGCAGCTCTTCTCCAGTCGTATTTTGAGTGCTTTCTAATTGGACGGGCTCTTCTTCTGGCATTATATTTGACAATATTCTGATGCTCTTCATCAGGTTTCAATATTAGATATTATGGTGCTATTTAACAGTGTTTCACCACTATTCATAAGGTTTTCAGTGGCTACTAATTTGGAAGTAGTCTGTCTCTCTAGTCTGGCAGCTCAGCTGAAACCTGTCCACCGTGGATGAAGCTGCTGGCCCTATATATCTTTTAATGTGAATCCTTTTTGCTGTAATACATTTTAATTATAAGTAAATGTGTTCTGTGAGTCATACTAGTGCATTATAGAAATCAAAGAAGTAGTGGGAACCAGCTGATGAGATGTAAGGAAGGCTGGGACCTGTGAACTTAGGGCTGACTGATATCCTGATGGAGTGAAAGAACTCACAGATTTGTAGATAGTAGATCAGAAATGAAGGTGTAATGTGGACTCCCAAATTTGCATCTGGTATTTGAAGTCTTAGGCAGACTTAGAAGTCTGGAGGACTGTATTCTTTAACTTGTGAGATCTGACCTCACTCCAGGTGGCTAGGATCAGGGAGGGAAGGGCCACATGGTCAGCTGGTGTCAGAACAGAAGTGGAACAGAATTGAATTGACTTGATTGGTCCTTAAAGTTTGTTGTGATAAGTGAGATTTGATTTGTTCCCAGTACTTCTGTTTGGGAAAATCAAGTCATGCTGATGAACTAAGGCAGATGCCTGTGCCATTACTTTTAACACAGAACCATTACAGAACTTGTTGCTAGTAATAGGTCTTGTTTTTTTGGTGTCTAGACAGTGAGTTGTTTCCCACCATGGCTTTGCAGCCTGGTGACCTGTCCTTCCTATTTTTTCCACCTTCCATCCCACTTCCTCTAAAACTGTCTCCCTGTGTTCAGTTTCCTTCTCTGGGATGAATTTTAGATAAAGTTACTCCTGCTCTTTTAGGAGAGAGTTTTCCAAACACAAAAAGACTGGAAAATGCTTGTTAGGTTCTTGGTGAAGTCTGACATTTAAAGGCCTCCTGAGGAGATGTCTCATCATTCTCTCTGGGGAGATGTTTCACTCTCTGGCAGCTCTTCTCATCACACACATTGAGTTTAAATTTCTCTGTCTTTAATTTAATTGCAGTGTATTTTTTCTATTCAGCTCAGTAATGACTCTGACCTGTTTACACTCTGTGGACGCTTTCCAATGACAAGCATGTCACCTCTTGGTTGCTACTGTGCAGAGCTGGGCATTTCAGAATCTTTTAATCTTCTTTTTTCATGTCAGTTCCTTTACTCTTTGAGTCAGATTTGTGTTCTCGTCTTAACTTTCTCCAGTTTTAACCCAGTTGGAAATATGATTAACATGTAGATATTTTCTGCTTTTTGCAATTAGTCAAAAAAGAGGCTATAAACTTTTTAGAAGACTTGAGATCTAACCCACCCAACCCAAAGCCATTCTTCTAACTCTCTTTTATATCAAGTTTGCCTGGTGTGGTGCTGTGGGTTAATGTGCTGGATTGCAAGGTCGGTTTGAACCTCAAGGTTGGCAGTTCAAGCTCATTAGCCACTCTTCGGAAACCATGTATAGGGTCACTATGAGTTGGAATCGACTCCATGGCACTTTACAACACCAGCAACAATGGGGAGTTAACTGTAAGGCTTTGATACAAAATTCAGATGGGGTTTGTGTAGCTCTTTCCCACAGGCTGTAAATCTCAAATGATAAAGTGGAACCAGAGTTTTCAGTTATCTATTGTGCTCAACTTCAGGCAATGTTGTTTATCTTAAAATTGATTGTAGAATGTGTTAAATGTATCTATAGTGGCTTATTGCTCTTTTAATAGCCATCACTCTTTTGTAGCAGGTATCTGTCTTACCATGGGTAGCTTCTGTGACCCTGTAACTCCAATCTCCTCTAGGATCTAATGCTAATTTTTTTGCAGCTGTCTTGTTATCCAAGGGTGTCCTTTGCTTTGCTTTAAGGCAGACACATAGGAGTATTTATCAAGCATTGCACAGTTTAAGTGAATATAAAGATTAGGCCCAGGCTATTTACTTACTGGATTGGTTAAAATTGCCAATTGACATAATAGTCTTCCCTTTGCAATGGGCGATCTAGCTGGTCCATTTTTTGCCAGGTTGAAAAATGTTAGTGGGCTGTTTAATATGCTTTTATGATCTCTTTTAGGAAAAATGGAAACCTGCTTAGTATTGGAGGAACAATTGCCTCCTATCTAACATTTGGCAATCAAAGAGTTTGAATTTGGCCTTTTTAAAAGCCTTTGCCTGGGTAGACTAAGAACTCATTTCTTGCTGATTTGCTTTTTTATCACCATATGGAAATAAACAAAGGGTTTTGTATTTTCAATGACTATGCTCTGTTTTCTGGTGCTGCAGGATAATGCACTGGATCGCAAGGTCAGTTTGGACTGCAAGATTGGTGGTTCAAACCCACCAGTGGCTCATCAGAAACCCTATACAGGGTGACCTGACAACAACAACAATGGCATTCCCATTCCGTCTCTATCATCAGAGCTCAGAAAGATCCTTAAATATTATAGAAGAAAAAGACTAGTGATTAAATGTATGGTGAACTCTTTAAGGCATCAGTTCTCAATCTTTGTTCCATGGTGACAGTGATGGATGGCCTTCCTACACCCAAAATTTCCCCATAGTCAGAACCAGGATGACCTCAGTTCTCAGGATTGCCAGTAACCGTACCCCTTTCTCACACTATGGAAAAAGCATATTAGAGTACAAGTAGTAAGAATAATGTTATTTTAGGGAAAATGTCAAATTCCCTTAACTCAATTAAAAAAACCTTAGGAACTCTGGAGCTTTATACATTATTAATATGTTTCTTGTGATTGATCATAAAAGACAGATAGACTCAATGAAGGACTTAAGAACCACTGACTTTCTCATGTTCCCCGCCATGATTTCCAGGGTGAGGCAGCTTGCATTTGTCAGCTGGTTGGGCCAGAAGAGAATATTTAGGAAAAGGAAGGAGAGAAGGTGTTTTCTACTCTCTAAGGGATTCCTAGTTTCCTTCTTAGAGTAAAGATAAGGGTGTTTATTTATTATATAAAAGTGGTGACTTTAAAAGCACTCAATGTTTTCTTTCCCTTTCTTTTCATCTTTTTCTTAGAGCAGGCTTCACTCACCCATTTAAAAAATAGTAAAAGAGAATAGGATCACTACTAAGAATGACTTTCCTTTAAACAGTACATCTGGTTGTTCTTTTGTAATCTAATAAGCAGGTTCTCAGCCTGTTGGCAAGTTTTAAAGAGTATCTGACTAACCTCTCACTGAATTGGATCATATGATCAGCTTCATGTCAAGAAGTGTTGCCAGGAAGCATTATTACAGTTTTTTTTTGTTGTTGTTGTTGTTTGATGAATGACACAATAGTTGATAGAGTAAATCAATTGTCAGTCATGTATAATAACTAAAATTGCCATATAATTTATTACCTCCTTTATTTAATGATGAGTGATAATGTTACTATAATGCTGTAGGATAAGCACTCTCCTTTAAGGTTGGTTTGAACTGCAAGGTTGGTGGTTCATACTCACCAGCAGCTCCTTGGAAACTCTGTACAGTCAGAGTCTGAACTGACTCAATGGCATACAACAACAACAATATTGCTAGAGTAATTCCTCTTATCCCAACTCTATAAATGAGCAAAAATATGTTCTATATTTCTAGACTAGGTTCTTTACAGCTTAACATGAACTCTCTTTTATAGCATTATTAACAACAACAAAATTATTATTAAATCATTGAGTTTTCCAATTGTAAGGGACATTAGAGTGTAATACAGTTGTGGAATGAGTATCCCTGAGATATCAGACTCTTTGCGCATCATTATATAGTTAATTAGTTGTTGTTAGGTGACAATGAGTTGGTTCCAATTCAAAGTGACCCTACATATACAACAGAATGAAACACTGCCCAGTCCGTCATGATCCTCACACTTGAGCCCATTGCTGCAGACACTGTGTCCATCCAGCTTATTGAGGGTCTTCTGCTTTTTGCTGATCCTCTACTTTATCAAGCATGGTGTCCTTCTCCAGGGACTGGTTCCTCTTGATAACATGTCTAAATTATGAGAGACTAAATCTTGCCATCCTCACTTCTAAGCAGCATCCTGGCTGTCCTTATTCCAAGCCAGATTTGTTCATTCTTCTGGCAGTCCATGACATATTCAGTATTCTTTTCCAACACCATTATTAAAAACCATCAATTCTTAAGTCTTCCTTACTCATTGTTCGGGTTTCCTATGCATATGAGGCCATTGAAAACATTATGGCTTGTGTTAGGCACACCCTAGTCTTCAAAGTGACATCATTGCTCTTTAACACTTTTAAGAGGTCTTTTGCAGCAGATTTGGGCTATGTCATTTGTTGTCTTGACTGTAGCTTTCATGCACCTTAATTGTGGATACAAGTAAAATGAAATCTATCAAATTTTTGCTTTGTTTAAAATGGTATTGCTTATTGGTCTAGTTCTGAGTATTTTTGTTTTCTTTATGTTATGGTGCAATCTATACAAGGCTGTAATCTTTGATCTTGATCAGTAAGTGCTTCCATACTTTTTTGCTTTCAGCAAAGAAGGTTGTGTTATTTGCATACCATAGGTTTTTAATATGTCTTCCACTAATCCTAATGCTGCATTCGTCATATATAATCCAGTTTCTTGGATTATTTGCTAAGTATACAAATTGGATATGTATGATGAAAGGATACAACCCTGATACATACCTTTCCTGATTTTAAAACAGTTAATACCTAACCCCTTGTTCTATTCAAACAACAGCCTCTTGTTCCATGCACAGGGGCTGTATGAGCACAATGAAGAGTTCTTAGGTGTAGAACTGGTAGCAGAGTTTCATGTCTATAAAATTAGAGTTGGTGACCTAAAGAATTAAAAACAAAAACTAGGTTTACAAGATGTCTAGTCAACTTTGTTCTTCTTGTGGTGATTTGGAAGAATAAGTACAATTGGCCCAATGCAATGTGCCTTGAAGAAGTTTAAGAATATTAACTTACATCAGGTCAAAACAGTCACTATTAGGAAGGTAATTGCTATAACTGTTGCTTTGATTATTTTCCATTTGTGTGATAAGCAGTATGAGCAAAATGAAGCAAAGCTGGTAGGTCAACAGTCAGTAAGACTTCTTCAGTTACTTCTGAAGCTTTTTATGATTATGTTATAGCCCAATGCTTGCCTTAGTCTTGCCTCCTTTTGCAGGTTCATGCATTTCTCGTTGTTTAATTAGTTTTCCAAATCAATGACACTGTCCTGGAAAGCTTTCACATCACAGACTCCTGCTTGCAAATGGACAAATGTGAACTTACTGGATAAATATACTTATGTGGCTTCCACTGTTTCTTCCTCTACCTGACCTCTTTTTGGTGGTTCAGGGCTCCCTTGAAAATGAATGGTGCTCCTTCCACTAACAATGAAGAGTCCTAAAATTTTTGCACAACAAGTTGAGGTGTAAGCCATAAAGATGAATACCTCCTTCAAGTCACTCTATATAACATGTCCAGATTTGCCAGCTAAGAGTCAGTAGATGTTCAGTGTAGACAGGGATTTGTACTCTGTTAAGGTGACTTTTGTTTTCTCCCCACTGTACAATAGGGTATATTTTAATTGTTTCTCTCTCTCTCTTTTTTGTTTATTAACAATTATAAAACAAATCACCACAACAAGCAATGTATCCAGTGAAGGTCTATTTCTTATTCCTTAAGATTTGAGCTTCCATTTATTACTTCTCTGTCTCGCTAATTATTTTCCTCTTTTTTTATTTCTGCTTTCTATTTTTAAAGTTAAGCTATGGGAAAAATTGAGATTAACATAGGGAAGTATTTCTACTATCCATTCACCTATGTTTTCAACGGACAATTTTAAACATCCTAATCCTGGTGTAAGGAACTCTGGTAGCGTAGCGGTTATGAATCGGGCTGCGAGCCGCAAGGTCAGCAGTTCGAAACTACCAGCTGTTCCGCAGGACAAAGACGAGGCTTTCTGCTCCTGTAAAGATTTACAGCCTCAGAAACCCTATGCAGGGTCTCTATGAGTCAGAACTGACTCCATGGCAACAACAACAACAATCCTGGTGTTGTGCGGTAGGATAAGTAATTGACCACAGGATCAGTTTGAATTGCAAGATTGGCAGTTCAAACTCACCAACTGCTTCTCAGAACCCCTATACAGGGTCACTATGAGTCAGAATTGTTTCAATGGCACTTAACAACAACAACAACAACAATGCATGTTTTCAGTCTCTTACTGGACTACCATCTAGGAGCTTTACTTTTTTGTTTATTTTGCTTCATTTTATTTTTGTCATTTGTGGTTGGCTTGTTGGAAATAAACCAGATGATTTATTGTCTCCTTATTTTTGCTGGAGCTGCAATATAGCTTGTCAAGAACAAGCCCTGTAGAAAATAACTTCATTTCATAGCAGCCTTTCCCCAATTTCATTTGTCTCAGGATGCAGTAAAATTGAGCAAACATAGCTCATCCCACATTCTGAAGATGGGGTACATTTATCAGGTAGGTCTATCAGGCATTATTACCACACTTTGATAGAAGAATTACCCTGGTACAATGTGACACTTAGGAAGTAAATTAGCAATAAAAATCTAATGCCTTCTTACTATTTTGTTTTGTTGATGAATTTCCTGACAGTAGACTCCTTACCAAACTCTCATTCATCAAGTGAAACATAATTTTATTGGCAATCTACCTAAAGCAAATTATAAAATAACAATTTTAATATTGTGGGAGGCATTTAATAATTCCATTGTTTTATAAGCCCCACTTTCATTTTGTTCTTTACATTTCAATTAAGTGTGTGCATTGTGTATGAAAACAGAGTAGAAGAAAAATGTTTCCTTTTAAAGGACTTTCTGTAAAGATTTTTATTTATATACTTTAGATTAAATTGGGTATCATCATGTTGTTTGTTACCCTGATTTCATGAAGGAATAGCTTCAATTTCAAGCAGTGAATAGCTTCAATATTGTAATATATCTAGAATACTCTGTGTTGTTGTTGTTAAGTGCCATTGAGTCAGTCCTGACACATAGCATCCCTGTATAGGGTTTTTGAGAAGCGGTTTGGTGGGTTTGAACTGCTGATCTTGTGATTAACAGTCCAGTGCTTATCCAGGACTACTTTATTTTACAAAACGCTTCATGCTTAAGCTCAAAAGTGGTGATGCTTGTGTTTGTGTGCAGTCAAGTAGGTTTCAACCCATAGTGGTCTTGTATAGGGTTTTCGAGGCTGTAAATCTTTACAGGAACAGAAAACCTTATCTTTCTTCTGAGGAGCGACTGGAAGATTCAAACTGCTTACTGTTAGCAGCCCAGCATGCTATCAGGGCTCCTTCAACTCAAAAGTAGAACTATATATACTATATAATATCAAAGAATCCTCCAAGAGGAGACTATAAATAATCAAACATGAATCCATTTTGTGAACCCCTAAATGTTGGCTAAGGAGAATCAGTCCTAATAAACTCATCCATGAGTCTTTCAGTATCTGTAAGAAGAGGGTGACCATAAGCCCTAGTGACCTAGTCCTGGTCTTTATCTGTTTTTCCTCCATAGTTATTAATAATGTTTTATTTCACTGGCCAGGTGTGATGCTATAGGATCAACACTGGACTGGACCACAAGGTCAGTGGTTCAAACCCACCAGCTACTCCTTGGAAACCCTATATAGGGCCACTATGGATCAGAACTGAATTGAAGGCACAACAACAATTTCACTCTCAAAAATGATCTGCTGTATGCACTTAATTATGTGGTCACCATAGCTAAGAATCACTGTACTAGATTGTAAGCTACCAGGGGAAAGACTTTCCCTTAAAGAATTATGCCTTTCATTTACATTTTGCTTTGCAAGTTATAGAACAGTTTCATGTTCATTATCCTATTTCATCTTGAACACAGTCACCCAGGGAAGGCTTACATGGGTTAAAGATCTGCCCAGTTTAAATGGGTGAGAATGCTGCATTCAGGGGAAGAAGAGATTTTAACAACTAAACCATACTTTCTTTTCTGAGCTGCATATACCATTTGATCTCACATGGAGCCTCATGCATTTTTGTTGGTACTCAACAAGCATTTATTGAATTAAATGTAGAGAATGTGTTGAGTTCTCAGAGAGAAAAAAAAATCAAGCTGTTGATAATGTTTGAAATAAGTTTTCCTAGTTCAGGAGAAGAGACACATAAAGATAATGTAAAGAAAGATTGGAAATTTCACTGTTCTAACATTTATCTTTATCCCAGCAAGAAAGATGCTCTGAATTCTTTAAGTAGGATTATCACTGGCGTGATGTTCTGACTTCCTTTTTGGAGAAAGTTTATTCAGGTTGACAGATACAGAGATGAATAAAAAAGAAGTGAGGGAAGGAGAAAAACATTTCTCAGTGTTTTGGTAATATCTTTACATCTCGGTCAGTGGCTCACTTCTGGTAGCAGATAGTGCAAAGCTCCTAGAAGGCTCTGGCAGAGATATTCATCAACATCTTTAGAAGCTGTTACTGAAGAAGTTACAGCTCATCTCACAACCTCTCCACTCCATCCCCATCCCAACCCCACAGCCTTTTTCCCTAGCCATTTTAAATCATCACTGCCTCAACCAACCCCACAGGCAGTTTTCTGGCAGCCAACTGATGTCTGAGGAATGTAGAAACAAGGTCATTAGTTCTCTTCGGGTTAAGTCCTTCCTGTCGTTCACAATAAAAGAACCTCCACTCCTTGTCCTTTCTCAAGCAGAGGCATTTATTATCCAGATGAATTGCCACAGAGATTGCTTTATTTTAAACATTTCAGTGACTCTACATAGTTATTTAAAACTTACTTGAGTGCCCACTCTTTATAAATCCTTGTCTTCCAACTGAAAGCAGTTTTGGAAAATGTGTGCCTGTGTATATCTGAACCTCACCATTTGGTAGTCGGACAGACATTAATGAGACGAGGCTCCTTGCTTCAAGTGTAGCATTTCTTTTGTGAGTTTATTCCTTTGACAACTCAGTCACTTCGACACTTCCCTGTACTTCTTCAGGGACATTAAAAACAAAGCAAACTAAACTATGCACACACAGACACACACACACACATATACTATAAGGAAAATAAAGCCTGGTTGTTTCTTTTTCTGTCTCCCAACCCACCCCTTGCCACTTCCCTACCTCCTTTAATATATTCTTTACTACACAGGGAAGAATTGGATAGGACCTCTATTTCTTTGATTCCAACTAGCTTTAAAAAGGATTAGAGGTCCTGGAGATAGAAGTTAATCTTTTTTATTTGAGATTCACTCCCAGCCAGATTGTTGCTTTCAGAGTTTTTGTATCTGCTGTGTGTTTTTTTTTTTTTAAACAAAATCTGAACCCATGTGACTTGGATTATTGGCACCACATTTATTGGGGTATCTAGAGCTCTGGTAGCGTAGTGGTTACGAATCGAATCAGGCTGCTAATCTCACGGTCAGCAGTTCGAAACTACTCTCTGTTCTGCGGGAGAAAGATGAGGCTTTCTGCTCCCGTAAGGATTTACAGCCTCGGAAACCCTGTTCAGGGTTGCTATGAGTAGGAACGGACCCCAGGGCACATAACAACAACAACAGGTGGTGTAAACGGTTAGCCTCATGGTCAGCTGTTACCCACAGGCACACCTTGGAAGAAAGGCCTGGCATCTACTCCTGAAAAATCAACCATTGAAATATTCACTTAATGTTGCTATTCTCTTCCCACTTCCTTCCTGGGTTCCTCATTTCCATTCATCCTACTTTCCTGCCCTTTTCTGCTTTCTGAGTTTTGCTTTTGGTTAAAAGCTGTTTTCTTGGTCTTCTGTGATTGATTGTTTTAAGAAATACCTTCTTCATGGGTGGTGGTGTTTATTTTATGGTGGTGGTTATGTGCCTTGGAGTCAGTTCTGACTCATAGCCACCCAGCATAGAGTTTCCGAGGCTGTAAATCTTTACAGGAGCAGAAAACCTATCTTTCTCCAGAGGAACCACTGGTAGTTTCGAACTGCTGACCTTGAGGTTATCAGCCCAACTCGTAAACACTATGCTACCAGAGCTCCTTGTTTACTTTATAGGCCTGTCTATTGTTTGTTATTATTGTTATCGAAATTGGTGTTTGGGTTCAGTTTTTGGTTTGAAGGGTATCTAAAAGTTAGTTTTGATGGTTCTACCAGTAAGTCTGGTCTTTGTTATGGTTTTGAATATTCTTATTCTACTCTGTCCAGGTCTTTTTATTGAGATCCTTGTTAGATCCGTCAATAGTGGTAGTTGGGCATCATCTGGTTCTTTTGGTCTCAGGCTGGTGGAGTTAGTATATTAGTCCTTTGAATGAACAGTTTCCTTATGTTTTTTATTTTCTTTCCCTACTTTGTCAACTATGTTATGCCAGTTGACCTAGATATCCTCTGAGACTATGGTCTTAAGCACCCAAACTCAGTGACTCATTCAATCAAGGTATGTGGTTATGGTTAAGAGGTTTCATACCTTTGGCTTTCTGTATATCCAACTATAAATATGGATATATTAAAGCACATGCAAATATGTATGTTGAAATATCCTCTTCAAAACCTATATCTCATGGGAGTACTCCATTGGCTATCCCACACCTGTTCAATTTGCTTATCTACCTATGTTTGTTTTTGTTAGGTGCCATCAAGTCTGTACCTGCTCATAGTGACCCTATGCACAACAGAAGAAAACACTGCCTGGTCCTGGGCTAACCTCACAATTGTTGCCACGTTTGAACCCATCGACGCTGCCACTTTCCTAATCCATCTCTTTGGGGGTCTTCCTCTTTCTCTCTGACCCTCCACCTTATCAAGCATGATATCCTTCTCAAGCAACTGGTCCCTCTTGACAATTTGTCTGAAGTAGGAGAGAAGATGTTTAGCCATCCAGGCTTCCAAGGAGCACTCTGGCTACAGTTCTTCTAACACAGATCTGCTTGTTCTTTTAGCAGCCCATGGTACTTTAAATATTCTCCTCCAACATCATAACTCAAATGCATCAATTCTTCTATGATCTTCCTTATTCACTGTCCAGCTTTTGCATGCATATGAGGTTATTGAAAATATCATGACTTTGGTAAGGCACACCTTAGTCCTCAAGCTGACATCTTTGCTCTTCAACACTTTAAAAAGGTTTTGTGCAGAAGATTTGCCTAATGCAATATGCCATTTGATTTCTTGACCTCTGCTTCCACGAGTGTTGATGGTTGATCCAAGAAGAATGAAGTCTTTGAGAACTTCAATCTTTTCTTTGTTGGTAAGAATGTTGTTTATTGGTCCAGTGGTGAGGATTTTTGTTTTCTTTACATTGAGATGCAATCAATACCGAAGTCTGTGGTCTTTGATCTTCATCAGTAGATGTTTTAAGTCCTCTTCACTTTCAGCATGCAAGGTTGTATCATCTGCATATCCCAGGTTGTTAATGAGTCTTCCTCCAATCCTGATGCCACATTTTTCTTCATATAGCCCAGTTTCTCAGATTATGTGCTTGGCATACAGATTGAATAAGTATAAATTCTTGTTTATTATTCATATTATTGTAGGATTGTGTTTGCCTTTTATATACAAGACACTTGTGCATCTTTCACTGTCTTCCTTTGTCTTGGTCTTGTTGAACTGACCTCTCCACTCTTATATATTGTCTTTCCCTTCACCCAAATTAATATGTATATATCTCTAGTTAGTGATTTTCCTTCCCTTCTCCTTCCATCCCTGGTAAGTACCAAACAATGTTTCTTTCTATATGTCAATCTTTTAATGACTTTCTATAATAGTGGGCTCATATATAATTGTCATTTTGTGATTGATGTATTCACGCAGCATAATGTCCTCCAGGTTCATCTATGTTATAAAATGATTCATGCATCTACCATTATTTTTAACTCACAGCAATACTCTGAGTGGTAGAAATTTGTATTGGTAAAGTGAAACACTTTTGCCCAGATATTTTCTTTCAAGCATCCTTGGCATAAACAATAAAATATTTTAAAATAAATGATCTGGTGGATTTATTCTGTGTGCCATTAGATACTGACATTTAAATGAACTGAAAAGAAAAAAAACATTTTCAGTAAACTTTTTTTGTTTCAAGACTAGGACAAGGGAGAAATAACCTTTAAAATATCTTAGTAATTACAAATTTGAGAGAACCGTAGTTCCAACATAGCAGAAACACTAAGATTCTTTTTTTACCTTCTGCAATTATTTCTAATGAAGTTACTGAACTGAGTTGAATATAGTGAGCTATTGTTACACTTAAAAGATTTTTAATTAAACTTGCAGCATTTTTCAAAGATGGGAGGAACCTCAGCTCTGTCATATCTGCACTCTATTTTAAATGAGGTTGGCTAGGTATTTGCATTAAAAATTAATATTTCTTTCCTCAAGGCAAAACTCTGAAAAAAACAACACACAAAACCTTTGGTTTGGATGAGAAGGGCTAATATACTGTATGACTATAACACAATATTAAGTAAATTATTTAACCATGCTATACCTTTAAGAAAGGAGCTCTGGTAGCGTAGTGGTTACGAATCGGGCTGCAAACCTTAAGGTCAGCGGTTCGAAACTACCAGCCGCTCCGCGGGAGAA
>NW_006408584.1:3616265-3619045 GCF_000296735.1 Chrysochloris asiatica
CAGTCCATTTCAGCTCACTAATGCCTAAGATATTGATGTTTATGCATTCAATTTAATTTTTGACAACTTCCAATTTTCCTAGATTCATACTTTGTGCAATTCATGTTCCGATTTTCAATGGATGTTTACAGCTGTTTCTCTTCATTTTGAGTTGTGTCCCATCAGCAAATGAAGGTTCTGTGGGCTTTTCTCCCACAAGCTTAACTCCATTCACTTCATCATGGTCACCTCTACTTTGAGGAGGCTTCTCTTCCCCAGTTGCTTTTTGAGTGACTTCCAGCCTGAGGGGCTCATTTTCCGGCCATGTATCTGACAGTGTTTCTCTGCTATTCATAAGGTTTTCAGTGACTAGTGATTCGGAAGTAGTTCGTCACTCTTTCTTCTTGGTCTGTCTTTGTCTGGAAGCTCATCTGAATCCTGTCCACCATGGGTGTCCCTGCTGGTTATTTAAAATACTGGTGGCATAGCCCTCAGAATCACAGCAACTCAAGCCACTACAGCACGACAGATAGATGAGTGGTGACCGTTTGGTTTTATGTTGAAACTGTTACTTTAAATTTTGATATCAATCATGATACAATCAAGATGTTCTCTCCCAAGATGGCGGCTCTGGGAATAGCTGAGTGTCTTGAATTAGAAAACAATAAAATGATTTAGTTGATTTAAAATAAATTAAGAAATCAAGATGCCAGTTCCAATTGCCGTTGAGTCAATTCTGACTCATTGTAATCACACATGATTCAAGTTAGAACTGTGTTGTGACCCTTTCATGGCTGTGACCTTTCAGAAGTACAAAGTCAGGTCTTTCTTCTCAGGTGCATCTGAAAACCTTTCAGTTAGTAGTCAAGGGCTTAACCATTGTACCATGGTCAAACTCCAAACATCATCATCAAAACAGTTAAATTAGCGTTATCTGAATTCAATAAAAATATTTGTTAAAGAGCTCTTAATTGAAAATCTTCCAGTAAGCAACCTGTAAACAACCATGTAAACAGCCATATCAAACACAACTGGTTTTAGCCTGACACTATTTAAAGGGAAAAGGTGAGCCTAGTTGATTTCTTGTAGACTAAAGGCGTTAATGTCTACTTCTATACCACCCTGAACACCCCGATCTCCAAAACTGAACAGGATCAGACCTGGTTAGTACTTAGATGGGAGACTGCCTGGGAATGCTGGGTGCTGTAGGCTTAAAAGGAATCCTGGTATGGTGCCATAAGTTAATGCACTGAATTGCAAGGTTGGTTTGAACCTCAGGGTCAGCGGTTCTAGCTCACCAGCTGCTCCTCAGAAACCCTATACAGGGTCACTATGAGTTGGAGCCAACTTGAAGGCACTTAACAAAAACAACATAGATTTTAATAGGATCCCTGGAGGCACAGTAGTTAAGTGCTCGGCTGCTTACTGAAACGTCTATAGTTTGAACTCACCATCTGAAAGATGTTTCCATAAAGATTTATAGCCATTGAAGCACTATGGGGCAGTTCTACTCTGTTCTATTGGGTCACTATGAGTTGAAATAGATTTAATGACAATGGGTTTGCTATGGGTTTTATTGGCATCAATGGATTCCCTAGGTGGTGCAAAAAGTTAACATACTCCACTGCTAAGAGAAAGGTTATGTTTTGAGACCACTGAGGGTACCTCAGAAGAAAGGTCTGGTGATTTACTACTAAAAAATCAACCATTGAAAACTCAATGGAACTCAGTTCTACTCTGATACACATGGGATCACCATGAGTGAGAATCGACTTGACAACAACTATTATTTGTACTGCACTTGCCTGGTAATGTCATAGTTTCATTAGGGGAAGTTAATTTTTTCTTTGTTTATTAATGCCTACGTGGTGTTGGACTGTGAGATTCCTTTGAATTGCAAGGTCGGCAGTTCAAGTTTACCAGCCAATCCTCAGAAACCCTATACAGGGTCACTATGGGTCAGAAACGATTCGACGGCACTTAACAACACAGCTTAGCAAACTGTTATCAACTGATAACAAGTAAAAGAGAACATTACTAATAATCACACAAGAAAAAGGTATAGAACAAGACTGTCCTTGGTAACTCAGGATATGTGTCACCTGGTTATAAACAACCTTTCCCAAGGTGAGTAATGCCAACATAAAAGTATTGCCAATAAGAAGGCAGTTGTATCACTTTGTTGGACTAGGTGGAGGACTATGGGAATTTGGGAGATTATTGTACATTGAGCTGAAGAACACAGCTCCAGGAAGGAAGGACAGACATGTTTCCAGGTTTCTCTGAAGTGAAGTATCAAATAGATGTCTGAGATGTTGTCTGCTAAGAAGCCACAGTACCAGACACATACCAGTGTGATATGTCAAGTGTAGGGATGAGTGACTGGGAATAAAAGCTCTAAGCCAATGTCGAGACTACCAAATAGAGTTGCAAGCAGCTCCTGGTTCTGTAAACAAAAGCCGCAGACCTAAATTGAAGAGCAATCTTCCAGTGTCGGTTGTGTGGAAGGACTGGACACTTGGCATGGTTCAGTGTTCTCAGCCACAGTTTCACACATGGAGAATAATTGAAGTTATGTTGTCATCTGAGAGTTATGATGCTGTCTTAGACTGGGTTTTCTAGAGGAGCTAAACCAGTGATATTGTTGTTGTTAAATGCCATTGAGTTGGTTCCTACTTATATAGACCCTGTATATGGTTTCCAACCTTGCAGTTCAAACCAATTTGAGGTCAAGTGCTTATCTTATGGCACCACACCAGGACTGTGTCTCTCTCTACATATATACATACATATATATATAT
>NW_006408584.1:3621748-3624152 GCF_000296735.1 Chrysochloris asiatica
AGCGGTTCAGCGGGAGAAAGATGAGGCTTTCTGCTCCCGTAAAGATTTACAGCCTCGGAAACCCTGTACAGGGTCTATAGGGTCACTATGGGTCAGAACCAACTCCACAGCATGTAACCACCACCATGCCTTTAAAAAAAACTTTTTTTTTTTTTTTGATACTCTTCTGTAACAGTATGAAACTTACTAACAGCTCACAGGAAAGAGCAATAATAGTTAAATTATTAATTTGAGGCTCAGTGCCAAGATTTAATAGTTGGAATCTTAGTTTATTGATTATGTTTTTATTGAAAATTGTTGTTGTTGTTAAGTACCATGGAGTCGGTTTGCACTTATAAAGACCCTGCATAGGAGTTTGGAGGCTGTAAATCTTTGTGGGAGTAGAAAGCCTCATTTTTCTCCCATGGAACAGTTGGGGGGCTCGTACTGCCGACCTGTGGTTTGCAGTCATTGCTCTTACAAAGCCAGCATGCTCCCTAATTGAGAAGATAAGTGATTAAAAGATATTTGCTATGCTACTATAACACTACCTGTTCTTGGTCTTCCAACTCTGTGATTCTATTTTAAAGAGTCTTATGGGAACAACTTCCTTCTGGTTATAAATATTTATAGAACTGAGAGATGCCCATTTGAGATTCTAGTGGGTTTGGGATTGATCATTTTCGATAGATAACTTTTTAAAAACAATAAATGATGTATACAAACATGCAATATTAACACTAATGAAGCTATATTTAAAAAGGTATTTTTTAAAATTGGTGAGGCTACGAATCTAAGCCAATAACTTTCCAAAGTATGGGTCCCAGATTATTAGCATCAACATTACTTGGGAACTCCTTAAAAACATATATTCTTGAGATCCATCCCACTTGAGGGAGCAAAAAGTTTAGGGGTTGAGATCCAGCAATCTCTGTTTTAAAAAGCCCTTCAAGTGCTACACTTGACCACTGGTCAAACAAAGCCAGAGTATTGTTGAGGTAAAATGGATACATTTCTTTCAATGTAAATTTAACTTTAAATTTACAAAACACTATCTTCCAAATGTCTGCCTGTATAGGAGCAAGGCAACCATGTCAGAGTTAACTTGGGCCTGCTAATAAAAAGAAACTAAATAGTTGGGACACAAAGCAAGTTTTATCTCTTCAGAGATAGAATTGTCTGCACCTGGTGGCCTCATGTCAGGCATTCAGATATACTGGTGTGGCCCTGCAGGATAAGTATTGGACAGCTAAGAGCAAGGTCAGGGGTTCAAAACCACCAGTTGCTCTTTAGAAACACTATACAAGGTTTCTATGGGTCAGAGTTGTCCTGGTGTGGCGCTGTCGGTTAATGTGCCAGATTGCAAAACTGTTTGAATTGCAAGGTCGGCAGTTCAAGCTCACCAGCTGCTCCTTGGAAACCCTAGACAGGGTTGCTATGGGTAGGAATTGACGTGATGGCACTTAACAACAACATGAGTCAGAATCAACTTGACAACACTTAACACCAACAGCAGCAGGGTAAGACCTAGTCATCGGTATGTTTAACAAGAACCTACAAAAGAGGAAAACTTCCATATAAAGAAGTCACACTGGTGTACTCTAAGAGATGTACCTGGACAGAATTTTCAGAAATAAGAATATTGAAAAAATGTCAGTTTGGAGTTCTACTGCCAAGCAAGTGAAAATTCTTTGCTTGGTGGCTATTTTTCTCCCCACTGAGGGTTGGATTACTTAATAATCACCAAGTATAAGGTATTTGCTTTAGGATTTATCTTGTAGAGCTATGCAAACAGTTTTAGTTGATCACCTCTTTTCTTAAAAATATCCTAGAAATCTCATTAAAAGAAACTAATCTTGGATTCAGATTGGTGTTCTTACTTTAATAAGCTTGTGGGAAAATCAACAAAAAATGCAGGTACAGAGAAGAGCTAACACAATTATGGGGTTAAAAATCATAGCCCCCAGGGAAATGACTACTCATGCTATTTTGAAGTAACTTAATGGAACTCAGATTTGGTTTTGCTTCCCGTGAATGGCCCCACAACGCATCTTGAGAATTGGAAGGAGCAGAGGCCCAAGCATCAGAAGATCTGCAATCTACTCCTGACTTTGCTGTTAACTTACTGTGTGACCTTAATCTTGAAAGCGCCTTGGCTCTGAGTCCTTTAGTTTCTTCATAAGGCTATTGACATCAGCCCTGTAGTTACTAAGATTGGATGAAGTAATAAATATAAAATTGCTTTGAAAAATAAGGAATAATACAAATAAAGTTTTGATAGCTTTATTTTACATACAGACATATAGACACACACACACACACACCTTACCATATATTGAAAATTAATAATGTAGTTAATCATCTCCATGTTGAGGATTGACTGTTTTTATCTTGGAAAAGTGTAAAATGACTTGTTGTTGTCAGG
>NW_006408584.1:3629666-3681835 GCF_000296735.1 Chrysochloris asiatica
TTTGTTGTTAAGTGCCATGGTGTCAGTTATGACTCACAGTGACTATGTATAGGGTTTCCAAGGAGTCGCTAGTGAGCTTGAACTGCCAACCTTGCAGTTCAAACAGACCTTGCAGTCCAGCACATTAGCACACAGAGCCACACCTTTATAAATCATGTGATTGTAGGTGCTGACAAACTCACAATTGACAAGTCAGGTGATAGGTTGCTGACTCACATCCCACAAAGCACTGATTGGAGGATGTGCATTTGGACACAGGATTTAGATATTTAGATCTTTGTCAGAGCTATCCTTCCACCGAAACTCCCTTATCAAATACTTGACTGCTCACATCAGATCATAAAACGGAGGATGATTACATAGTATGAGAATCATGGCCTAGCCAAGTTGGCACATAACCTTAACTGTCACAGATAGCAAGGGTAGAACTTGCTGATGAAGCGAATGGAAAGCATTACGTACACTCCACATCTTGAGAAACAATTTGCTTGCCATCTATATTTACTCAAAGATCATAAGGAACAACTTAAAAATTTCATATAAATCCTGAGAAGGAGCATCTTTTTAAGTGTTGCTTCTCAGGATTACTATAAAATGTCCATTTTCAGCACATGTACAGCACCTGTTTGCATAAAAGCATCATAGCTTTATAGCTCTGCCAAAGAAAGAAGCCTAACGAGATTTCACCAAATTGGATCCTGGGGATAAATCAATGTTCACAGCATCACATTATTAGGATGATGTCAAATTCAGAATAATGTAACCTAGAGGCACTGGGGGGCCTGGGGAATTGTCCATCTCTGGGAAACATTCTGTAACACTTGAAACAGGAAGTAAAACATAAGGGATCTGTAGAGTTGCCATTTACTCTGTTCAAAACCTATGTCTGGGCCAGGAATGTCACACACTAGTAGGTGTGCCCTTCTATGATTGGATCATGGACTTTATAAACTGTCATTGACTCTTTTGATGAATCTACCATGAAGTTTATAGTGTTAGACTTCAGGATAAAAGACTCCTTTGTGCTCTTTTTTTTATGAAGATACTTACAAAAGGACTGAAACACAATTTTTTTTTTTCTTGTAAGACCAATAAGAACAGAATAGATATTTGTATCTACTAGTTTATTTATTTTTAGCTCTCATTTCCTTTAAAAACACATACTTGCCTCTGAAAGGAAATGATGTCAAGTATTGGCATTGGTTTTATATTTTTCAAGACCATAAACAGAATGGGCCTGACACACTCTTTCATTGACTGTAAATCCATTTTCATGATGTATTATTCATTTATTATATAAAGTTCTATTTTATCAGTTCATAAAATAATACTGCTACTTATATTATTGAGTGAAGCCTCTGATAGAATACATTTAAAAACAGTCATGTGATTATATGTATTAATTTTTTAAACTAAACAACAGTAGACAAAGAAACCAATACATCTTTATTACTACAGTTTTAATCCAGCCTTGAAAAAAATCTAAATTCATAATTAGTTTATAGTTGTTTTTCTACACAACCTTTTCTCAGTAAATACATAGTAATGATTCCAAAAAGTAACTATTTTCTAATTTCTGGTGAAACAAATTTCTTTCATGGAAAAGCAGTAATTTTTGAGGCCAGATTAACTTTATGATATTTTCCTCCCATTCTGATGTAAGTGTAGGGCAGTATTGTACTATGCAATTTTTAAATCATGTTATTTCCAGGAAAGAGAATCTTCCTGAGAACTGTTCAATCCCCTTTGCAAACAAATGCACGTATGCATGCAATTGTATACTTTTCAAAATGGTAATGATGGCACTTCAAGTGAGTATGGAGTCCCAAAAATCGGTGGTACTGGAAATGTGAATGTGCTTAGTTGGCAGTGTTATCCCTTATGCTTGGGACTAGGTTATTTTGGTTTCATTTTCTTCTGTTTGCCTGTTTCCTATTTGCACACATTTAACAATTGCTTGGCAGTTAGAAGTTCTAATTTAGGTTTTGCTATTGTTCTTGTTAAGTGCTGTCGAGTTGGTTCCAACACATTGTGACCCTGTGTAGAGTTTCTGAGGAGCAGCTGGTGGGTTTGAACTGCCAACCTTGTGGTTCGAAGTCCAGTGTTAATCCTATAGTACCACACCAGGAGTCCAAAAAACCTAAACCTAATGATTACTATGAAGTCCATTCTGACTGATATAGAATAGACTCATAGAGAGCCCATTTGTTACAGAGTAGAACTGTCTTCTACAGGGGTTTCTTGGCTGTAATCTTTTACAGAAGCCTGTTACTAGGCCTTTCTCCTGTGGTACTGCTGTGTGGGTTTGAACTGCCAACCTTTAGGATACCAACCTGTTTGCACTATCCAGGGATCTTTTAATGTCTCAAATTTCTATTGTAACACATTTAAAACATTTTAATTGTTTTGTGTCACATCCCTTTACTCAGAGTTAAGGTAAGATGTGAGATACAAGTCCTCCTGAGACTTCTGCTGTTGTTGTTTTGTGCCCTTGGGTAGGTTCCGACTCAAAGCAACCCTGTATCAGGTTTCTGAGACGTGGTTGTGGCTGATGGGTTTGAACTGCAGACCTTGTGGTTAGCATGGTTAGCAGTCAAGTGCTTCTCCTACAACATCACAACAGAGCCTACTCATCTGAGACTGTTGTTTTTAGGTGCTGTCCAGTCAGTTCTGATGGACAGTGAGCCTATGCACAACAGAAGGAAACCCTGCCCAGTTCTGAGCACTCATCACCATTGTGTTTGAGTCCATTGTTGCTACTGCTATGGCAATCCATCTCATTGGGGGTCTTCCTCTTTTTCATTCACCCTCCACTTAACCAAGCATGATGTCGTTCTCCAGAGACTGGTCCCTTCTGACAAAATATCCAAAGTATGAAAGACAAAGTCTCATCATCCTGTATTAATAAGGAGCATTCTAGCTGTACTTTCGTCACACAGATGTGTTTGTTCTTCTAGCAGTTCATGGTACTTTTAATACTTTTCTCCAACACCATAACTCAAATGTGCTTATTCACTGTCCAACTATCACATACATATGAAGTTATTTAAAATGCCATGGTTTGGGTATTAGAGATTAAATGAGAAATATTTGCTGATGCCTGGCTATTATACCAAAATGATGTAATTGTCAGGTTTCTTAGCAGATAGTGGTAAACATGTTATCACTAACTTCATATGATTTTATCCTCCTAAGAGATTATGCCAAACCTGGACTTTCCAGGGTACAGAACTCAGGGTTGACTCTTTGGTGGAATTGCAAATAACAGTCAACTCTTTAATGACATAATGTGAATTTTTATAAGCTCATCTAATTCTACCACCAGATTGTTCCCTGGGCACTTGAGATAAATCTTCTCTCACTCTCTGGAATTGTTCAACACACAGGTTAATTTTTCACTATTGATTTTCTCCACTATACATCTTGAATGCTTCAAAATCTCTTAACCTACACAAAATAGCTTTGTAGCTCGCAGTTTAAAAAGCATAGCTTTTCAAAAGAATGCTTGAAAATCAGTAAAGATAACTAAATAACTCTCCCCCAACTATTAGTAGGACAGTTTAACTAGACATTTTCATTAGGTTTCAAGGACAGAACAAAATCATGAACATTTCAAGAAGAGGGCTCATATATTGAAGTTTCTGAAAGTGAAGTGAGCCTCTTGTAGGTATCCCCGGAGAGGTAGAGTATGAAGCAAAGTTATAACCAGAACATTTCCCTGCTAACAGAGAGGCAATAGTAGACAAAACATTGGACTAAAGGTCCAACGAATCATCTGCTCTGCTTTGAGTAAGGCCTTCTCTCTCTGGGTTATAGTTACTCTTCTGTAAATCCTGGGGATTAGATCCTAAGAGCCTTTACAGTTCTAAAATTCAATGCTTCTATAGCTAAGATGATAGATCATTTTTTATTTATAAGAAAATGAAGTAAACACTATTTTGTAATTTAAAAAAATGGAGAAATGGTGAATTCTTGATATCAAGAGACTCATCTCGATATCTGTATATTTCTCTCAATTCCATCATTATTAAATGGAAAAAAAATCCTTTAAGAATTGAATGTTCCATTTGATTTTTTAAAAATAATTCTTTTTTTAACCCCTGAAATATTGTCTCAGTAACAGAAAATGGTTCCTGAAACATTTTATTAATGGAATTTTCTTCTACGTGCTTCTAAATAAAGCAACAATAATACACCAGTGTCAATAATAGAAAACAAAAAAACCAACCAACAAAACCACTTCCAGGCCCCCAACGCTAATGAAACAACTGAAGTGAACCAAGTCATTTCACACGCCACTTGGAGTGTAGATTTATTTGAGTTTAAGAATCTCCTAAACAAATTACATCAACCACACTCCATTTCCTTCCTTAATAAAAGTTATGACTGGACAAACATCAAACTTTTAAAATTTAAAAAATAATAGAAAAGTAAAAATAGATTTTTAGAGAAATCATTTTCCTAAACATTATATGGTTTTGCTGCCTCTGTGAAATCTTTCTCTTTGGAGTAACTTGGTAGCATTGTAATTATTATTAATATTGTGAGCTTATTTAACTGGTTTCATACACGGGCACTGAATTAGAACTTCAGCTGATTTATGGAGCATGAAGTTTATGAACAATAAGTTACCTCTGCTCAAAAACAGAACAAAACAAAAAGTAACTGTAAACTAAAAGAATGAGAACACTGAAAGTTCATTCTATTATGTAATTTACGTCTTACATTTTAAGTCCTTAGATATCACTGTGGAGTGTAAAAGTAAAAGAATACAGAACGGTATGAGCACTCTAAAATCATCTGCAGCACTTTTAAGGGTTAAACCTGCGTAACCAATTCTTAGTCAGAGAATGGCACCAAAGAGTACAGCTCACCCCTTGTGTCTAGTTCTAAACCACCGCTGTGGTTTCCTTAGTCTGTCAGAGTAGTCATGCACTCTATTTCCACCCCCCTCCCACCCAATTAATAGGATCCATTCATAGCTACTCACTACTGCAGGATTTGACCTGAGAAATGCTAGGATTTATTAACTCAGCAGTCGTTTTGAAAAGTCCCTAAATAATCATTGCCCTTGGCCAGCAAGGGAACTGCTAGTCTCAAGTTCTCAGAAGCAGCTGGTGAGGTTCTCAGCCAAGTTCTTCAGATGCAGGAAGTTCTTCAGGACAACCTACTTAAACATGGCCTTTATACATCTTTAAACCAGGCTTCCTGGATCTAGGAAATGTTATTCCTGACTCCTTCGACCCAGATGCTGGCCAAAATTTAGTTAGTAATCTGTAGGGAATCACTTTTTCTTCCTTCCTTTTTTCTTTCTAGGAGCTGGCATGGTAGTTAAATTTTTCTAAAACAGTCATATTAATATGTTCAAAAATCCACTGCTGAGTCTCAGATAGAGGGTCACATCTGGCCATGAAAATCTTCTTCTCTGCGGGATTGCAATCCATGCAGCTGTTGCTCACAGGATGGAATAATGTTCTGTCCTAGAGGGATCAGAAAGAAAAGACTGACATAGTACACAGTGAATGGTAAGGACCCAAAATATACAGAGGAAGTAAAACATCCTGTTTAGTTTTCAGTTTATACTCACAGTGTGAAAAATGGACCAGCTCCCAAATCAAACAATAGTAGGCTGAGTTGCCAACATGGAACACCATTTCCTAGTACCTATTGGCACTATGTAGTGCCTTCCAGCAGGTTAAATTAGAAGAAAAGAATTCATTAATTCATTCATTTTTTTTTAAAAAAAGAAATCTATTGATTCCTTAGTATGTGGTAAATATGCTTGGGTTTAAAGATAGTAAATATATGAGGTTGCTTGTCAGGTGGCAAATAAAGTAGCAATTTGAGGACAGGCACGTATACAACAAATGATAATTCAGTTTATAATCAACAACAACTGCATACACACAATACAAGAAGAGTCACGCTATTCCCCACCCTCACTCATTCTGTGCTTTTAGGAGGAAAGGAAATTGGAAAAAGAAACAGAACCTAAATGTGTTATGCTGGATGTTCCTCAGTGTTACTGAGGTGGATAGGAAGGTGTGGACAAATAACACACAAGCTATATCTCAATGTACAAATTCAACTTTTCTTAACTCCAAGGTCCTGTCTCTTCTCACCAATTACAGGTCTTTCTGAAGTGCAGTTTTCACTGTTTTCTGTAAAATTGAGAATGAATCATTTGCCCCCCCCCTTTTTTTAAGCCCTTTTCTAGTTGTTTGTTGTCATCTAGCCAATTACAACTTACGACAACCCTATGTATTACAGTTATGCTGCTCCAGAGGGTTCTCAAGGCTGTTACCTCTCAGAAGGTAAACCTCTGTGAATGAAAGGTTCTGCCAGGACATGAAGTTTAAATAGAAATCTTGCTATTTGAACACTATTAACACATATTTTCTTAAATTGTGCAAGTAGGAAAAAGAACTTAATGCTAAGAGAAAAAGGTTTTTCCTTAACTTGCAACAAACTTTATTATTTCTAAACTTTTTTTCTTAAAGTGTGTTTTAAAATACTGTGAAGTTTACAGAATTGTGAAAAATAATTTCCAGCATAACATGAAAACATGAAGTAAAAACTACTCCCAATCACTGCTTAAATTTTAGAATCAAACAACATTTATTGTTTAACTTAGAGACACTGGTTATTTTCTTTAACTGAAGAATACTAAAATTACAATGCTTTTAGGATTAAGAGTTTGTGCAAGAGTTTCTGGGTTGCTCTTCGTTTTTAAGACTCCATCAACCAATACTTAATGTCCTTTTACGATGTGGCTGTTGCATAGTTAGGCACTGTATGAAAGAAGGAAGAATGAGCAAGAAGAAAGGCAATCTGCCTGCAATTTTCTTTGCATGTTTCTATTTCAGTGGAAACAAAGAGCTATGCCTAATGAAAAGGCTCCCTATTCTCTTCTGCTCTTTAAAGGTAAAGCTTCCCAAGTTTACTGTGTTTTGCTTTCCTTACAGAGAGGGTATATACTAAACTCTTGAGGTCTCCTTACCAGTGGCTGATTCATGGTGAACCCATGTGTGTCAGAGTAGAACTGTACTCCATGGGAGTTTCACCCTAACCCCATGTTTCACTCACTCCAGTGGTACTTAACTCCAAAGGAAGCCCTGAGGAACTATCTCCTATGCTGAGGTGAAGGCAGAAGCAGATTCTAGGAGAAAGGAACATGCATTTTTCAGTTCACCCCATACATCTTTCTTCATTGATCATGACTCCTTGGGCAACTATCTTCTTCTCTTCCTTCTCCACATCTTTTACCTTCTGTATCCCAGTCAGAGTCCTGGTGTGGTGCTGTGGGCTAATGAGTCAGACTGCAAAGTTGTTTGAACTGCAAGGTCGGTGGTTCAAGCTCACCAACTTCTCCTTGGGAACCCTACACAGGGTCGCTATGGGTTGGAATCGACTCGACAGCACTTAACAATAACAACAACAATCCCACTCTTAACTCCCAGTGATTTAGCCACTAACCCCAGTTGTCAAGTTCATTCTGACTCATGGCAACTCCATGTATGTAGATCTGTAGACTTTTCAATGACTTGGGACCTTTCAGAAGTAAATCACCGAGACCTATCTTTTGAGATACCTCTGTGTAGACTTGAATCTTCAACCTTCAGCTTAGCAGCCAAGTGCATCACCCAAGGACTCTACTTTAGTCACAAGGGCTTAATATTATTAGATCTGTTTCCAGAAAGCACTCTTAAGGTACTGTTATAGTTTTTGCCTTTGTGGCCCAATTTTCAGCTAAATGGTAGATAGGTATATTGTTGCTGTTGTTGTTAAGTGCCATTGAGTTGTTTCTGCCTCATAGCAACCCTGGATAGGGTTTCTGAATTTAAAAAGTGAGAATAGAAAAAGAGTAGAACTTGTTTCTCGTCATTTTCCTTTGCCAGATCGTGTGCTTCAGTGTGAATGTAAAAGTCTGAATTTTCTGAACATTTTATTTTTCTGAACATTATTTTCAGGATAAGGTGATCATGTTTTTCCAAATGCCAAATTCAAACACATGTTCTGACAAATTCAGGTATGCTCATGGGAACAGCAAAGCAAAATATGCAAATTTAGTAGTATCCTGAAAAATCCAGGGTATGTTTTCTGTAACTGTACTTCACGTTCTCATAGAAGCTTTATTGATTTCCATAAACCTATCTGTCTCTGAGAAGCTTCATCAATAAAATGAGAGGGTGGATTAGATAAATTTTATTCCAAAAACCACTGGTTGACAGAGACAAATGATAGGGTATGAAACTAGAGACCATCAACACTGTTCAGTGATCAACAGATTGATTATTCTCTGTTTACAGACTGAGCTCTGCTCACCCTTGTTTTATTAGTAACCAGCAGTTCTTGGAGATCAGGCACAGATTAAGCACAGTATATGATAGTGTTCAAGGTATGCATGGACTTAATTGAGTTTACTGTGGTGAAACCCAGGAGAAATTGTGCTCTACATATTAGTTGTTGTTCCAACTCGTAGCGACCATGTATAGGGTTTCTTAGGAGCATCTGGTGGGTTTGAATCATTGACCTGTGGTTAGCAGTCTAATGCTTGTAAATGCACTTAAGTCTGTGCATGTGTACTTTGTATATTGGACACTTCAGCCCACAATGTGAAAGATGTATGGATCTTTTCAGGTAGTCAAGTGAAGGACACACCTTCAAAGCGGACCTGAGGACTAAATTTTATTAGGTCCTAGGACGGGCTGCGAACCTTAAGGTCAGTGGTTCGAAACTACCAGCCGCTCCGCGGGAGAAAGATGAGGCTTTCTACTCCCGTAAGGATTTACACCCTCAGAAACCCTGTACAGGGTCGCTCTGGGTCGGAACCGACTTGAAGGCACTTAACAACAACAACAACAACAGGAGGAGTCCTGGTGTGGCACTGTGGGTTAATGTGCCAGACAGCAAAGCTGTTGGAACTGCAAGGCCGGTGGTTCAAGCACACCAGCTGCTCCTCAGAAACCCTAAACAAGGTCGCTATGGGTTGGAACTGATTCGACGGCACTTCACAACAACAACAACAACAACAACAACAACATACTTATAAGGAAAGGAGTCCTATTTTGCTTCCATAAAGATGTATAGCCTCGGAAACCCTATACAGGGTAGCTATGAGGTGGAATCAACAGCACGGCACACAACCACCAGTATCATACTTCTAAAGGAGTCCTGGTATAGCACTGTAGGGTGAGCACTGGAAAGCTTTGTTCCAGTCATGTCCTTTAGGTCAACAGCACTTTGAGGAGACAGTTCTTCTTCAGTCATATTTTGAGTGCCTTCCAACCTGAGGGGCCTATCTTCTGGTACCATATCTAACAATGTTCTGCTGCTATTTATAAGGTTTTCAGTGGCTTCTCATTCAGAAGTGGTCTGCCTCTCCTTCATGACGAGGTAGGAGGGTGATAAGAAATGATGTCACAGTTAATGACCCCAAATCATGTGTTGCAGACCAACAAGTCATTTGGTTGGAACATAAGGATCAAGGTGGAGAATTCCAGATAATGATATCAGAGAAGAAAACAAGGGGCACATCATGAAGAGACAGACTGCGACTTGGATTTTTCATGTGGATGTTACAGGGTTGTTCACTGGAAGATTTGGAACTGTGGAGTGACAAAATCTATCTCTATCTATCTAGCTAGCTAGGTAGCTAAACAGAGAACTTCCAGAGGTTCAAGCTGGATTCAGAAGAGGCCGTGGAACGAGGGCTATCATTGCGGATGTCCGATGGATCTTGGCTGAAATCAGAGAATACCAGAAAGATGTTTACCTATGCTTTATTGCCTATGCAAACACTTTCAATTGTGTGGATCATGACAAGCTATGGACAACATTGCGAAGTATGAGTATTCGGGAACACTTAATTGTAGTCATGAGGAATCTGTACCTAGACCAAGTTCTCTATCAATATATGATTACAGCTACCTCTGTATTACCTTAGCAAAACTTTACTCGCTTGAGATATCAAAGAGATTGTCCGATGATTTCCACATTCCGTTGGGTCACCTCTCTTTGGAATGGGCACAGATATGGATCTCTTCCAATCAGTTGGCCAGATAGTTGTCTTCCAAATTTCTTGGGCATAGACAAATAAATGTCTCCTGTGCCGCTTCACCACCACCATAAGACAGACAGACAAGTAGTGGCCAAACAATTACATTAGTCTTGCAAAATTCTACCATGAGATCCCCGATGTTATTTTTATCACCAAGGTTATATTTTCCAACAACTCATCTGTCTTTGTTTCCAACTGTCATATTCCAATAACCAAGAATTATCAGTGCATCCTGATCACATGTTTGGTTAATTTCAGACTCCAGGACTTGGCAACAATCTTCAATTTCTTCATCATTTGCATTAGTGACTGGTGTGTATATTTGAATACTCGTCAGATGAGCTAGTCTTCCTTGTTGTTGTTATTAAGTGCCATTGAATTGGTTCCTACTCCTAGTGACCCTGTATAGGGATTCCAAAGAGCAGCTGGTGGGTTTGAACCACTGACCTTGTAGTTGGCAGTCCAGTGCTTATATTATAGTGCCACACCAGGACCCCAGCTTTCCTTCTAGGTATGTAAGTTATTATCCTATTGTTGACAGTGTTGTACTTCAGGACAGATATTAAAATGCTTTTTTTTTTATGTTCTTTTTCAATTTGTCTTTCTAAACATTACAAATCATATGACTGTCTAATTCAAAATGGTCAACAGCAGTCCATTTCAACTCACTAATGCCTGGGATAGCAATCTTCAAGAATTCAATGTTATTTTTGACAACTGCCAATTTTCTTTTAACTCATACTCCCAACATTCCATGTTCTGATTATTGATGGATGTTTGTAGCTGTTTCTTCTCACTTTGAGTCATGCCACAGCATAAAATGAAGGTTCTGAAATCTTTGCTCTATCTACATTAATAAAGATAATTCTACTTCCTATTTTGAGTACCTTCTAACTCGACATCTCATTTTTAGGCACTCTATTAGACAGGGTTCTGCTGCTGCTATAGATTTTCACTGATGGATTTTTTTTTTTTTTTTTTTAAATAGATTGCCACATGGTTCTCTCAAGTCTTTCTTTATCTGGAAGTTCTATTGAAACCTGTTCACCATGAGTTCTCCTGCTGACATTTAAAATACTGCTGATATAGCTTCCAGTATGACAGTGACTTGCAAACCACCATAGCACAACAAACTGACAGACAGGTGGTGAAAAAAAAATATTCAAGACTTGAGGTGAAATATTGAAGGATTCTATAGGCAAAAATATGAATGACAGGAATCATCAAAGATGGAAGAAATATACAGAGTCACTGTACCAAAAAGAATTGGTCAATATTTAACCATTTCAAGAGTTGACATATGATCAAGAATGGATGGTATTGAAGGAAGAAATTCAAATTGCACTAAAGGCATTGGTGTAAAACAAGGTTTCAGGAATTGATAGAATTCCAGTTGGGATATTTCCACAACTGTATGCAATGCTGAAAGTATTCAGTAGCACATACCAAGGACGTTGAAACTCAGCTACTTGGGCCATCCACTGGAACAGATACATATTTGTACACATTTTAAAGAAAGGTGATCCAACCAAATGTAGACATTATAAATAGTATCATTACTATCACACTCAAGTTAAAATTATGTTGAAGATATTTTTTAAATGGTTGCAGCATTATATTGACAGAGAAGTGACAAAAATTAAAGCTAAATTCAGGAAAAGATGTGGAACGATGATTTCATAACTGGTGTCAAATGGTTCTTGGCTGAAGGAATAGAATACCAGAAAGATGTGTGCCTGTGTTTTATTGACTATGCAAAGGCATTAGACTGTATTCTTCATTACAAATTATGGGAATTCCCAAACACTTAATTGTGCTCATGAAAACCTATACAAAAACCAAAAGGTAGTCATTTGAAAAAAAACAAGATACTCTGTTTTAAAATCAGAAAAGGTGTGTATCAGAGTTATATCCTTTCACTAAACTTATTAAATCCGTATGTAGCAAATCATTTGAAAATATATGGAATAATTTGGAATATACGAAGAAGAATGTGGCATCAGGATTGGAGGAAGACTCATTAACAACTTGCAATATGCAGATGACTCAACCTTGCTTGCTTAAATTGAAGAACACTTAAATTACTTACTGATATAACAACCTTCAGTAGAGATTACACCTTAACATAACAAAACCAAAAATCCTCACAACTGTATTAATAAGCAACCTCATGATAAACGCAGAAAATATTGACGTTGTCATGATTTTCATTTACTTGGATCCACAATCAATGCTCACAGAAGCAGCGGTCAAGAAATCAAATGACATATTGTATTGGGTAAATATGCTGCAAAAGATCTAATCTTTAAAGTGTTAACAAAGCAAAGATGTCACTTTGAGGACTAGGGTAAGCCTGACCCAAGCCATGGTATTTTTAGTCACTTCATATACAAGTAAAAGCTGTGCATTGAATAAGACAACACCAAAGAAGAAAGGATGCCTCTGAATTACTGTGTTGGGGAAGAATATACAAGAATGCCAGAAGAATGAACAAATCTATCTTAGAAGAAGTACATCCAGAATGTGCCTTAGATGAGATTTCATTTTAGGCACATTAGGTATGTTATCTGGAGGAAGATACCATTTTTGGTAAAATAGAGGATCAGGGGAAAATGAGGAAGACCTTCAATGAGATAGATTGACATAGTGGCTGCAGCAATGGCCTCAGACATTTGTGAGGATGTCTCAGAACTGGAAATGTTTTCTTATCATAGAGTCACGATGAGTCAGAACTGAGTCAAAGACACCCAACAACATAAGAAAAACAGCTAACCTAAAGGTTGGTAGTTTGAACCCAACACTGTAACAGATGATGGACCTGACAATCTACCTTTTGTTACTAGATTGCTAAGAAAACCTTAGCTCCATACCATATGTAATGTGGTTTCAATGAGTCTGATGGACTTTACAGAAATTTTTGTGTGTTTTTGTTTTTTTGAGTGGATATAGTTGAACAATGTCTTGGGATCATGAAGCATAGTTTTAAATTCTATTTTTGTGTCTGACAATTATCTTTGAGGGCCACTTAATTAGCCAGTACTTTAAGTTTTCCACCTATAACATTAATGTACTGGGGTGATGGTGGTGGAGTTAAATAAGGGATAAAAACATCTGCCTTTTCAATCTCTTAGGGTTGTGGACAAGAACAAGGTTGATGAGTGTTCTTAGAGTTCTTTGGGAGAAAAGCAAATTAGATTGGCTTATTCTGTCAACTTTTACTCTTAGCATCTAGGAGAATGCAAATAATACCTTGATAGGCATAAAAGGGATGAAACAGTCTTATTGTCTCTCCTTCTCCATTTTTTCTTTGACAGGTAGAATTCCTCACAGGAGGAGAAAATTGGTCTTCCTGCATCCGTGGCTAATTTGGCCAATCAGAAATAATGGTTTTTAATATGCTGACAGAGCCCTTTTGTGTGTGTGCTGAGGCAATGCTGACTCGCTACAGCAGACCTTCTACTTCCTTCCTGCTCCTCCTACAAGCTTTTTCTGGGTTACAGGCAAATGGTGTATAGCAGCATATCCTCAGTTTTCCTCAGAGCTGCCAGAATTGTTGAAAAGAAAATCTATTCTGATTTGTTAGAACTCTGCTTAAATTTCTTTAAAGACTTCCTGTTTCTTTTAGCTAAATCCTTGGTGTGGCCTAGGTCTTGCTTAGTTCAGCTTTTAGATATATTTCTGGGTTTACATTTCTTTTCCTTCTCTCATATGCATGCATATGTCCTTCCAAGAAAACCAAGATCTTACCCTCTTCAGGGCCTTTGCACAAGCTGATCCCTAATACTGGGACTTTTTCCCTGTCATCCTTCTTCCTCTAGTTAATTCCTATGAGACTTTTAGGTCTACCCTTAAAAGTTAAGTTTGTCAGGAAACTCTTCCCTACACCTTTGACTTGAGTAAAGTCCAGTGTTTTCTGTTCTTGCATTACTCTGTACACTTACTTTATGTACTTAAAATCAGTTTCTGCACCAGACTAAAAGCTGCATGAGTAAAGGGAAACCCATCTGTTCCATATCTTTGTTTCCATCTGTCCATATCTCTTCATGTCCTCTCAGTAAATCTGCCCGGAGTCATGTGAACATAATGTTGTTTTTGTTGCTGTTAGGTGCTGTTGAGTCAATTCTGACTCATAGGAACCCAATGTGAAAGAGTAGTAATTCTCCATGGGTTTCCTAGGCTGTAATCTTCATAGTCCTGGTATGGTGCTGTGGTTGATAAGCACTGGACCACAAGGTTGGTTTGAATTGAAAGGTCAGTGGTTCAAACTCACCAGTTGCTCCTCAGAAACCCTAAATAAGGTCACTATGGGTAGAAATTGATTCGATGGCACTTAGCAACAACAACAATCTTCATAGGGGAGCATAGTAGCTCCATATGATAAGCACTGGACTACTAATCATAAGGTCCATAATTGGAGCTTTTCCAGCCACTCTCAGGAAAAAGATGAAGCTTTCTGCTCCTGAGAAGATTTAAGGCCTAGGAAGCCCTATACAGGGTCGATATGCATCGAAACTGACTCCATAACACTTAAGCACAACAACAACAATCTTTATGGGAACTGGGACCACCACGATCTCCCACTCTTCTGTTGCAGAACTCGCTCTCTAAATGTTAATGTGTTGATTCCCCGGTAACAAAAGTTTTTCTCCTGTGGAGCCACTGGGTGGGTCTGAACCGCCAACGTTGTTGATTAGCACTAAACCACTGAGTTACAAGGGCTCCTTGTCCATAATAGTGTATACTATTTATTATGAAGAGGACTTGAAACATTTACTTATGAAGATTAAAGAGCACAGCCTTCGATATGGATTACATCTCAATGTCAAGAAAACAAAAATCCTCACCACTGGACCAATAAACAACATTCTTATCAATGGAGAAAAGATTGAAGTTGTCAAGGACTTCATTCTTCTTGGATCAACTATCAACACTCGCAGAAGTAGCAGTCAAGAGATCAGACGACAAATTGCACTGGGCAAATCTGCTGCACAGGAACTTTTTAAAGTGTTGAAGAGCAAAGATGTCAGCTTGAGGACTAGGGTGCGCCTGACCCAGGCCATTGTGTTTTCAATAGCCTCATATGGATGCGAAAGCTGGACAGTGAATAAGGAGGATCGTAGAAGAATTGATGCCTTTGAATTGTGGTGTTGGAGGAGAATACTTAAAGTGCCATTGACTGCCAAAAGAACCAATAGATCTGTTTTGGAAGAAGTGCAGCCAGAGTGCTCCTTGGAGGCCAGGATGGCTAAGCTTCATCTCTCCTACTTTGGATATATTGTCTGGAGGAAACAATCGCTGGAGAAGGATGTCATGCTGGGTAGGGTGGAGGGTCAGAGAAAAAGAAGAAGACCCCCAACGAGATGGATTAGCCAGGTGGTATCATTGATGGACTCAAGTGTGGCAGCGGTAGTGAGGTTGGCTCAGGATCGAACATTGTTTCGTTCTGCTGTGCATGGGGTCTCTATGAGTCGGTTCTGACTCGATGGCACCTGACAACAACAACAACAATTTATTATGTATTTGTATGTCAGGCAGTGTTAAGAGGCTGAATGCAGATCTTCTCATTTTATCTACCTAAATCATTTACATGGTGAATTGAGCCAACAGGAAGAGACAGTAAATGTGAGCAAATAGAAGGCCAGGTCATTTATTTATTCATTCAACAAACTCTAGCAGGGCACCGATGAATGATGAATGCCAAACAGTATTTTAGGTGACGGGGATAGAGCAGAACATGAAGTAGAACAACAAAAACAAAATCCTTCTTTTCATGTAATTACATTGTAATATTTTTCTATAACCAAATAATTAAAAGCATCATGCATTTATTAATTGCTGTACTGTGGTGGCTGGCATGCTGCTGTGATTCTGAAAGCTATGCCATCGGTATTTTATATACCAGTAAGGTCAACCATGGAGGACAGGATTCATTGGAGCTTCTAGATGAAGACAGACTAGGAAGGAGAGGTGGACAACTTCTAAATGTTTAGCCACTGAGAACCTTATAAGTAGCAGCAGAACATTCTTAGATATACTGAGGGAAGATGAGACCCTCAGGTTGGAAGACACTCCAAATATGGATTGACACAGAGGCAGCACAAGGGGTTCAAACATGACAACAATTTTGAGGATGGTGTGAAAGTTGGCAGTGTTTTGTTCTGCTGTATCTAGTGGGTCTATGAGTCAGAACTGACAGGATGCCACTTAACAACAGCACATAGTTAAACTAGTACAGAAATGTTCAGAATAGAAATATAACTAGTTAGCACATCTTCTTCTATATGTAAATAAATCTATTTGAAGAGCTCAGATAAAATTTGAAGATTATTAAACACAGAGAATACTAATTGTTACTATTAATTAAATGCCATCTTCTTAGTGCAATTAAATTTTATTTAAATCATCTCAATAAATCTTTAAGTTAGATATTAGTATTGTACTCATTTTACAGCTGAGGAAACAGAAGCACATGTAAGGAAATTTCCTCAGGTCCCACCATTAATGAGAAGCAGAGCCTACACTGAACTCTTAGTTCCTTCAAACCTCAGAGCCTGTGTTCTTAACCTCTAATTCACAGTTCATTCCTCTTCTTGACAACCAGCAGTCCTGCCCTCACCCTACACCTTCACAGTAGGTAAGAACTGTCCTCATCAGCAAATACCAATTTAAATTTTTTAGAGTGTCTATTCCCAAGATTCTTTTGCATTTTATAGCCTAGATTTTGGCAGGCATTCAATTCAGGAAGTTTTTATCCTTATATAAGAGCCTGTGGATAGTCTGTGAAGGAGCCCTTCTACTTCTGGTGACCATAGAGTGGCAGCTAAGTGTGTTCAGTAAAGCAGTAATGAGTAGGAATATCACAAAACGTTATGGATTATATTGTGTCCCACAAAAATATTGTGTTGCAAATCCTAACCACTACAGATGTGGCTACAATCCCATCCGGGAATTGGTGTTTAAATGAGGTCATATCAGTATGTTGTTATTGTTAAATGCTGTTGAGTCAGTTCTGTGTCACAGTGACCCTGTATAGGGTTTCCAAGGAATGGCTGGGGAGTTTGAGCCACCACTTTGTGGCTGACTGCTTATCTTACAGTGCCATACCATGATGTGTGTTTTAAGCCAATCAGTTTTGAGATTAAAAAGGAGCCATTTAGACACCAACCTCAAACACCCAACCCCACTGCCATTGAGTCAATTCTGACTTACAGTGATACTATATAGGATTTCTGAGATGGTAAATCTTTATGGAAGTAGACAGCCTCAACTGTCTCCCAAGGATAAACTAGTGGTCTTGAACCACCAACCTCGCAGTTAATAACCCAAGTGCTAAACCACAACATCACTAGGAGCCTTAGTTTAAACAAAGAAACAAACAAAGAGAGCAGGATTTACTAGAGAAGATGCCCGCCACACAGATCACCAGGCAACAAAGGAACAGAAGCTGAATGACACAAGGCAAGGGCCTTGGAGAGAGGATGTCTTTCCCTAGAGCTGGTGAGAAAATGAGGTTTTTGCTTGTTAAAGTCACCCACTTATAGCATTTCTGTTTTAGCAGCACAAAGAAAACAATACACTAACTTAGCCAGAATGGGAAAATTAAAGAAGGTATAACAGCCAAGTGACTCCAACTGGGTCAGATATATTCAAGAATGAGAAGATAATATTACTTATTGAAAAGAGGAAGTCCTGGTGTGGTGCTGTGGGTTAATGCATTGGCCTGCAAAGTTGGTTTGAGCCACAAAGTTGGTGGTTCAAGCTTACTAGCTGTTCCTTGGAAACCCTAAGCAGGGTCTCTGTTAGTCAGAAATGACTCGATGGCATACAACAACAGCACTGAAAAGACAGCGTCATCACTGGAATGAATGTATGCCCCTCCTGGGAGTTATTGCCTCTCTTCCTTGTCAAGGAGAACGCTACAAACATAATGCACCTGATTTTCATCAAGGACTTTGAAAGAATAGGAAAAAATACAAAACAATAACAGCAGTCCAGCTGACTACTTACAAGAACAAGCAAGTTGCTTGCCCAGGAGACATCAAGGCAAGTGGGGTCCTTTCAGGGTAAACCCCTTTTCAAGACTAAGACTCAATGGGAATACATGAGCAGGCATGCTGAGTTGTTACCATATTGGTCACCGATAAGGGGAAGTGAGGGAAAAACAGAAATGAAGCTGTGAGTTAAGTCCAACCATGTTCAATAGACTCCTGTGAACCCAGGTAGAGACCTGGTTGGCCAGCAGTATGGCAAGACCTGGGGACTCCTGGGCCTAGAGACAGTGACATAGCCACAGAGAACTAGAGTGGAGAGTGAAGCATCCAGTTAATAAGAAGAAAGGGCATATGCACAAGAACACCCACACTTACAGATAATACCCACTTGACCTGGCTTCAATGGTTGCATGATCAGAGCTCAACTAGAAGAAGAAAGGAGAGGGGAAAAAAGAGTAAGTAATCTGATCAAGTTTATGAACTTGACCTATACCTATGGATGCAGTAGCTCAAAAGAGTGAATAAATCTTTACAGTGAAGATCATTCCCACCTCCTTGATACACAGGATAGACAGGGATGGGCAACTTGGACATTGGCTACCTAAAATGGGGGGCTACAAAGGCAAGAAATGACTGCCTTACAAGCTTTCAAGAGCAAGCCTAGATCCAGAGGCACAGGTGAAAGTAGAATCTCTACTGAGTAGTAGTATCCAATCTGTCTGGGTGGGGATGTTGAAAGGCAATAGGGATAGTACTCTTGTGGGCCAATGGTGAATAATTGCTATCTGGACTGACTGTGAGGGTTCTAAATGTAAAGGTAGATGATTTGTAACAAAAGGAGGTGAGTGGTTGACTCTGCAGTTCAGGAGCGGAGGTCCCTGGGACCATCAAGGGAGAAGAGCGGAGTGTGGGTCCCTACCCAGAGAAATGGTGATGCCAGAGATGGAGGCAGAGATGATGACTTGGAGAGGTGGAGTGGCTGGGGTCTCTAGACCCAGAGAGGGAGAGGGCCTAGGTGCTGACGACTGAGGGACAGACTTGCGGGGTATACCCTTTGGTTGTTTGATGATAAAAGGAGGGCATTGTACTTATAGCAGTGAAACGATATATGATAGGATGAATGTAAAACAAATGTTCTCCCATGTAAACTATCACATAACTCACAATAAAAACTAAAACAAAAAAACAAAAAAACTTTGAAAGACCATCTTTGCTTTCTTACTGGCAACCTGGAGAACTGTGAGCTGGAAGTTATTACTATTAGTTAAGTTTGTTCCTGGTAGGGTAACTTCATCCAAATGATGCTCATTAACAGGTTAATGCCACCTCTAGCATATGATAGACGACTCAATCCTTGGTCTTGTGCATTGGAATCAACAACTTAGATAAACACATGGTTGCATGTTGACCCAAACCATTTGACTGCTAATACATTGTATGAAAGAGTTAAAATCCTGGTTGTGGTAAATCTGGTAAGATATAATTTAATAGAAGCAAACTGATAGCTACACTTGAGTATAAAAGATGATGTTGTGCTGTAAGATGATGTGGCACTGGGCTGTGATCCATAAGGTCAGCAGTTCAAACCCATCAGCTGCTTCTTAGAAATCTTGTACAGGGTCCCTATGAGTCAGAATCTACTCGATGGCATTTAGCGACAACACACAGGTTGGTGCGTCTCTTCAGGAAACAAGACAAGATGACTTTATAGGTTTTATATACTGAAGACTCATTAGGGTGAAGTTAAGGCAGAAAATCAATCAACTTAGACTAAATTAGCAGAAATGTATTTCTCATTGCAAGAAGTTCTAGAAGTTCATGACAAAGGATATTAGAAGCTTGTTTTACTTTGCTTGTTTAAAACACACCCAGAATATTGTGCTTTGCTCTGGGCAGCATGCCATCCTCTTAGACTATCTGGAGTATATTAAAAATCAGTGTTCAGGATATTTGATAGATTCAATTTTAATAATCTGAAGAGCAGTGGCAGGAAATTAGACCATTCAATCAGAAGTGAAGATTAAAAAAAAGGCAAGGCAAGCATTGGTTAAACATTTGGGATCTGTTTTAAGTAAATTGATTAAATAGTCTGTGTGTTACCCAAGATCAGGGAATAGCTTTTTACTACTCGGGACTGTCTAGTAATGAACACACTGTCCTGGGAGAGTGTGACAGCTCCAGTGTGACCAGAAATCCAGGATTGTGTCGTGGGGCTTTGTATGTCAGCACCAAAGTTGAATTATATGCCTCTGTAATAAAGCTCTGTGGTCCTAAATCAATCTCTAACCAGAATGATTTGGCTGGCTTATAAGCTTTCAAGAGGGAACCTAGATCCCCAGGGCGTGGAGGAAGGTAGAATCTCCACTGAATGGTATTCAGTCTGTCTAGGCGGGACTGATGAAAGGAAATGTGGATAGGTCTCTTGTAATACAATGGTGAATAATTGTTATCAGGACTGATTGTGAGGGTTGGAAATGTAAAGGTAGACATTTTGTGGCAAGGAGGGGACTGATTAACTTTGCAATCTAGGAGCAGAGGTCCCTGGGACCATGAATGGAGAAGAGCAGACAGCAGGACCCTACCCAGAGAAGCAGTGGATCCCTGAGATGGAGGCAGAGACGATGACATGGAGAGATGGAGCTGCTGGGGACTTTAGACCCAGCGTGGGAGAGGGGCTGTGTGCTGAAGACCGGGGCTGGGGGTGGGGGTGGGGGGCGGGGAGGGCAGGATTGTAGGATGTACCCTTTTGTTGGTTAATGATGCATGGAGGGGATTGTACCCATGGCAATGAAACGATATAAGGTAGGATGAATGTAAAGCTAATGTTCTCCCATGTAAACGATCACATAATTCACAATAAAACATTAAAAAAAAATAATAACAACTTTGTGGCCTTTCATTTGGCATCTTAGTGGACCAGTGCAATTTTATATGTATATGCCAAAACCTTGTATACAATATTATAATAAATAGTCAAATGTAGACACATGCCAAGAATTCTACCCACTCACTTTTTAAACGAATGTGACTGTTACACTGTTATCAATTTAGCCTGGCAGGTACCTTCTTATCTACATTTCCTGTTTAATGTTATTTTTAAACCCTTTCTCATGGAAATTTAAACTGTATGAACAACTCAGAGAACAACTTAGAAAAATAATTGAAAACCTTTTACTTTTTGGAGGCTGTGTATGTGGTTCTGAGACAAAGAGATGAGTTAAGTTTTATGCAGCACAGCTCGGGTTTCATGTCAATATTTGAACCCAATGTTTCTTTAAGTCATTTATTGAATGTTTGTTTAAGAACTTCTTTATACTAGGTATTAGAATGATCAATCAGAAATAAAAGATAAAGTTCCTGTTCTCAAGTAGCTAACGTCTATTAGGGAAGACAAAGGATTATCTAAGCATAATTCAGTTACATGTACAAAAAAAAAGAGAGCAAGTCAAATGATACAGGGTACAGGTGGAGGAGTAAATTACGAGAGCAGGAGGAAGGAACAGAGAAATGCAGAATGATCTGAGTAGGTATAATTTGAACTAGAAATGTCGTTCTCCATCTTGCTGTACATTAGGACCCGTGGGAACACCCAGCGCATACAAATATCCAGAGCTCATCTTTTAGAGATTCAACTGTAATTGGTCTGGGAGGGAAGGTTTTGAATAGTGGTATTTAGAAACACATTGTTCAAGTTTCTAGTGTGTAGGTAGGCTGAACAACAGCTTGTTTTATAAAGACAACATGACTTTTTTACTTAAGCCTGAAAAGGGAATTACAGTAAAGGAAAATGACCAAGTGATCCTTTTAATGAACATAAATACAAAAATCTTAAACAAAATATTAGCAAATATCTTCAGCCATATAACAAAAAGATAATCACAATATAATGGATTTTATTCATGAAATGCAAGATGGATTTCACATTTGAACACCAATCAATATGATTTACTATAGAAACAGAATAAAGCAAAAACAACAACAACATAATAATTTCAGTAGACAAAGCACTTAAAATATGTAAAATCCATCATGACAAAAATCCTATCCACACAGAAATGAGTAAGGTGAACTAATAGACTCCTGCTGGCATAGTGGGCCAAATATTGGGCTGTTAACTGCAAGGTTGATGGTTCAAGTCCACCAGCTACACCATGAGAGAAAAGTGAGGCTACCTGCCCCCGTGAATATTTGCAGTCTCAAAAATCCTAAAGAACAGTTCTATTCTGTCCTATAGGGCCACTATCAGTTGGAATCTACTTGATGGCACTGAGTAAACTAATAGAAGTGAACTCAGTCTAATAAGAGTTGTATCCAAATCTTACAATATCCATTTTTCTTATTTATGCAATGTTAATGCTTTCATTCTGAGATTGAGAGTAGAACAGGATGTCTGCTGTTCTCAGTTCAACATTGTATGGGATAGCCTAGCCAATACAATTCAGCTGGAAAAAGATGCCAAAAGACATAAAGATTTGTAAGGAAGAACTAAAGCAATTTATTCACGTATGGCACATTTTTTTTTTTTTTGTATGTTGAAAACCCAAAAGATTATTCAGCAAACCTATTATAATTAATAGGTACTATTAGCGTAATTGCTGGATACAAGGTAAATATAAGAAAACAGTTGTCTATGTTTTAGCAATAAAAAATGGAAAATGAAATTTAAAATATGATTCCATTTGGTTACCATGAAAATCATCAAAAAAGTAGGAATAAATTTCACTGAAGGAGTTCAAGATCCTCGCCTAGAAAACTTCAAAATATTGCTGAGTGATTAAAGAAAACATAGACAAATACAAGGAATTATCATGTTCAAGGATTTTAAAACTCAACATTCTGAGGATGTAAGTTTTCAAATTGATTGATACTTCAATATAAAACCAATTAAATCTCATCAGGTTTATTTTTTATTTTTAGGAAATTAATAAACTGATTCTAATGTTATTTGGAAATAAAGGGACCAAGAATAGCCAAGAAAATCATGAAGATGAAAGAGAACAGCATCAAAATAAACCAGCATCAGAGGTTAGAAAGGTACAGTTACTAAGGTAGTGTGCTACAGGCATAAGAATAGACAAATAGGTGGATGATGAAAAATCCACTATTTATAACTTGTTGTTGTTAAGTTTTGCGTCAGTTCTGACTTATAGTGACCTTGTATAGGGTTTCCCAGGAGCAGCTGGTGGATTTGAACTGCCCACCTTATGGTTAGGAGTTCAGTGCTTATCCTACAGCACCACACTAGGAGTTCATTGATAATAATAAGAGTAGATATAACTAGATCCTTGTATATAAGGTCTCTTGACAAAATGACAAAAATCCTACTTAAGTACAGAGGGAAAAATGATCTTTTAAATATACGATGATGAATCAATTGGCTATAAATATGAAACAAAATCAGTCTCTATTTTAGACTATCACCATTAAAACATTTCAGGGTAATGGTACACCAAAGTTTGGAAGATTAAATAATAAAGTTTACAGAAGGCTTAGAAGACTATCTTCATGATATTGGTGTAAGCAAAGATTTTCCAAAACATTAAATGTGAAGAATAGCTCTTCATCAAGATATTCCATAAAAGAGAGCAAGGCAAGCAAGCTGCAGACTGTAAGAAGTTATTTACAATACCTGTATCCAACAAAGCACTTGTATCTAGACTATATCAAAATCTAAAATGTGTAAGAAAAAGACAATCCATCTTAAACTATGAACAAAATACTCAAATAGGTAATTCACAAAGATGATATCCAGAGTGACTAATGTTCAGATGATACCATTATAACCAGAGGATGAAAAACGAAAGAAAAGAAAAGTAATAGAATAACTAGAAGTGGAATCTGACATTGCCAAGTGTTGGTAAGAATGTCGAGTAACTGGATTCCTTGTATGGGAGTATACATTGTTGAACCACTTTGAAAAACTGTGGTAGTAAATAAAGTTGAATGTATAATACTCTACAATACAGCAATCCTAAGATTAAATTTATATTGAGCATACTTGTACCAATATATATATATATGATGTTTATAGAAATGTTATTTGTAATGGTGCTTCAGCTGTAACAATCCAAATGTCCACCAATAGTCAAATGGATTAATAAATTGTGGAATATTCACCTAATGGAAAATAATCTAGTAAACAAAATGAAAAATAAATAAAAAAAACCCTGTTTTATATGCAACAACATGGATGAATCTAGTGAACATAATGTTGAGGGAGAAAAGCCACATACAAAAGAGAATATATTCAGAAACTGACATACAAAAGAGAATCTAGGTTATGTCTGCACAAAGTTACACAGGAGCAAGACTAATCTATGGTGCTAGAAGTCAGAATAGTGACTAGCTTCCTGGGAGGTAATAAGTAAGAGAAGGCAAGAGGGAAGCTTCCTTGCTGCAGGAATTATTATATTTGTATATCTTGCTGGTGGTAACAGGGATGTAGTCACTTTTCAAAAATTCACAGATGTGTATAATTTTCTCTAATTTTCATGTAGCAGATGTTATCTGTATTCTGCCTATAACCTTTGAGGCCTTTCATTTCAGTGCCTGCTGGCCCAATTTGTAGGAGCTATTATTTGCATCTCTCTACCAGATGGATTTTCTCAGGCCTCAAAAACAAATCTGTTGAAGAGCATGAGTGGAGTGTGAGATCCCTACTTAGGAAAGTGCTGACAGCAGAGATGGTGGCGGAGGTGGTGGCATGGAGAGACAGAGCAGCTTCGGGCTCTAGGCCCATGGACTGAATAAAGCTGTGTGCCTGTGGGCAGGAGGCTGGCTTGCAGAATGTGCCCCGTGGACATTCAAATGAATAAATATTTTTTTGTTTTGCACGTGTGCATCAAATATTCTTGCTGTGTTCATTTGTGAAATATAAGCTGTAAATGGGGAGCCACAGAGAGGAAGTGTGATTGCAGGAAGGGGACCGTAGTCATTGGGATGAAGCAGTGTGTAAGCTGTTGAATATGGAGTTGATAATCTTATCTGTAAATTTTCACTCAATTCACAATAAAAAGTTAAAAAAACCAAAAACAAAACAGATCTGTTCGTAACAGCAGCAGGCCAGAGGTACCTGAGAATAAATATACCCATAAGTATCCTAACCAACAATTGATTGGATTTGTTTATAAATATTCCTGCTCCCTTGCTCTCAGATATGTTTATACCATTTCTTAGAGAATCTCAGTGGGTTTAAGCTCTAATTGTGCACAGAAGTATTTGATTTATATTGTTATTGTTGTCATTGAGTCAGTTCCGACTCACAGTGATCTTCTATAGGTTCCAGGTGCATAGATCCTAGTGTGGTGCTATGGGCTAAAGCACTGGACTGCAAGGTCAGTTTGAACCACAAGGTCGATGGGTCAAAGTCACCATCTGCTCCATGGAAACCCTAGATAGTCACTTTCTTACTACAGGGTGTACATCTAGGAAAACCCAAACTAAGACCTATTTCATACTTCAATAAAGAGGTTCACTTAAAGAGACAAGTACATGGGAGATGGCCATTCATCTGGGGAAATGATAATTAACATTGCTTGATAGGTTGCTTTAGTTGTAAGGTGTATCAGGATAGTATGCCACTTTCACTAATAGGATAGTGTATATCTCTAAATAGTTTATAAATAGTAAAACTCTAAATAGTCTGGAGGGGAATGTAGGTAAGGTGTATCAGCATAGTATACCCCTATCATCAAAAAGGAGCTCTGGTAGTGTAGTGGTTACGAATCGGGCTGCTAATCTCAGGGTCAGCAGTTCAAAAGTACCAGCTGTTCCTTGGGAGAAAGATGAAGCTTGCTGCTCCTGTAAAGATTTACAGCCTCGGAAACCCTGTACAGGGTCGCTATGAGTTGAAACTGACTCCATGGCACATAGCAACAACAACAACTACAACATCACCAATATAAAAAAGTACACTTGACACCTGTTGTTAGTTGCCATCCATTCAATTCTGATTCATGGTGATCTGTAGAGGAGAACTGTTCCCTAGGGTTTTAAGACTGCAAACTTTCAGAAACAGATTGTCAGTCCTGTTAACTGAGGTGTCTCTGGCAGGGTTGGAATCACCAACCTTTCAAATAGCAGTCAAGCCCTTTTCCATTTATGCTATCCAGGGAAAGATGGAAATTTGATCATATGGTCAGAAACTGTGTTAGAAGCGTTATATGACTTATTTATTATCCAAGTTCTACTAGTGAGGAAACAATGCCACAGGTGCTAAATAGCTTATGAAATATCACATCACAGTTTCATGATGAATTTGGAGATATTGGGTATAACTAAGGAGCCCTGGTGGCACAATGGCTACCCATTTCACTGCTAACAATAAAGTCATTGGTTTGAACCCACCAGCTGCTCTGTGAGAGAAAAGTCCTGAACATTGGTTCCCATAATGATAAGCCCAGGAAACTCTCTGGGGCAGTTCTATTTTGTCATATAAGGTCACTGAGTCAGAATTGACTTGATGACACACAGCAACAGGTCTGACAAATTAAATAGTCTGGAGGGGAGTGTGAGCTGATGATGGTGAAGAATCAAGTTGTGAATTGGGAACTGAAGGCACTGCATTTTCTACTTAATATAATACTAAACGAAGTTTTAAAACAGAAGAATGCAGTGACCAAATATTGTAGAACACTTCCTTAGATTTTAGGATGCATGTGGGTGGGAAAGGGAAAGGATATTTATGAAGTTGTTGGGAAGTACTATCGAGTCAGTTCCGACCCATAGCGGCTCTGTATACGGTTTCCAAGGAGCAGCTGGTGAGCTTGAACCGCTGACCTTGCAGTTCAAACGGCTTTGCAGTCTGGGGCATTAACCCACAGCGCCGCATTGTTGTTGTTTTGTGCCGTGGAGTCGGTTCCGACTCATAGCGACCCTGTACAGGGTTTCCGATGCTGTATATCTTTATGGGAGCAGAAAGCCTCATCTTTCTCCCGCGGAACATCGCTGGTAGTTTCGAACTGCTGACCTTGCGGTTCAAAGCCCGATTTGTAACCACTACGCTACCAGAGCTCCTTACAGCGCCACATTGTTGTTGTTGTTGTTGTTGTTGTTGTTGTTAAGTGCCATCGAGTCGGGTCCGACCCATAGCGACCCTGTACAGGCTGACCTTAAGGTTCGCAACCCGATTCGTAACCACTACGCTACCAGAGTTCGCCACATTAGGACTCCATTTATGAAGTAAGCAGGTGCAGTATTTCATGGATTAGATGGAAGTACTTCAACTAGCAAAAGGTTATAGAAATGAAAAGGAAGGAATGGATTTTACAAATATTGGTTGTGGTGGGGAGGGCTGGAAATTCTTGATGCCAGTTACACGTGGTGGTTAAAGAAGAAAGGAAAAACTTACATATTTTGAGGGGATATTGGGTGATAGTTTTATCGAGGTGGCTTCCACTAATCACTCTCCTGGTAACAGGGCTCCTCCTGGTGGTAAAAGTAAACCAACGCCGGGATTCCTCATTGGGGCATCTCCTATTGTAGAGTGTACTGCAACTGTACATAAAGAGGACCATAGAATAGAGCTTCCTTTCTTTTTGTGTGTATGATGGCAAAGAGCCAGGTCCAAAAATAGATGAGAGCTGATGGCTGCTGAGGACTAAGTTGGGTCAGAAATTAGGGCCTGAATCAACCTTTGCCTATTTGAGTAAGGTAACTTCAGACCAGTTTCTCTCTCCAAGAAATCTCATGTATCTATCTAGGAGCAGTGTTGGTGATACCCATGTCTACCCATGTCATTGGGTCTCCCAGGAATTGGGGTCATTCTCTCAGGGAATGTCTATCTGATTTCTGAAGATTGTGGCAAGGGAAGGAGTAAAGACTTTCAAGGCAGATATAATCAAGTTTGAATGTTGGCTCTGCTACAAATCTGCCAGTATCAGTTTTTTTTTTTTTTGAAAATATACATACTAGTACTTATGTAATTATGAGTTTTATAAACCTCAATTCTTCCTTAATAGTTGGAGGTGATGATGATATCATTACCTGGTAAGTGTGGTGCTTAGGAGGTGGCCCACCCCACTGCAGCCCTTTAGGCAATTAGTAAAGTCTTAACAGATCCCACCAAACTCATAAATATGCTAATTAAAAAGGGGGAGCTCCAAAACACACTTGAAAAATTGCTAAGCCATTGGAAGCCCCAGGGCCAAGTAGTGCACCTAAACAGATAAGTGCATCTAAATAAGGTAGCACCACAGAGAGATTTCTTTCTTTTGGCATCTTCTTTTTATACCTTGAAAAAAACAAGGGTTGCTTTCCAAAGCAGGTATATTTAAACAGGTCTGAGTCATCAACCAAGATGAGATATTTCAGAAACTTGCCATTTTGAGCCTTTGGCATGTTCCTGATTAAGTATAAATACTTTGCTTGTTATATAAATACACAGTGAGTGTAACCTTTAGCTAAGTAATGCAAAGCTAATAGCTACAGAAAGATCTGAGGAAAGAGCCACAACACAATTGCAGCTAGTGGTTCCCTTTCCCAAGTCCCTTAGGATGCCAGGAAGGTTAGGATGCCAGAAGTGTTATAGCTTGTAAGAGTTACCTCTGGAAACCACTGCAACCTGTTTTTTTTCTTCCCAGGAGCTCTATGTGCATGTGTATTGGTTGGTCTTATCCATTTGTAAGCTTTTGTAAGTTCCCTAATGAAAACAACTGTATTTTCTTGGCTTAATTGCACATTATTGAGTGTTCTGTCTCACATGCTATAAATGTACAGTAATGAGAAATGGTCTGCTCATTAGGGACCACCAGCAAACTAGGCAAATGGCAGCGCAGGCATTTTATTGATGTGCCCAGAAAATAACATCTTAAAGGTCAGAAATTAACCATTAAAACAACAACAACCTTATTGCCCCACACACAGACTACAAGAAGTTTTGCCAGGATTAAGCAAAGCAGTAGGGTTTTCCTATTGCAGTCTAGTCCTATTCCTTGTTATATCTGATGTTATCTTTGCATTATCTCTTTTGATTTTAAAATTGTTTTGTGGAAGGATAAAACCGTTGGCTTACTTTTTATGGACACATAACCACATTCCACCAGATGCTGGGGGTCAGGGTATGCAGAATAGACTTGAACAAATAAATCTGACTTTGAGTATAGTTTTAGGTACCCAACTCTAGGTGGTGGGGATAAGAAGCTTATTAAGTGACGGAAAAGATACCATGGCTAGTGGCCCCTATACCGATGATCTGCAGCATCTAGTCTTCTGCTTTCATAATTTCAGCCTCACCCGTGGGATAATCAAGCTCATGGTTAAAATAGTGGAATTTTGTGAGAATATGAAAAGGCACACACAATTAACACCTTCCACCTGGCTGGAAAGGTCCCCAGCAGTTCTGGAGGCTTGATGGGTACTGCTCTGGTTGTTGTTGTTAAGTGCTGTCGAGTCTGTTCTGACTCATAGCTACCCTGTACAGGGTTTCCGAAGTGTGGCTGGTGAGTTTGAACCACCAACCTTGCAGTTCAAACCGACCTTGCATTCCAGTGCTTATCCTACAGTGCCACACAGGACCACTTACGGAGTACTTGCTAAGTGACAGCTAACTCTTGCCTTAAAAAAGTAAAGAAGCTGAACAAGCAAACAAAACACCCAAGTTTATATAGAATCCCACAGTTACCAAAGAAAACTACAATGAAAATACTTTAAAACAGTAATGTAATTGCTATTTAGTTTATTTACTCAGTAAAATGTGATTATATATATTTAACTATTTTCCTTAAATCATTGCTTATTTTAAAGGTCTTAAAACTTTCAAGTTTCCCAAATAAGTTTTCCTTCTCTTACTTAGGTTTAGGATAAAGTTTCTGTATGCGGGTTGCAATAATAATATCATCATGTTGTTGTTGTTGTTAGGTGCCGTTGAGTCTATTCCGACACTTAGCGACCCTGTACACAACAGAATGAAATACTGCCAGTCTCACAATTGTTCTTATACTTGAGCCCATGGCTATATGTTGTTGTTGTTAAGTGCTGCTTGAACCATCAACCTTGCAGTTCAAACCGACTTTGCAGTCCAGCGTATTAACTCACAGCACCACCCCAGGACTACATAGATGTATAAATATTTGTGCAAATGTAATTGTCTTAAACAAGACAACTCCCAAGCGGCTGAACCTGAGATACACAATAAATTAATAAAAGTGTCTGGGTGTTTGTATGTGTGTGTGAGGAATGAAGGGAGAGAACTAGGGTTCTTAAAATATATATGTATATATTTATTTCTTAAATAGCTTGGTCCCTCTGCTTGGGAATTGTCTGGGTTAAGGTTAGTTACTTTCTTTGTAATGTTAGTGTTCTGACTCAGAGTAATTTTTCAGTCACAATGTTATGGATGTATGTATAAAGAGAATGTGTTTCAGTCATATGCCCCCTGCCAACACAATTTCTTTACCCTAATCTTTTCTGGTGTGGTGCTGTGGGCTAATGTGCTGGACTGCAAAGCTGTTTGAACCACAAGGTTGGTGGTGTTCAAGCTCACCAGCCTTTCCTTGGAAACTCTATACAGTGTCGCTATGGGTCAGAACTGACTCGACGACACTTAACAACAACAATTTTTCTGGTAATATCTAAATGTGGGAGTCAAACATGTGCGTATGTTCAGGAAACACTCTACATCAAACAAAACAGTGTTTTTCATTGTTGTTTTAAATCTTGGGTTAAAACACCTAATTTCAGCAGTTTGAGAATGACTTTAAAGAACTGCCTCTCACCTTGCGGTATCCCCAGAGCTGGTTCCCCTTCATACCGTGGCAATCATAAAGCGTCACTGGGCTGCTGTGTGAGATAGCATCAAAGCAAAATTTTCGAGTGTGCAGTGGCTCACCAGGTCGAACATCTTCTCTCCATCCAAAGGTAAAAAGCTAGCAAAGCAACAAAAGCAGGAAAGCCTCAGTGAGTTTCATTTGAAAGAAAGATTTGAGAGGAGGGGAGCTATTTCTTTCAGTAGTCTGGAACTTGGGCTTTTTGATTTACAAGAAAGAACTATGCCTTGGCATAATGTTGTTAAGTACTGTTGAGTCAATACTTAGCGGTACATAAAGATCATATATAGGGATTTCCAGGAGTCTTAGTGTGGCATTGTGGGATAATGCAATGGACCACAAGGTAGTTTTAAACTGCAAGGTTGGCGGTTCAAATTCACCAGCCACTCCTCAGAAGCCATATACAGAGTCACTATGAGTCAGAACTGACTTGAAGGCACTTAACAACAATAGCAATAACATAGGGTTTCCAAGGAGCAACTGGTGGTTTTGAACCGCCGATCTTCTAGTTCCAAGTCCATTGCTTATCCTACAGCACCACACCAAGACTCAACATAACAGAGTTGTTGATAAAGGCATATATCATACAAAGCTGTAGCAGCAACAGCTAGCTCTCAGTCCAGGTTGCCAGAAGATCAAATGATGTTTTCAGAGAGGGTAAGAGGTGTGAAGGTGGGGTTGGGGGTGAGGGTGGGGAGAGAATGAACTCTTTAATGAAAGTCTACTGACTTTGTTAGGAGGCATTCTGCCTACACACAATTTCTTTACTGTGTGGCATTGTAGGATCACACTGGACTTCGAACCACTGGGTTGATAGTTCAAACCTGCCAGATGCTCCTCGGAAACCCTATACAGGGTCACTATGAGTTGGAACAGACTTGACAATGCTTAACGACAACAGCATGTTACTATAGGAGTCCTGGTGTGGTGCTGTAGGATCATGCACTGGACTTGTAGGTCGCTTTAAACTGCCAGGTCAGGACTCAATGAGTCCAACGGCACTTAAAAACAAACAACAAATATGTTACTAGATCAAATGCTATACTGTTGAAATGAGAAGATTAATTGAAAAACAGATAAGAGTGAGCTGGAGGGATCCTAAGATTTTGAAACATCTGATTTAGATGAAAGCTAAGCTTGATGAAGTAATAAATAAGAAACTTTACTTTGCTAAGGTTGGGAAGAATTCTATAGGGCAGTGTAGAAAATTTTGGAATATAACTTACAGTAAGAAATACTTTTTACATCATGACCATTGAATACTCCCCCAACTGAAAAAGAAGTTTTATGAAATTTTATTTTTATCCTTGAATGCACTCAGATATTTCATCCAACTAGGATGTATTTATCTTAGTTTAGTCTCTCCTGTCTAATTCCACTCTGTTATTTAAAAAAAAATAGTTATGATGCACCATTTTGATTTTATGATGTATCGTTGTCAGATACTGCCAAGCCACTTCAAACTTAGAGTGACCCTATGTACAGCAGAGGGAAGTCTTGCTCAGCTTTGTGCCAGTCTCACAATCATTGTTGTGTTCGAGCCCATAGTTGTTGCCACTGTGTCAATCCATCTCATTGAAGGGCTTCCTCTTTTTTGCTGACCATCTACTTTACCAAGAACAATGTCCTTCTTCAGGAACCGGTCATTCCTTATAACATGTCCAAAGTATATGAGAAGTCTCACCATTCTTGCTTCTAAAGAATATTCTGGCTGTAAGTCTTTCAAGAAGGATTTGTTAATTCTTCTAGCAGTCCATGGTATATTCAATATTCTTTGCCAATGCCATAATACAAATGGATCATTTCTTTCCCAGTCTTCCTTGTTCATTGTCCAGCTTTTAAACACCCATAAGGCAATTGAAAATTACAGGACTTAGATCAGGCTCACCTTAGTCATCAAAGTGACATCTTTGCTCTTCAACACAGTAAAGAGATCGTTCTCAGCAGATTTGCACAGTGCAATATGTCCTTTGATTTCTTAATCACTGCTTCCATAGGCATTTATTTTGGATCAGAGTAAAATGAGATCCTTGGCAATTTCAATCTTTTCTCTGTTTAACATGATATACTTATTTATCCAGTTTTGGGGATTGTTGTTATTTTTTCCTCTCTTGAGATATAATCCATATTAAAGGCTGCATTCTTTGCTCTTCATCAGTAAATGCTTCATGTGCCCTATGCTTTTAGCAAGCAAGATTGTGTCATCTGCATATCATAGATTGTTAATAACTTTTCCTACAATGCTGACGTCATGTTCTTCTTCATACAGTCCAGCCTCTCAGATCATTTGCCCAGTCTGTAGGTTGAATTAGCATTGTGAAATGCACACATCTTAGTATCGTGCACAGCTTTCCTGATTTTAAAACATGAAGTATCCCCATGTTCTGCTTGAACTACTGCATCTAGGACTATGTACACATTCCATGTGAGTGGAATTAAGTGTTCTGGAATTCCCATTCTTTACAATGTTATCCAAATTTTTCATGATCCACACAGTTGAATACAATGTATTAGTTGATTAAAATAAAATAAAAGTCCAGTAAAGGAAAAGCATTATCTTGATTTGTTTGAACTTGAGTGGTACAGTGGAAGATGTCTTAAGTATGTGGCAAAATGGAGTAAATGAGCCCTAGTTTTTTTTCTCCCAGTTCTAATGCTTTGATGTTGTTGTTGTTAGGTGCCATTGAGTCAGTACCGACTCATAGTGACCTTATGCACAACAGAACGAAACACTGCCCAACCCTGGGCCAACCTCACTATTGTTGCCACACTTGAGTCCATCGATGCTGTCACTTGGACAATCCATCTAATTGGGGGGCTCTTCTTCTTTTTCTCTGACCCTCCACCTTACCAAACATGATATCCTTCTCCAGCAACTAGTCCCTCCTGACAATATGTCCAAAGTATGAGAGACGAAGCTTGGCCATCCTGGCCTCCAAGGAGCACTCTGGCTGCACCTCCTCCAAAACAGATCTATTAGTTCTTTTGGCAGCCCATGGCACTTTCAATATTCTCCTTCAACACCATAACTCAAAAGCATCAATTCTTTCTATGGTCTTCCTTATTTACTGTCCAGTTTTCACATGCATATGAGGTTATTGAAAATACCATGGCTTGGGTCAGGCGCACCTTAGTCCTCAAGCTGACATCTTTGCTCTTCAACACTTTAAAAAGGTCTTGTGCAGCAGCAGATTTGCCTAATTAAATACGTTGTTTGATTTCTTGACTGCTGCTTCCATGAGTGTTGATAGTTGATCCAAGAAGAATGAAATCCTTGACAACTTCAATCTTTTCTCTGTTGATAAGAATGTTTGTTTATTGGTCCAGTGGTGAGGATTTTTGTTATTTTGACATTCAGATGTAATCCATACCGAAGGCTGTGCTCTTTGGTCTTCATCAGTAAATGTTTTAAGTCCTCTTCACTTTCAGCAAGCAAGGGTGTATCATCGACATATCGCAGGTTGTTAATGAGTCTTCCTCCAATCCTGATGCCACGTTTTTCTTCATATAACCCAGCTTTCTCGGATGATTTGCTCAGCATACAGGTTGAATAAGTATGGTGAAAGAATATAACAATGTCGCATACCTTTCTTAATTTAAAACCATTCAGTGTTCCCATGTTCTGTTCAAACAACTGTCTTTTGATCCATGTACAGCTTTGATAAGATTGTATAATTCTCATAATAGAAGTTGAGGCAGACTTGGTTATGTGAAACCAAGCTGTGAATTGCACAATAAAAATGAGGTATACAGGAGATTCTGTGATGTAAAAGCAGCGTAATGCTGAGATGGCATTGTGGGTTAATACACTGGACTGCAAAGTTGTTTGAACTACAAGCTCACCAGCGGCTCCTCAGAAACCCTATACAGGGTCGCTATGTGTCAGAACCGACTCAACAGCACGTAATAACAATAACAATGCTGAGTTGCATAAAGATAATACACTTAGCATCTATCAGGTCCTCAGTGTATTTTAGTTGTTAGGTCCTAGTCAGGAAAGAAAATGTAGAGAACCAGGCAAAATTCCCAGAACAGCAAACAAAAAGTGGGGAGGAAACTGACGAAAAACTGAAAAGACTGAAGTAAGTGGTTTAAAGAAAATAAGAAAGAAAAGCTCTAGATAAAACATATGAAATTGATAGCAGGAATAATGGTGAATGACTATGTTCAATTACCTTAGAAAACAGAATAACAGAGACTGCTTCACATAGACAAGAGATTATAAGGTAGTTATTTGAAATAGATTCATGCATAGGAATTATATAGTCTCTTTTCCTGGAGTTTTAAATATGATATGGACTGATAAACATTTTTAGATTAGTTTAAAACTTGGCCAAGGGAATGACTTTTCAATCAGAACTCGATTCCTTTGGCTTTCAAAATACTGTGTACCTCTTTTATCTTTGTCTCTCCAACATAGGATATGATTTGCTCTTGAACTTGTTCTTGACATGTGCCACCTTTTCTGACTGGTCTTATCCATTCTCAGTTTAACTCTTGATAATGTGTTCCTGATCTCTCATCCATGTCATGTCCGACTCCTTGCATGATCTTTCTCAACTCTATATCCCACGGGCATCTCAAATTTAACATATCTTAAATTCAGTTTCTTTTCCTTTCCAAACCTATTCCTACTGCTATATTTTCTGCTTTTATTGCTGTTGTTGTTGCCATCAAGTTGATTCTAACTCATAGTAACTACGTGTATGGTTTTGAAAGATAGTCAGACCTTTCTTCTGAAGTGCCTCTGGGTGGGTTCCAGCTGCCAACCTTTCAGCTACTAGTCTAATCATTCGCCCCACTCAGAGAGATCTATTTACTGTTTTGTTGTTGTTAGGTGCCATCGAGTCAGTACGGACCCATAACGACCCTATGCACAGCAGAACGAAACACTGCCGGATCCTGGGCCAACCTCACTACTGTTGCCGTGCTTCAGTCCATTGATGCTGCCACTGTGCCAATCCACCTCGTTGGGGGTCTTCCTCTTTTTCTCTGTCCCTCCACCTTACCAAACATGATATCCTTCTCCAGCTCCTTCCTGACAATATGTCCAAAGTATGAGAGACAAAGTTTCTGTTTTAGTTGGTGGTAATAACAGTTGACTTGTTAACCTTGGAATCTTCTTTCTCTTGCCACTTTTGCCTTGTAACAATTTCTACCTGTTTCTCCCTATTATCATACATATCTTGTCTGGACTATTGCAAGGACTTTCTTCCCATCTTTTTTGGTTTCTTTTATGTCTGCTCTGCTCAGCCTTCAAAACAGTCTGTCGCAAATGCATGTTTGACCATATTATCCCTCATTGTAAAAGTCCTACAATATCTTTATATAACCCTTATAGAATAATGCTCAAATTCCTTAATTTACCATAAAGAACTTTCTACAGCTTGGCCATTGCCCTTCTCTCCAGTTGTATTGCTTTTCATTTATGTGTAGCAACACAACAATGTGTATAGTTCTTTGCACAACTCAGGTTGCATTTTTCACTTGGTAACTTTGTTCAGGAGAATTCCTCTCTCTGCCTGGAAGGATAGTATTTAGCAGGCAACCTCCTCAATCCTTGAGGGGAAATACTGCATCTTTTATATCTCTGTGTTTACAGCCTGTAGAACAAATCATGACATATAATAGATAGTCAGTAAAGTTTCTATCGCATCAATGAAAACTTGCATTCATTATGTTAAAAGAAAATATGGTGATATAGCTGTTAAGATAAATGGATTTGTCTTCTTAGTTGCACTGTACTATTTATGCCTAATTAAAACAATTGTTAGTTTTTGAAATTTCAACTTCAATAATTCTAGACTACTACCTAGAAATTTCCTGGCATATAGACCTGTGATTACCATTGATTAAACCTTTATTTTATGTTAATATCACACATCCCTGACACTATTAGCAGCCCAACTAATGCTGGAACAAGCAGTCTTTATTTTTATTATTTCTTTTTCCTGTTTCCCACTCTTCTTGTATTTATTTTGTTTTCTTTTTTATATACTCAGAAGGCCAGAGCATAAAGAGCCTAGAACACAAACCAGTTGCTTTCAAGCTGATTTTGACTCATGGAGGCCCACATGTGTCTGAGTAGTACTGTGCATTGTAGGGTTTTCAATGGCTTAATTTTTGGAAATAGATCTGTAAAAGTTTCTTCCAAGGAGCTTCTGTGAAGACTCTAACCTTTCATCTTTCAGTTAGTAGCAGCTAGTGCCATCCGGAGAACTCCTTAACCAGCACCACCCAAAGCAAACCCATTGCCCTGGGTTGATTCCAGCTCACAGTGCTCCTACAGACCACTGTTTCAGGGAGCGGACAGCTTCATGTTTCTCTATCGGAGGGCTGGTAGAGTCATTCAAATCCAGTCTAGTGGTCAGCAGCCCAGATCCTGACCCACAGTGCCATCAGGCCTCCTTTTACCTAGTACTTAAACCAAACTCAGCGCCATCAAGGCGATTTGGACTCATAGTGACCATATACAGGATTTTGAAGGTTGTAAATTGTAAGGTAGATAGTTCAAATCTACCAGTTGCTCCTTAGAAACCCTACATAGGGTCACTACGAGTAGGAACTGACTGGAAGGCACATGACAATAACAACAACAACAACAACAAACCTTTATGGAAGCAGAAAGCTTCATCTTTGCAGAGCAACTGGTGGGTTTGAACTGCTGACCCTGTGGTTAGCAGGCCAAGAACGGCACCAGGACTCCTTTCACCTAGCATTCAAACCCAAACCCATTGCTATAGAGTTGATTGCCACTCATAGCAATCCTAGCCAGTGTTTCTGAGATGGTAAATCTTTATGAGAGCAGACAGCTTCATAGCTGGGGAAAGTCATGTCTGTGGAGATTAAATGGTTTGCCACTGTCATGGCTTGTATATTAGTTTACAAACAGTGTTTTTATAGTTTCTATTAAATGGATCAAAAAGATTCTCAGCAAATACAAGCAAATTGATCTCTTGGACAGATTTACTCATCTGTCACAATTATGTCTCGAGACTTCCTTAGTGACTTTCATTTCTTGTATCTAGGTTTACTGTTATAGTGTAATCATGATTCTTACACTATATACTGATGGTTAGACTGCAAATTAAGACCAGTGAAACTAGGCAAGGATAGCTTCTCCTCCTCCTCTCCCTCATAGTGTATTGTGTTGTTGCTCTTCCATTACCCTACATCCTAGGTGATACAGCTTCAGATGAGATTGTTATATTATTCTGTTGCACATATCATTAGCTAAAACTTTTCTATGTCTTTGAAATACATTTTATTGCTATTTGTCTTATCCTAATGGCCGTGTCAAACTGATTAGTCATGTGCCTTTTGTTAATTATGCATGTTTTCCTCTGTGCAAGTTTGTCAATGTGGAAATCAGCAGGCATGAAATATTTTCATGGTTGACACTGGGTAATGTTATTGTGACAGTCATCATTTGTATGCTACCCCTGTGGTGTTCCTTATCAATGAAAACATTTAGATTTGATTCAGATTTCCTGTACAATAACCCCTGATTTTTTTTTCAATATCAAACCCCTCAGTTTAAAAGCAAATTGCTGCTGATTTTTCTACTTTCTTTGAGTGCTACTTTAAAATATTGATCCACATAGCTCATTCTTCTTGGCTTAAATATTAGTGTGGTATGTGCAATGTTACCTGGGTCTGTGTTGTATTAATAAACTCACTAGACTTACTACTGTACATATATGTACTATCTTAATCTTGCTACCTAACTTGAAAAGATTGAAATAGTGTCTCTCTGTGGGTAGTTATATTTCATTTCATTGTTAGTGGATTTCAGGAATCTGAGACATTGCATGTTCCCCCTTGCAAGTTAGGAATCCTGATGTGGTGCTGGAGGATAAACACTGGTCTGCCAGCTGAAAGGTATGGTTTAAACCCACCAGAGTCAAAGCCAATTGGACAGAACTTAACAACAATAACATTGCTATACTCTCAGTGTGCCCTTTCTTGATAGTGAAACTGACTATGTCTTCCAGAATGTGTCCTTTTACCATGTGCATTGGCTTGCTTCCATCACTGTTTGCTTATCTCCTCCCCAGGTCTCTGAAGGGAAACAGCATTTGACTGTTTCCCCAGCAGGATGGCAGCCTGCTGCAAGGCTTGCTCCCAGCAGGAGAACAGAGCCTGCTGCCGGCCTGCAGAGTGAGAACAACCAAAGTAGGCCAAGGATGGCGCCTCCTCCTCCTCTAGCTTAGACTCATCCTGGGAATTGGGGAGTGTTGTTTCAAACCTTACAGTCTTATTAGATCTATTTTTATTGTTCTTTCTTGGTCCCTTAAGGAAGCTGTGAGCCAGTACACTCTGTTACAGTGATATCTAAGAACTAAATAGATCACAGAAACCAGATTAGTAATCACTACTGCTCTGTAAGAAAAGGCGTTTATTTATTATTACTATTTTTTTATGAAGGTGCTGTGATGGACTTGCCTTTATTCCCCATGTAACAATCGTGTTTGGTCATTTGCATTTTATTTTTGCCATCCTGGGGAGAGAAAAGTTCATTTCAGCTATAATAAATGCCCCTTTTGTGTTTTCTGAATACTATTGAAATAAAAATAATTTTTTTTTTTTTTCTGTTCAGATATACCTCTTTTCCCAGTCAGGAATTTTACTTCAAATGTATAAGTTCTAAATCTTATAAGTCATTGAGTAATAGATTGAATAAAGCCTCCAGTTAACTAATGAAAAATGAAACAGCGCGTAATGTTTTGACTTATAGTCAATATGTGACAATGCATATTTTAAATATGATTCATTTTTCACTTCCTGTCAATCTGGATTAATCTCCCTGTGGTTCCATTTTTAGATCTCCAGAGACTGGACATTTCCTTTTTAAACAGCTACACAATATTAACTGGACTTTTTGGTCCACCTACATAGAGGTTTCTGCTTGTCTAGTGCTGCTCTCTGGTGGTTATTTCTTGAATTACATGCCATAGGTTACTAAAACTAAAACAAAAATACGGAACTAACAACAAGTTAAGTGTACGCAATATACTTGACTTTGTTAATTTCCTGTCCCTTCGTTAAATAGAGTCTCCAGGCCATAACAGATTTCGTTCTCCAATGTTAATTGGGATAGAAATATTAAACCTATGGAAGAATTCAGACATGAAAACTTCCTATGGACCTGCTGGTGAGATGGGCTTCCTGGTTGGGCTGCATAGAGGTGGTACAGCTATGAAAGGGGTTTAGTCTAACAAATGGGCTTGCTTTTTTTTTAATATACTTTTTTTTCTCTAGATGCCAGTCTACTGTTGGCCTTTTAAGTTTTGTTTCTTGTTCTCAGGCTGAAGTCAGAATTACCTGTGTGGAGGTAACAGTTTAACACTATTCTTCAAACCAAAACACCAAATGACACATAGCAATTGTATATGACAGAGTAGAACTGTTGTACAGGGTTCTGAGACTGCAAATCTTTATGGAAGCATATTTCATCTTTCTTCCTCAGAGTGGTTGGTGGGTTTGAATGGCCTACCTTTCAGCACTTAACCCATTCTGCCACAGGAATCCTGAAACATTCCAGTAGTGCTTGTGGAAGGAGATAGAGGAAGGGGAGAACAAGTCAACTGTCAGTGATATTTGATTCCCAGCAGCAAAACGTGGATCCACAGAGCTCCAGACAATGGCAGTATTTGATGACTGTGCTGGGAACGGGTAAATAGAATCAGAGTCACAGCTGCTTGGGACTTGAGGTAGATTTCTGATTTGGTATTCATATATAGTTGATTTTGTGGGTGTGAGGGAGAAAGCAGAAGGGTGAATACATGTACTCTGCACATACTACACATGCAAGACGATGTTAATTCACAGACATTATTAATGATTGAATTGTACCCTCCCCAAAAAATATGTTGAAATCCTAACCCCTGGTATCTGTGAATATAGCCTTGTTTGGAAATAGGGACTTTGAAAATGTTATCTGTTAACAGGAGGTTATACCAGAGTAAAGGAACAATGGTGGTGTAGTGGGTTAAATGTTGGGCTGCTAACCACATGGTCAGTAGTTTGAATCCACCAACCACTCCTTGGAAGAAAGGTTTACAGCCTCAGAAACCTTGTGAGTCAAAATCGACTCAATATTACTGGATTTTAAATATATTTTGGTGGTACAATGAGTAATTATTTGGCTACTAAACTAAAGGCCCAAAGTTCCAAACCATCGGTCCATTAGTAGGAGATTTGCTCCTGTAAAGATTACAGCCTATGGGGCAATTCTACTCTGTGCAACAGGCTCATTGTGAGTCTGAATCGATGGACGGCAAATAACAGTAACAGTACTGGAGTAGAGTGGGTCCTAATTCTCTCTGACTGGTGTCTTTATAAAAGAGGAAAAGAGACAGATGGAAGGTTAGCCATGTGAGAATGCATCCACAAGCCAAGGAACATCTGGGGCTGCTGGAAGCTGAGAGCATCAAGGAAAGATCTCCTAGAGACTTTGGAGACAGTATGATCCAGTCCACACATTTATTTGGACTACTAGCCTCCAGAATTGTGAGACTATACATTTTTGTTCTTATAAGTCATCAACTTTGTGGTATTTTCTTATGGCAATCCTAGGAAATGAATACAGAAATCATCTCATCTATTCTTGAAACGACTCTGGGGTCCATGTGCATTAGGCGTGGGCTGCTAACTGCAGGAGGAAGAGGAAGCTGTCTGCTCCTGTCAAGATTTACACTCTTGGAAATGCAATGTAGGGTGGAGTCCTGGTGGTCCTGCAGGATAATGCATTGGACCATAAGGTTAGCTGGAGCCACAAGGTCGATAATTCAAACCCACCAGCCACTCCTTGGAAACCCTGTAGAGGGTCGGTGTGAGTTCAACTTGAGGGCGTTTCACAACAAAAACAACATGTGTCGGAATTGGCTTAATGGTATTGATGTTGGTTTGTTTTTGGTTTATCTAAAGATGGAGGATCCATGTCTAAGAAAGATTTAACAATTTCACAAGATCACAGAGCTTAAAATGGTCAAGCCCAACAGAAAATCTAGATTGGTCTGATTGTAAGGCTCATGATCCTTCTAGAACACCATGAAGCACTGGGATAAGAGTATATGCATCAGATCAGTGGTTAGGGGAGGGAGAGTGTTTAGCTGTTTCAACGGCTGATTAAAGTAGGTCTGGACTGTGCCATGGAGTTGGTCTACTGGCTGTTTTCCTAACATCGTGGGTTCTGTATTGTATTTCAGGGTAGAGGTTGGGTAGGAGGAGGTACCAAACTACTGCATCTCTGAGCATCTGAATAATTCTTTAAGGGGCTAACCTGGCCACAATGGGTCTTTACTAGTTAAAAATATTCTAATGTAATATAGTGAATACGATGAGTGTTTTAAGAATATAGCTGAAGGAGAGAAGTAATTCTTCACTAGAAACTACTTGTTTTCCCTCTGATTTGTGTAAGAGAGGCATTATGCTTTCTGGGAAACAGAAAACGTTGGCAGAACATAATGTTTGGAACTTGAGATTGAGCCTTAATGAGAGGGAGCTGAGAGAGTAAGGTGGGGAGGCCTTGGCTCTGGATACTTGTGGTGAGTCCACAGACATCTCATACACTGTTGTCTATAGTTTCTAGTTGAAATATTCCATAATTTAAATTAAGACCCTGAAAAGTAGCAGACATAATTCTACCTACTTTTTTTTTCTTTTTCTTTCACTAGTAGCACAGTGAAAGTCCTCTCAAGGACAGTGAAGTTTCAAAGTGGGATAGAGATTCTACTTCACTTAATAAACTGCCTTCCACTATTTAAGCCATAGTCTTAAAGTAGCCCAGGAAGTCTATGTTGGGATGTTGTTGCCTCAAAGTTACTCTTCATCTGTAATATTAAAAACTATAAAAATAAGATGTATATATCAATAATCCTTTAAATAGATAAAGTTCCATACACTTGTTTGTTGTTGTTGTTGTCAGGTGCCATCGAGTCGGAACCTACTCATAGCGACCCCATGCACAGCAGAACGAAACAATGTTCGATCCTGGGCCAACCTCACTACCGCTGCCACACTTGAGTCCATCAATGATGCCACCTGGCTGATCCATCTCATTGGGGGTCTTCCTCTTTTTCTCTGACCCTCCACCTTACCCAGCATGACATCCTTCTCCAACGACTGTTTCCTCCGGACAATATGTCCAAAGTAGGAGAGACGAAGCTTAGCCATCCTGGCCTCCAAGGAGCACTCTGGCTGCACTTCTTCCAAAACAGATCTATTGGTTCTTTTGGCAGTCCATGGCACTTTCAGTATTCTCCTTCAACACCACAACTCAAAGGCATCAATTCTTCTACGATCCTCCTTATTCACTGTCCAGCTTTTGCATCCATATGGAGGGTATTGAAAACACAATGGACTGGGTCAGGCGCACCCTAGTCCTCAAGCTGACATCTCTGCTCTTCAACACTTTAAAAAGTTCCTGTGCAGCAGATTTGCCCAGTGCAATACGTCGTCTGATCTCTCGACTGCTACTTCCGCGAGTGTTGATAGTTGATCAACACTTGTAGAACAATTAAAGTCCTTATATATATTTGGATGAGCTACAACCTAAAGGCTTTTCATGAACTGAAAACTCTCATTCTGGGAAAGGAAATGTTAGGATCACATTTTACATGTCAGCCATACTTGCTACTATTTGAAGCATGTTTTTATACATTATCTCCTTGGTGTATCACAACTGCTCTTTCAAGAACCAGAAGCAGAGAAGTTAAGCAATTCATGTAATCACAGAGTTGGTTAGTGACAGAATCAGGCCCTCACCCGGGTCTCTAGATGCCTTGTCTAGGGATTTATTCCCACTGTATCCCTCCATCCCTGCCTCCCTGTCTGCTACTCTGGCACATTGCCCTAAGGCTTCTTGAAGTTGGCATACCTGTTCGTGAGACCACGTCCTTTCAGAGCCATCTTTGACACAGATGTCCAGCCTCAGCTCTGTTCCTGTGGCTCCATGCTTGCTGTCCACACACAGATTTGCTGCCACATTTCGAATCTGTGGAAAGAAGAAAAATGCTGAGTATGAGATTTTTAATTTTTTTACCCTCAGCTCTTAAAAATTCTGGTACCAATTAAGTAATAAATAAATTTTCTTGCATGACTATTAAATGATACATTGAACTTAAATGCAATTTATGGAGAAAAACAGGAAATTAAATAGAACATGGTCTAGTCCACAACCTGTCAGTAACTTGCATGCTCTGTGATGCTGGAAACTATGCCACTTGTATTTCAAATGCCAACAGGGTTACCCATGTTGGATAGCTTTTAGTAGTGCTTTTAGACTAACACAGACTAGGAAGAAAGTCCTGACAATGTACATTAAAAAAAAAAAAAGGTAATGAAAACCTTATGGATCACAATTGAACATTGTCAAGAACAAACTAACGTTCATGATGACTGGGCAATATATCATTCTACTAAACAAAGGTTATCATGAGTCAGAGTAGACTTGATGGCAACTAGGAACAGCATACCAAGTCTATATCTAAAAGAACATGAGATGGTTAAGTAGTAAAACTCCAACTGGCTGTACCAAAGGACTGTGTGATGATACAACACAGGGAACAGCAAAGAGTTTGTGACTTCTATAAAATGGCAGATCTTTGTTTTTTTAGAGAATTATCTTGGAATCTGTTATCTTCTGACTTCAAAGCATCTTCTATCATTATGTATCACCTTAGCTGGAAGAGAGATTCAGTAAGAGGTATGTGACTGGGTGAATCACTTAGCATTGCATAGTTCTGTGTAGGACAAGGTGACCTTATGTTTGTTAGCCTGTGTGGATCTTGATGAGTTAAATGTCACTCTAGAGCAGTAGCAAAATAGGAAAAACAGTACAACGGTCATAATACTATCTAAAAATTCTCTACTTAAAGCTTGAACTTTGAAAAATTGCAGAGATAGAAAATGCCTAATAATTCTTTATAGTTATTAACCCTGATACAAGGTACTGAATAATTACGGTGGGAAACAGGTGGGCTATAAAAATGATCATCAGCAGAAACCACAACAGAAGCAGGGTAGAGACAGAGATGTGTCTATTTGTCATAGTAACATGAAGATTCCACTATTTCTGTTAATGTCAGGAGCACTCCATGTAACAGAGTTGAATATTCTTTGTAGTTTTTTACTTAGACATTCAATAAACTATATATCTCAATTGATTGTTTTTCTGGCTTTATAGAGTCCTGGATTATAACACAGATAGTCTCCAATTTGTGACATATTCGAGTTATGATAAATAGCATTATGACTGTCCTTGTCCTTTCTTTTTGTACATCTGTTGTTAGTAATATGTACTACATCTAATGTTGCAGTGCAGAATTTGCTGATGTTATCATTCTCTGGTACTCACTCCCAGTTATTCAGTATTATGATTTACTAATCAAAACACTGCTGAATAGCAGGTTACGGCGTGGTCTATAATGAAGTCTTTATTGGTATTAGTTTAGGGTACCCTGGTGTGGCACTGCAGGATAATGTACTGGACTGCAAGGTCAGTTTGAACTGCAAGGTGGGTGGTTCAAACCCCCTGTGCACAGGGTCACTATGAGTTGGAAGCAAGTCAACAGCACTTAACAACAACAATGAATAGAAGGAGTCCTGATGTGACATTTTAGGTTAAGTACTAGACCGTTCAGTTTGAACTGCAAGGTCAGTTTTTCAAACTCACCAGTGGCTCCTCAGAAACCCTATTTAGCATCTCTATAAGTTGGAAAGGACTTGACTGCTCTTAACAACAATAACAACAACAACAATGGATAGAAAAACGAGTGATATTCCATTCTAACAATATAAGACAAGTGAGCTGAGCTTACATCCAATAACCATTACAACTCTGATTTCATTGTTATGACACTGATGCCAACAAATAAAAATCAGATTTATAAAGATACTGTAGTAAAAAGCATGATGAAAACTGAAAAAAAAAAAAAAAAAAAGAAGAGGTATTCAACTTATGTCGGAACCAATTTATGATAGAATTGTCAGAATGGAACCCTGTCAAAAGTCAGAAATTATCAGCAATCCCTCAAAGCACTATTAAAAATAAAAGGAAGAATAGGATGAATTCAACTGTCAATTTTAATCAAGGTTGTTTTGCCTAGAATGAGTAGATCAGGTGAGATGTACCCCCCTATCAGAAGGATGCCTGAACTGGGCCTATTCTGATTGGGATGGGGCCATGAGATAAAGAGAAAGGAGTCCCTGGGCAGTACAGTCCCTGGGCAACCACATCTACTAACCAATAGGTTGCGGTTCAAGTACACCCAGATCTGGGTGCTCTACTTTTGGAAAAGCAGCTTCTGAAAATCCATAGATCACAATTGTACTCTAGTAGGTAGAGGGTTGTCACTAGTTGGAGATGACTCAATAGCAACCTGTTGCTGGATCATGAAAGGAATGAATGACGCTGGCATGGGGGTGGGGGTGATGGTGGTGGCGGGAGCTATTTCATAGTTCATCTACTTCAGGGGTGGGGAACATCTGGCCCATCGGCCGTATAAGGTCAGTGAAATCCTGCCAAGGCAACTGCAATTCCAGCAGTTGTTGTTAAGTGCTGTTGAGTCAGTTCTGACCCATAGCGACCCTGTATAGGGTTTCTGAGAAGCAGCTGGTGAGCTTGAACCACCGACCTTGCAGTTCAAATGGCTTTGCAGTCTGGTGCATTAACCCACAGCGCCACACCAGGACTCCAGCCATCACATTACAGGTGAGTTAATGAAATGTTTGACAAAAAATAGCAGGCTAATTTTTTTATTTAATTTTTTTTTTTTATTGTGAATTAAGTGATAGTTTACATGGGAGAACATCAGCTTTACAGTCATCCTATCGTATTTTGTTTCACTGCAATGATTACAACCCCTCCATGCATCATCATTCAACAGTATTTTCTTCTATTCCTTCTGGGTTTTTTTTTTTTTTTTTTGTCGACTGTACACAAAAACACTCTCAGGAATATATAATCATTTAAACAGCCAACCAAAGGACACATTCTGCAAGCTTAGCAGGCTAATTTTTAAGTCAGTAATTTTGTATGGTCCACAAATGATGTTATAAATATCCAAGTGGCCCTTGGCAGACAAAAGGTTCCCTATCCCTGACTACTTTAAGAATCAATGTAATATGCACCATTTTCTTTGTTTAGGGAATTTGAATATAAGTTAGGATCGTTACTACTGGATCTCTACTTTCAGGATCTCTGCCTTTTATTATAGAAGAGTATGAAATGACATAGGATACAGGCAGGTTAACAGTTTTTAACCTGGTTGGCCTACAGTCTAAGAAAAGTTATGGACACTTTGCAAAAGCAAGCAAGCAAACAAACCAACTAATAGAAACATAGGCAAATACACACTAAGAGCTTTGTACACATTTGCCTGGAACCCACAGACTCCAGATGAAAAGCCTCAATTAGGGAAAAGACTTGCCTCTCATCTCTTACAAACTGATTCCCAGCAGTTTGGGAGAGTCTGGAAAAATCCAGAGTGAACTTGGTTGGTGGTGGAGTACATTCTAAGAAAAATTTCCGATTCACTCTCATGTCTGACTTTTTCTTTAACTTTCCTAAAACAAAGTACCGGAGTGGAATTTTACTCTTGAATTTAGGAAGCCAAGTTTAAAATATATGCCTTTTAAGAGATGGATTTCCTGATGTGTGCTGGAGTATTTCTGGTGAAAGAGAAACAACCTGAAAGTGAAAGTTAGATTTTGCTCTCTGCCTTGAGTCTGACACATGCTGGAAAGTTCCTATTTGATCTTCTCATCTGAGTTCATTCAGTGCATTGATTTTCTATAGCTGCCTATAACCTGAGAGCCACCAGACAGAACTCTGGGTAGGGCTTTCTTTTCATTTTTGGATCATTTAACTCACAGAACTATGCTTGTTAGAGAATAAGTATAGGTTTATATTAAAAACATTTGCAGAGCACTGGGTGCCCTCAACTTGAGTCTAGGAGCTCTAACACACATTTAGGGAAGAAAAGGAGCTGCATATAGGCTTATAGGAGCTCCTGGGTACTTGAACATGCTCAGCTACTAATTGAAAAGATGGTAGTTTGAGATGCTCAGAGACACCTCAGAAGAAAGGCCTGACAACATACTCCATAAAAATCAGTCATTGAAAACTCTATGGAACACAGTGCTACTCTAACACATAGGGTTGCCATGAGTTAGAATTCATTGACAGAAGCTGATCCAGGTTAATGGCCACTCTGAGAAGTTTGCCCGCTCACTCACTGGAGAAGCTCTGTTCTTGGAAAAGGTAGATGTGGCGAAGAGGAAAAGATACCCAAAGCAGAGATGTTGAGTGGCAAATCAGCCTGTGGACACACACCAGAGCCTATCTGGGTGTGTCATTTCATGTATAAATATTATGAGCTCCAAAGGGCTCTGGCTGGATGGAGAATACCATTTTCTAAATGCTCAAATTTTCTAAATTCTCACTCAAATGGCATCTGTGTAGACAATGGGATAAACTGCTTTGCAAGCCAAATTTCAAGTTTCAAAGACATAATTGTGTACATCTGTGCAAATTCCAGGAAACAGTTGTGCCAGAGAGGAAATGCTGGGAGTTCAGTATAGGATAAGGTAGACACCTGGATACACAATTAATACCAGGTTATTCTCCCTTGCTTCTTTCCTTCATTCTCCTTATTTCCCAAACCCTTTACAATATATACATATCCTCTCCTCTTGCTCATAAACACAACCCCATCAGGATAAAGAAGAGAATAAATCTTCAAAAGAACAGATAATAGTACTGGTTCATTCATTTGAACAGTGTTTTAGAAAGATAGGCAAGGAAAGTTAGAAATGATTTATAATTTTCAACATGGGTTCTGTACCAGTGGCTGAAGGTAAAAGAATATATACACATGTTCACACACCAAATCTAGGGCACAGAATATTGAATAAATCTAGGACAAAATAGATGATTTTCATGCTCTTTTCCTCAGATGTTCAGCTTCAGGGCTTGGCATCATTTAAATCATGCCAAAGAATCCTGAGAGACACTAAACAGGATTATAAAGTATGGTGGGAGAGAAACGGGTGGAAAAAATGAGGAAGACAGCGGAAAAGAAAACCATAATGTATGACTGGATTATAGAAATAATCTCCTTTTGGGTAAGCATTAGGAAAAGATCTGACAAAGAGACTACAGGATTTCTGTAGGTATGCAAGAGAAGTCAGGCTCAGCAACATCAAGATTTTTTTTTTTTTAACTTTCCAACCACGGAAAGCTTTTCTAAAAGAACTACAAGAGACATTTATGGTATAAATGTCATAGTGGTGAATAGATGAGGGATCAACAATTCAATTAGTTGTTAAAAAGAGACTATTATTGCTACTGTAACTCATCGTGATCCCAGTCATAACAGAATAAAACATTGCCTCATTGTATTCCATCTGCGAAGAGCCTGGTGGTGCAGTGGCTAAGCTCTTGGCTGATAACCAAAACGTCAGTGACTCCATTGAAGAAAGACCTAGTGATCTGCTCCTGCAAAGATTTATAACTGAGAAAACTCTAGGATAGTTCTACTTTGCCACAAGGGGTCGCTATGAATTGGGATTAACTCTACAACATATAGCAGCAACATGTTATCTTCTTGATTGTTGGTGTCTGTTCTAGTTCATTGTTGTGAACAGAGTATATTTTGAGTGCCTTTCAACCTAGGGGGCTCATCTTTCAGCACTCTGTTGAGTGGTATTCTCTTCTTATCCGTAGGGTTTTCTTTGGCCGATTGTTGGGAGTAGATGGCCAAGCCTTTCTTCCTAGTCTGTCTTAGTCTGGAAGCTTTGATGAAACCTGTCCACCATGGATAATCCTGCTCGCATTTGAAATCCTGATGACACAGTTTCCAGTATCATAACACAAAACTCACCACAGTATGATAAACTGGAAGGCAAGTGGTGGATAGGGAGACTGCCCTCAGCTTAAATAAGAGAACATGGTTTGCTGATGCCTCCCTGACAACCAGGTAGTCTTTTAAGTAGGAAGTAGAGGGTTTATTATTGATTTAACAAATGTTTATTGAGTCCCCAGGTATTGTGCTAGATACTAGGCACACAATTTAAAACAAAGAATTGTTCTTCTCCTTTCTATCGTTTATGTTCTTGTGAGGACGTTAGAGAGAACATGAGTGGAAGAAAGATTTGAGACTCCAAATATTTCTGACCATGACTTTTCAATATGGTAAAAAGAATCAAGATGCTCTCCTTTTATGGACTGTGGGTGGCTTTACAATACACGTTTATGTGCTGAGCTAGAAATAAAGAAGGCACTAGTGTAGCATGGTAAGGGAACAGAATGAAGACCAAGTAGGCCCGTGTTCTCTTTACTGGTTGAATAGGGTTGAATTGAGTTTCCCTAGAGACTTAGTCATTTAATCCCTCTTAGAGCTTAGTTTTTTCATTTATAAAAGGTCTATATTTAAGGAATGCTTCTGAATAAAAGGCACTTTGTGACAAACTGATGGAGATTCAAAGACTAAGAACAAATGACTTCTTAAGGAGATCACATTCTTATTGAAGAGATGCATATCACTTTGAAAGCAGCTTTTAAGAGATGATTAAATACTAAGGGAGGATTGAGGAGAATGTGATCAATTCTGCTTAAGTCATCTTGGGACATTTAGTGGATCGATGACCTTGACAGGGGCTCTGGAGAACGAGTAGAATCTAGGGACTAAAGTGACAGAGGACTTCATTGCAGCTTTAGGGATCAGAAATGAAGTCAGCAGTAGAGGTTAGGCAGTGCAACGCTTTTTTTAAGGAATAACACGTTGTTGCAGTTCAACATAAGGTTTGTAAAATGAGGATACCATGCCTCAGAGGGTTATTGTGATGATTAAGTTAATACATGAAGAGTGTCCATTGTAAGTCTTCAATAAATGTTAACTAGTATTTATTCACTTTTAAAAAGCAACATAATGTTAAGAGATAGACTATAGGGGTTTAGAGTTACATTTCATCATTTATTAGCTGAAGTTACTTCTCTTTATTTCAGTTTTTCTCTTCTGGAAAATAAAGACAATAAGAATACCTCAGAAATCTGTTGTGATTATTGAATGTCAGATACAATTTCTGGCGCATGTTAAGTGCTCAATAAATGTTAACTCTTCCCTCACTTCATTCTCTACCTCCATATGATTTCCCCCCTGTTTTTTTATTCTCTTCTTGCATGCAGTGAGATGTAATACTAGGAAGGTAGGCTGGTGCCATCCCCTCTCTCCCACCATTATAGAGGCCGTGTTATTAGAGTAGATTAGTGAAAGATATTGAATGTTAAGAAAAAGAGTTTAGACTCTGTTCAGTTGGCAAAGAGAATGATATTGTTTTTGAGAGGACAGACTTGATTTAGACAGTACATTATGGTGATAATGGGAAAGGCAGATGTAGACTTACACAACTGTAAGCATGGAGACCATGCTAATAGTTGATGAGAATCTGAATTATGGAGCTGGCAGTAATAGGATTTATCTAAGGAATATTGTGTTCAAAAGAAGAGACGCATCCCAGGGACATTTTTATGATAAGATTTACAGGTCTTGGTAACTGAATGTGGAAAATGAAGAAGACATGCTGAATTCCAGGTGTCTTTGTGACATCTCTGGGTAAGTCATTCAGAAGTCTGGAGTTTGGAAGAGAGATCAGGGTAAGAAATATAGATTTGGAGACTATCCATTATGCCAGTTATTAATATATTGCCTCTCAACTACAAATCTACCCTTTTTCATCTTGCTTTTTGATACTCAAGAAGGACCCTGTAGACATGTATTTGCTGCCACCTGCTGTGGTTTTAGACTTTGCCAAAAGAGGGAGCTGGAGGGACATGGTAAGGCCAAAGTTGAAGGAGGGACTTTTCATTTATCCATAAGGTGTTTTCCATGTGGTAGCTAGAAAATTGGGGGTAGGGTGAGACAGATGAAAGTATATTCATCTCAGTGGTCCTCACAGATTAGCTGAGGTTTGGGTTCCTGCAAGTTTCTTCACCACCATCACACTGTATGTCTATGGCAGATACAATGTGTTAAATGATGTCTGAATCTCAGTCTTAAGGGAGAGTGAACTCCGTAAGGGTTGTTGCGGAGGCATAGAGTTTCTAAATTTTTGCCTGGCTAACGTTCCTGTACTGGTTACAAATCGGGCTGCGAACCTCAAGGTCAGCAGTTCAAAACTACTAGCCACTCCATGGGAGAGAGATGAGACTTGCTGTTCCTGTAAAGATTCACAGCCTCGGAAACCCTGTATAGGGTTGCTATGGGTTGAAACGGACTCAATGGCACTTAACAACAACGATTTTGCTGTGGAGTCCTTGTGTAGCATTGTGAGTGCTGTGGGTTAAGGCAC
>NW_006408584.1:3684650-3695649 GCF_000296735.1 Chrysochloris asiatica
TGCAAAAGCTGGATAGTGAATGAGGAAGACTGTGGAAGAATAGATGCTTTTGAGTTATGGTGTTGGAGGAGAATATTGAAAGTGCCATGTGCTGCCAAAGGAACCAATAGATCCATTTTGGAAGAAGTTCATCCAGAGCACTCCTTGGAGGCCCAGATGGCCAAATTTTGTCTCTCATACTTAGGACATATTGTTAGGAGAGACCAGTCAATGTAGAAGGATATCATGTTTGGTAAGGTGGAGGGTCAGAGAAAAAGAGGAAGACCTCCAATGAGATGGATTGCCCAACAGACAGCATTGATGGACTCAAGCGTGGCAACAATAGTGAGGTTGGCCCAGGATCTGGCAGTGTTTTGTTCTGCTGTGCATAAGGTCGCTATGGGTCCGTAACAACTTGATGGCACCTAACAACAGCAACAATGGGTCAGAATCGACTTGATGGCACTTAACAACAACCACTTTCCTGTAGACCTAAATGTGGCACTGTTGGTTAATGTGTTGGACTGCAAAGTCAGCTAGAACTGTAAGGTCGGTGGTTCAAGCTCACCAGCTACTCCTAAGTAACCCTGCACAGGGTCTCTATGGGTCAGAACTGACTCAAACGCACTTAACAACAACAACAACTATCTTCTGAAATTAATTTTCTGTATCTCTTAGAGTTCTATTTTACCCTTTTAATATTTTTAATATTAAAATTTCCCTGTTTAAGTGACTGGTGTGGTGTGGCCTGATGGTGTCTATCTCTTGACTGGACTCTGATTGATCAAACTACATGAATGATGATTGAATTCACAGAAGTAAGTATATGATATCATAAGGATAAGAATATAAAGTAAAGCAAGATGACGATTAAGGCTGTGATTTGGTAGAATGCTTTCCCTGGGTAAAACAAGCAAAGAAAGGGAAAAGGAAACTAAGTGAAGAACCAGAAAGAAGGCAGGGAGAAAAGCTTTAAGAAGTGGATGGAATCTAGTAGAAGAGTTCAGCAATATTGCAGGGTTTAAGATGAACGAGCAAGAATCAGTTGAGTTCATTTACACTTACAAGAAAAATCTGGAAAGGAAATCAAGAAAGCAATATCACTGACAATAGTACCAAGATAAAAAGAAAAATGGATACCTAGGAATAAACCTAATCACAGATGTGAAAGACTTATACCAAGAAAATGGTAAAACACTACTATAAGAGACTAAAAGGACCTGCATAAGTGGAAGACTACTCTACGCTCGAGGATGGGAAAACTTAATATTATGAAAATGGTAGTTCTATCCAAAGTGAACTATGGATACTATGCAATCGTGATAAAAATTTCAACTTTTTTTTTTCTTTACTAAAATAAAAAACCTATCACCAAGTTTAGAAGGAAAAGAGGCCACAGATATCCAAATGACTAATGAAGAAGAACAAAGTAGGAGGCTCACACTCCCTGACCTCAAAATATATTATACAGTAAAATGCCCACTACTGTCTAAGTGATAGACACATAGATCAGTAGAACAAACTCAAGAACCCAGAAATAAATTTATCCGTTTATAGGAAACTATTTTTGACAAGGGCTCAAAGTTCATTTAATGGGGAAGAAAGAGTCTCTTCAACAAAATTGGCTATCTTCTTGTAGAAAAATGAATCAGGATATATTCCTCATAGCATACTCAAAAACTAATTCTAAATGGATCAAAGACCAAAATGTTGAAGCTAAAACTGTAAATATCTCTACTTGTCTGGCCCAAAAGAGAACGAAAAAACCCCTCGAGATTCAGCATAGAAATCAGCCTACAAGGTTAATTGTCTATATGAACCATGACCTCATCTACCCTGACACCAGGGAGAAGTCGATGGTCCCTGGATACCACCACTGATCATTCTGGCCAGGTGGATCCTGATAAAAAGGGGGAAAAAATGGAGTTAAACTTCAAATTTTCAAAAAATCCAGACTTACTTGACCCATGGAGAATGGAGCAGTCCCCTAGATGAGTATTATCATTAGATATTCTTTAAGCCTTAAACTGAAACTTTCCCATTTAAGTCACTTTTGTTCCCCCCAACTAGCTGGTTAGCTCATAAAGCAATGAATATCACCCTTGAATACTGTACTCTTTTAAAAAAGAAATCTGTATGCGATTAAAAGGCCAACACATTCTCTAAAGCATAGATGTAAAAGAAGGTTGGGAAGCTCTGAGTCTAGGTTAATGGAACAACTAAACTGGAAAGAATGAGAATGTTGAGCCAATGTGAAGAATCTAACCAATATGACTAAAATATATGCAAAAAATTGTTATATTTGTTGTTAAGTGCTGTGCAGTCAGTTCTGACTTACAGCGACTCTGTATAGGATTTCAAAGGAGTAGCTGTTGAGTTTGAACCACTGATCTTATGGTTCAAACTGACTTTAAGGTTAAGTGCTTATCCTACTCATGGCGCCACACCAACAAAAATATAGTAAAGCATTACTAAAGAAAAGAAAAGAAAAGAAGGAGAAGTGTGTGGGAGGGTCCACAGTGCCAACTTGCATAGACAGTCCACTAGGAGAAGGACTGGGAAGAGACTGTTTGCTTTGACAGTAAGTTGCTGGTGACCTTTAACAGGCCAGTTTCTGTGGTGTGGTGATGCTAGAAGCCAGATGGCAAATGTACTAAGAAATGGTAGGTAAATATCAGAGTCAACAAATGGAAACTTTGCTTTTAAGAAGTTTAGCAGTGAAGGAAAGGATACAGACAAGAAAAAAGCAGAATGAAAAAGAAAGAACATTTTTGATATGGAGAGACTTGAGACTAAGATAACAATATATCAGTCCTGCCCTGATTCATTTGTGACTCAAGATAAAAAATTGTCAGGCTTTTAGAAATTACAAACAGCACATAAATACAAAGTGCTAAAAATGCTTCCATTATCCTTACAGGGTCTTTCACTGTTTGAATGTTCTGCTTCATTGCCATTGCTGCATTTTTGCTCCAGCAGATCCATTCCATCTCTAATTGCTCCATGCTAGTGGCATCCAATGACTGTTGGCAAAGACCAACTACTGCCTTTCCTTGAAATTATGTCCACTGAGATTTTCTTCCTATCTTAAGTACATTTTCCTCTTCTGAATTTACCATAACTATAATTGCTTTGGCATCTTTCTTGCCCTGGGATTTTATAGAACTACTTATTTCAGATGCCTGGCTTACATTATGCAAGAGAAAGATGAGGCCCTGGCAGAAATATTACAAGAGGGCCTTCAGAGTGATGCATGTTCTGCTCCAAGTATTCTTTTTCTAAAACTGTGTCCTGCCATATGAAGTTAAACATTGTGAGTATTGTTTGTGAATCGTCATCATGAGAGTAATAACTTCTGATTTAAGAGTTATTTGCCACAATGTTTTCTATTTTCACAAACCAGAACAGAGAAAGATTTGGATAAATAAGCCATCATTTACTGGGACTTGATAAACAACTCCTTCGTAGTAGAGGGAAATACTTTTTATTGAACTATATGTACTTTTACAATGATCACTCCACGTCTTAATCTGGGTCTCCATCATGCTGTATATTCCTTCACATTTGCAACTAAGGCTCTGAGAAGGTCAGTGGTATGTCTAAGATTATATAACCATCAGATGGCAGGGCAGTATTTGTACAACTTTCTCTGATTTCTTGAGACAGTACATTGTAGTGTGGTATTGGAGTCCTGATATGGCACTATAGGATAAGCATTGTCTGCTAACTGCAAGGTCAGTGGTTCAAACTCACTAACTACTCCTCAGAAACTCTATAGAGTCACTGTGAGTTGGAACCAACTTCACGGCACTTAACAACAACTATGGTATGATTATAATTAATTCACTAGGAAAGGCCATCTTGAGTGATAAGCATTTAGCAAATACTTTACTTAGACCAAAGGACTATCTAAAGATAAAAGGAGCCCGTGGCTCTTTAGGTTTAGAAAAGAAGTGGTCCTAGTTTGAGATTGTGTTGGAGTCTAGTCTACGTAGAGAGTCAAGATTAGAAATAGAGTTACTTTACTGCTCAGAGAGCTTTGGTAAGAGTGCTGGGCCAAGTCAAGGTTGGAGAAGTAACGATTAAGTCATTGAGGTCTGAGACTGAAGGGAATAAGTGGCTTTCCATGAGTGGTTCAACTCTGGAACAGGCTATGGTGGTGCAAGAAAGGCATCATGGGGGATATTGTGATTGGCATGGAATTCTAGATTTGAACCTGGAATTTAAGGAAAAAAAAAAAGACTTTATTCTGACCTATGAAATTCACTGGAAATGCCTGTTTTTGATTTCAAGAGCTAGATGTACTCATGCACTAGGTTCTGCTTGGGAAGAAGTTTATTCCTGCCCTCTCTACTGGCTTTGAAGATTAAGAAGCTTTGCCTCAGTTTGGATTTATCCTTTGTAAAGCAGAGAATATGGAGCAATTTATCTTTTTTGAACACAAAAAAAACCCAGAAATTGGAATCCTTAGAAACGATGAAATTGTTTTTCTTTTTGGGGGTATGACTTTTAAATTTAATTTTGGTGTTTAACACGTTAAAGTCAAGGAAGGAAATATGTTTTATTATATAATCCTCTCATAAATGCATCTTGCCCTTTTGAGCAGAGGCACGCATGGTTCTGTGAACAAACCACCAACTGCAGACTTGGCTGGGCAAAGGCTATTTTTTTTGAAGTTTATATGAGAATGATTCATGTTTTGGTATGTGTTATGTCATCATGTGTTATGAGACAAACATGTATTGCATAATAGACACATGAAAATATGCATTTAAGAAGATTATTATAAGGAGCAGGTTAAGTGATGAACAGCTCTTTCCCTCCAGCCATTTATAAAACTCAGGCAGATAAATTAAAGGTGTGGGGAAGAAGGGGAAATAAGATCTGATGGAAAAATTTCTAGTAAGAGTCCAAGAATACCTACAACAAAACATGTCAAAAAGATATCTGAAAGTCTAGAAAGGCATTTTAAGTCAAGAGTTAAGAGTTCTTTTGTATTCTATGGAGATAGGCAGTTGTCAGACTACTAATAAGATTAGTTGAATCTGTGTCAAGAAATTTGAATGTAAGGAACGCTGCTTTGAAGAAAAGTGGAAGCCATAGAAGAAACTGGCTGGTGTACTATGAAATCAGTACACCCTTCTCCCTGCCTGAGTGTAGACTGAAACCTCACAGTGACCTGCAAGCCAGAGATGGTTGATGGTCACCCGCCTGCAACATCACTTAGAAAATGGCACGGGGCCATGTCTTCAGTCTGAGCTACATTGTGCTGTGCAAGCACCTGGTCCTTTAACTAATGTCTTGACATTTAATATTCCTGTCATTTTTTTCCCCCTGAGTGCTATTTTATGAATACAAATACTTCCCCCAATGGTTGGATTCATGTATGAAGTGCCAATAAATCTAAGATTTGCTCCCGTCCTAGTATAATCATGAAAAGCCACTTCTAACATTATCCTCAAAGCCAAGGGCAATAGCCACAGGCTTTGGAAATAAAGCAACTTTTTAGCACTTGAAAACTACTCATAAAACACAGTATCGAGATAAAATAATGCTTCTTTGAATTCAGATCAGAAATGTGGGTAGGTTTGAAAGCTTGTCTAATGCATAGTTGTTAAGCTCTTGAACAAGATTCAGTACTGCTAGTTAATGAATAACTGGGATCAAAATTATAGGGCTGTTTCTGAGAAGAAGGTAAACCTTTCATCCTGGTCAGGATTGCTCCAAAATCCTCAAGACACTCTTGAACCCATTCTTGAATTCAATAGCTCTTTAAGGAAACCAGCAAATTGCTCTTATTTCAAGTAAAATAATTCAAAGTCTGAGTTTTCTATTGTCAATTTCATCACTTTTAAACATAGCTAGTGTTTTAAAAGATGTGACTTGGTTTTTGAAGAGAAAAAAAGTTGGACATATCAAAAGGTATTGGCATACTAAATTATTTGCAAAGTACTTCATGTTATAATTACTTCATGGTAGTAATTTCTCTATGAGTTTTCGATTCTATATTCATATAATTTCTATTTTGTAGAGGATAAAACTGAGGTGTTAAAAAATAAGTTCACCCTATTTTTCACATTCTGCTGCAATCATAAAAACAAGGAACAGAACAGTTGGACTCTGAGAGCCTATATTTAAAATTTGGCATCCCAGTGACCACATTCCATCACTGATCATGTAGTAAGGGAAGTTCATGCAAAACTGATAGGAAAGACAGATTCATAAACTAGAAATACCATCAGTTAGTAGAATAATCTTAAAATGCTGAAGGATAACTTAACATTCACTTCTTTAAAAAAACATTTTTTAAAAAAATGGTAAAGCAAACAAGGTTTAATGTATATTGGATATACAGGAGGCAGAGGGATTGTGTGTCCCCCAAGGATTCCTGCCTCATCTCGACTTCTAATCTCAGGATTTTACATAATCTCCTTCTCTAAAATTCCTTAACTGTTGTGGGGTTAACCATCCCAGACACATTGAGAAGATAGTTCAGAGAATGCAATGTTCAGGGTTTGGTCAGATTGTGATATGTCAAAAACCAAGATTTATCCCTTCTCTAGAAAGAGATTTCATTTCTTTCTTAAAACAGAACAGGCAACAACAACAACAATAATAATAACAAACAAAGCATAACAGAACCAAACAAAAGACACATTAAAGAAAGTCCATATTAGCCTAGTTGTTTTCTCAAGAAAGTATGTGCATGTACAACTTAAACTACCAGTCCAGGCAAGCTCACATGAAATTTCTGCTGCCTCTACCTTGCACTCTGGTGGCTTGGGGAGGTAGAGTTCTGGGTCTGTTTCCAGCTCTGGCCAATATTGTAACCTCAAGCCAGCGATATTTCTTTCAAAGAAACTATACTTGAATCATTTCTGTAACTCTGACACCTGACATAGTTTTCAGTGTATAAAACTTCCTCAGGAATTGATTTTCAAATAAAGAATAAACTATTTTCTAATAAAGCCTTTGGTGGTGCACACATTTAACATGCTTGGCTGCTAGACAATAGGTTGGAGGTTTTATCCTACCCAAAGGCCTGTGATCTATGTCTGAAAAATCAGCCATTGAAAACAGTTATGGAGTACAATTCTACTCTGACACATACAGAGGTACCATGAGTCAAAGTTAACATCAATGGCAACTGGCTTTTCTTTTCTATCTAGTTTCTGACGAACAGCAGAGATTATGAAAACAGCTTTTTATTATCATTCTTGAAATTGATTTTAGCATTTAAGAAATAGGCTTTGCCAAACATCTATATGGAGTCCTGGTGTGGCGCTGTAGGATAAAGCACTAGATCACAAGGTCAGTTTGAATCACAAGATCAATGGTTCAAACTCAATACTCTATCCTTGGAAATCCCATACAGGTTTGCTAGAGTCGAAACCGACTCTATGGCACTTAACAACAACAACAAACATTTTTGTTGTTGAGTTGTGTCATGGACAAAGCTTCAGTATGATGACTTTTTGAGTCCCACGTGGCCCCATAGCTGAAAGTGGTACTTGCCTGGTTTATACTTAGAGTCTAATCTTGAGCTTTACATCCAAGAATATCAGCATCATTTGATGTACGTGATTCTTAATTTTTTCCATTTCTTTTTTTATATGTCACAGATTTTTTTTTGTTTTTTGAGGATCTGAAAGACGCAAAGATTCTCCACAAAAATGCGCATGCACATGGACAGTATGTTTAGCTTATAAGGTATTCTTGCTTTATACATCTGTTCTTGTTCTTGTTGAGTGTTGTCTCATAGTTCTTGTTGAGTGTTGACTCATAGTTACCCCATAGAGGGTTTCCAAGGAGGAACTGTGTGTTTAAACAGCTGACTTTGTGCTTAGTAGTCCCATGCTTATCCAACAGTGCTACACCAGGACTTTGCTTTATATGTCTGCTGTTGTAAGGTGACATTGAATCTGTGTCTACTCAAAGCAAACTTATGCACAACAGAATGAAACATTGTCCAGTCCTGCACCAACCTCATACTCGTTGCTACACTTGAGGCCATTGCTGCTGTCACTGCACCAAGGCATCTCATTGGGGGTCTTCCTCTTTTTCTCTGGTCCTCCATTTTATTAAGCATGATGACCTTCTTCAGGGACTGGTCCCTCCTGATAACATGTCTGAATATGAGAGATAAAGTTTGGCCATCCTGGCTTCCGAGGAGCATTCTGCATGTACGTCTTCCAACACCAGTTTGTTTGTTCTTCTGTTAGTCTATGGTACTTTTAAATATTCTCCTCCAACACCATTACTCAAATGCATCGATTCTTCTACTGTCTTCCTTATTCGTTGTTCAACTTTCACATGCATGCATATGAGGCTACTGAAAATACCATGGTTTATGTCAGTCACACTTTTGTCCACAAATTGACATCTTTGCAACTCCCAATCAATGTACTGCTTCAGCTGCATTTGAATTATCTTTAGCAAAATTTTACTTGCATATGATATTACTGATATTTGATTTCTGTATTCTTTTGGGTCACATCTTTGGAATGGGCACAAATATGGAACTCTTCCAATCTGGTGACCAGATAGCTGTCTTCCAAATTTCTTGGCATAGATGAGTGAGTGCTTTCAGTGCTGAATCAGTTTGTTGTAAGATATCAATTTGTATTCCATTAGTCACTGGAGCCTTGTTTTTTTTTGCCAATGCCTTCAGTTCACCTTGGACTTCTTCCTTCAGTATCATTGTCTCTTGATCACATGTTGCCTCTTGAATTGGTTGAACATCGACCATGTATTTTTGTTACAGTGACTCTGCATATTCCTTCCATCTTCATTTGTTACTTTATGCATCATTCAATATTTTGCCCATAGAATCTTTCAATATCGCAAGTTGAGGCTTGAATGTTTTCTTAAGTTCTTTCAGCTTGTGAAATGCTGAATATGTTCTTCCATTTTGATTTTCTGACTCCAGGTCTTTGCACATTTCTTAATAACATTTGACTTTGTCTTCTTGAACTGCCCTTTGAAATTTTCTATTCAGCTGTTTTACTTCCTCATTTATTTCATTTGCTTTAACAACTCTATGTTGGAAAGCAAGTCTCAGAGTCTCTTCTGACATCCATTTAGGTCTTTCCCCCCCCTTTTTTTTTCTTCTTAATGACCTTTTGCTTTCTTCCTGCATGATGTTTTTGATGCCATCCCACAACTCTTCTGGTTTATTGTCAATAGTGTATAATGCATCAAATCTATTGTTGCGACGATCTCTAAATTCATGTGGGATATGTTCAAGGTTATATTTAGGCTCTGGTGGACTTGTTTTAATTTTCTTCAACCTCAGCCTGAACTTGCATATGAGAAATTAGTGGTCATTTTCAGTCTGCCCCAGGCCTTGCTTTGACTGATTATATGGAGCTTTCCCACCTTCTCTTTCCATAGATACAGTCAATTTGATTTCTGTGTATTCCATCTGGTGAGGTCCATGTGTATATAGACATCTATTATGTTGTTTAAAAATGATATTTTCAATGAAGAAGTCATTGGTCTTACAAAATTCTATCATGTGATCGTCAGCATAATTTCTATCACCAAGGCCATATTTTCCCAACCACTGCTGCTTCCTCTTCATTCTTAGTTTCCAATCTTTGCATTCCAATTGCCAGTAATTACCAATATATCTTGATTACATGTTTGATCAAATTCAGAGTGAATAAGTTGGTAGATTCTTCAATTTCATCATCACTAGCTTTAGTGGTTGGTGTGTAAATTTGAATAATAATGGTTTTAACTGGTCTTCCTTGTAGACCTATGGATGTTATCTTGTCACAGACAGTGTAGTTCTTCAATATAGATGTTGAAATGTTCCTTTTGATGATGAATGCCACACCATTTCTCTTCAATTTGTCATTCCTGGCATAGTAAACCATATTACTATCAGTTTCAAAATGGTCAATACCAAGACTCTGAGAGTTAATGCTCTGGACTGCAAGGTCCATTTGTACCTCAAGGTCGGTGGTTCAAGCTCACCAGCTACTCCTCAGAAAGCATACACAGGGTCGCTATGAGTCGGAACTGACTTGATGGCACTTAACAACAACAACAGCAATTCATTTCAACTCACTAATGCCTAGGATATCAATGTTTATATGTTCCATTACATTTTTGACAACTTCCATTTTCCCAGATTCATACTTGTACAGTCCATATTCTGATTATTAATAGTTATTTATAAGTGTTTCTCCTTATTCTGAGTTGTGCCTCATCGGCAAATGAAGGTCCCAAAAGCTTTATTGTATTCATTTCATAATGGTCAACTCACTTTGAGGAAGCAGTTCTTCCCCCAGTTGTATTTTGAGGGCCTTCCAACCTGAGGGCCTTATTTTTATGGCACTGTATCTGACAATAGTCTGGTGCTCTTCTTCATGTTTCCCCATTTACTATTCGGGTACTGATAATGTTCCACTGCTATTCATAAGGTTTTCAGTGACTATACATTCATACGTAGTCCATATCCCCTTCTTCTTAGTCTGTCTTAGTCTGGAAGCTCAGCTAATACCTATCCACAATGGGTGATACCTTATGGTATTCCTGGTGGCATAGCTTCCAGAATCACAGCAAAATGCAAACCACCGTAGTAAGGCAAACTGATAGATGAGTGGTGGCTGACTGATGAGTGGTCACCCCCAAAAGCCTGCTTCATGTGGTTATTCCACATATACTTCTACCCTTGTTCTCTACACAGTAGAACTTGGGATTTCTCTTTAAAGGGTACAGGTGATACTCCTCAGTAACCCACGGACTGTGTTAAATAACAGCTCTGTTTTTTGTCTTAAAGACACAACTGGAAAGTATCTCATATAAAAACAATACTTCCTGAACTTCTGCCATTTGTCTGATTTAGGTAATATGTAGCCTTCTCCATATACTTATAGTATTAATTAGTTTTCCAATAGTAGCAAATAATAACCAACATTTTATCAGGAATATTAGATTGTACTATACTAAATGCTGGACTTCAGGTGTGGCATTGTAAGATCAACACTGGACTTGGAACCACAAGGTTGGT
>NW_006408584.1:3696144-3698021 GCF_000296735.1 Chrysochloris asiatica
CACAACTAGTAAGAAGGTGGTGGAGCTGGGATTGTAATACTTGTGACAGGTCTTTGAGAGCTTGATAGTTGCATATTTGCTAATCATCAGCTGTCTCCTCTAGTCTTTCCCACAGTCAGAGTGGTAGTTGTATCAAATGTGAACTGGCTGCTGATTGAGAAGGTCAAGGCCCATTTTGGTAACAGTCTCTGCCCTAAATAAACTATGAAACTGACATAAACTCATATAAAGAAACAAAGAGCCTGGGGTCAGGGACAATAGAGCCAAATATCATCTCAAGGACAGAGTACAAGGTCAGGCTCTAGTTTCCTTCTGGCTCATTTCTGGGGTGAGATGCCGCTTGGAGATCAGCCATAAAGATAGAAGGAGATGAGGGGGGTGGCACTCAGGGAAGTCTGAACAGACATCTAACAGCTGGGACCTGCTTGCGGAAACATTTGGTTAAAACATAGTCAGTGCTTCTGTGATGATGGTGGAGGCAATTGTTTTTACTCTATAAATCCATGAAAGAGAAGATGCCATGTTAAGGCATATGGAGGGAAACTGCAGGTTAAATAAGGCACAGACCTAAGGCAGGACCAACTTTCTTTGCAGGAGTTCTTGGGTAGTGTAAATGGTTAATTGCTCAGCTATTACCTGAAAAAGTTGGAGGTTTGAGTCTCTCCAGAGGAGCCTGATGAAAAAAAAAGGCCTGATGATGTAATTTGGAAAACATGGTCATTGAAAACCCTATGGAACACAGTTCTGTTCAGACACACGTGGGGTCACCATGAGTTAGATTCAATTCAACTGGTTTTACCAGTTAATTTCCTTGCTATGGTGTTTGTGTGTGGGTGGGAAGATTTAGAGAAGTCAATAGAGCTTGGGTAATTACAATTTTCTCAATGTATTTAGAACTGATTATAATTCCTATCAATGACATACATTCCCATTTTACACATCAGGGAAAAATCATACAGAAAGATACAGCATTATCTGTATTTTTATGATGATGCATAATTGACTTAGGAGAGAGAACCCTCTGCAAATTCCCAAAAGAAGAGGGGATTTAATTTTTTTCCCTCTTAAACTGCTTTATCTGAAATGAACTCCCTTCCAATTCATACTATCTTTTTCAGAAACTAACCAGATTGTCTTCTTAATATGCATCTCCAGTAGTCACAGCTGAATTTTTTAGCTGTATCACCAGCATTTTTGTAACAGAGCAGGGCAATTCAAAGGATTTCCAAAACCAGGAGGAATATTTGCAAGAGGTAAAACTAGTCTGCTTTTAAATTCTGTGAGCTATTTTATAATTCATTTGGGGCATTGGGGGAGAGAAAACGGAAGAGAGGGAGAAAAAAAGGAATATTTAAAAAATTGGGGACTCTTGCATTCCTCTGCTCAATTTAACCCAAATGTAGGCTGGATAGAAACTTGTGCTCCTTACCTCTCATTTGCTCACTCTGAAAGCTACAGTAGAATTTGACATTATTTAAAAAAACCTTTTTTCTCCTATATTCAGTAACTGCAGCTACTTTTATTAAGCTTGCAGTTTCTAATTAGAATATTTTCTGGAAAACTGGAGTTTTTTGAAGCAAAATCAGTTTTCTGTTTTTTTTTTTTTTTTTCCCCAGGAGAGGATGTTTCACTTTGGAGTGTAATTCCTTCTTCAGATATGGAATACTTAAAAATGTCATTATCCATAATTATAACATACATGGAATGTGGCTTTGAGATGAGGCTATAAAAACAAAACAAGAAACCTCCAGCTGCTGTTAGCCATTAATATGGATGTGAAAAGTACTATTAATACTTGTTGTTGTTGTTGTTAGGTGCCATCAAGTAGGTACCAACTCATAGCGATCTTATGCACAGCAGAAGGAAACACTGCCCGA
>NW_006408584.1:3700991-3704058 GCF_000296735.1 Chrysochloris asiatica
CCTGCTGGTATTTAAAATACTGGTGGCATAGCTTTCAGAATCACAGCAACTCACAAGCCACCACAGTACGACAAACTGACAGATGAGTGGTGGGCTACTAATACTACCTCTATTATTATTAGTACCACCTTCACTGCTAGTACTCATAGATGACTTCTGTTGATTACTTACCAAGTACCAGATATTAATGTAAGAGCTTTATGGGAATTATCACATTTAATTTGTTGTTGTTATAAGCCGCAGAGTCAGTCCCGACTCATAGTGACTCTGTACAGTTTCTGAGGCTGTAAATCTTTATGGGAGCAGAAAGTCTCACCTTTCTCCGGTGGAACAGCTGGTAGTTTCGAAATGCTGATCTTATGTTTGTAGCCCGATTTAACCACTATGCTACCAGAGCTGCTTTATAATTTAGGCACTCATTAATCTCACTTTATAATATCCTGAGTTCTCACAATATCTCACAAATGTTGCAGTTGAAATTGGAACAAATAGGGGTGTCTGAGAATTCAGTAGAATCAAGGCTGTGTACACTAACCTGTGAGAACTTAGGATAATGGTCATTTCCTATTTATTCTGTGTTCTGAATTGAATTGTGTACTTCCAAATTATGTGTTGAAATCCTATCCCCTGGCGTGGCGCTGTAGGATAAGCACTGGACCACAAGGTTAAGTTGAACTGCAAGGTGGCTGTTCAAACTCACCAGCTGCTCCTCAAAAACCCAATACAGGATTGCTATGAGTCGGAACCGACTCCATGGCACTTAACAACGAAACAACAGTACTTGAGATATACTGTGGTGCAAACTCTTAAAACACTTGATGCCAACTAAGAGGTTGGAAATTCGAGTATATCTAGAGGCACCTCAAAAGAGAGACCTGTGGCCTATGTCTAAAATTTCAGCCATTGAAAACACAGTTCTATTTTGACACATGGGTAGCCACAAGCTGTAATTGACTTGACAGAAATCAATTGCTGTTGTTACTGACTCATTTACTGAATCAAGTCAGTACTGACTCCTGTGATCCTATGCACAACAGAACAAAACACTTCCTGGTCTGCACCAACCTCATATGTTTGAGCCCATTGTTGCTGCCACTGTGCCAACCCATCTCATTGGGGATCTTCCTCTTTTTGTATGACTCTTCACTTTATCAGTCATAATATCCTTCTCCCAGGGACTTCTATCAGGTCCCTCCTGAGAATATGTCTGAAGTATGAGAGACAAAGTCTGGCCATCTGGGCTTCCAAGGAGCATTCTGGCTATACTTTTTCCAACACAGATTGGTTTGTTCTTTTGGAAGTCTAGGGTACTTTTAATAATCTCCTCCTACACCATAACTCAAATGCATCAATTCTACAGTCTTCCTTATTCACTGTCCAAATTGAACATGCACTGGTAATATAATGTAATGTAATCGTTTTTTATAATGTTAGCTAATATAATGCAATCAATCAGTCAGTTGAGATCATACCAACTGTGGATCCTAAAGCTAATGACTATGAGTTTTAAACTATGAGTTTACTCATTTAAAGAGCCTTATAGACACAGAAACATTTACATGGTGGAATACAAATGCCCTGTGAGAATCATCAAGAGCCACAAACTACCAGGAATATTGAAAAGGAAGGAATTAATACAGCTGAGACCCTGACTAGGACATTTAGCCTTCAGAACTGTAAGAAAAATAAATTTCTGTTCTTTTAAAGCCACTCATTGTGGTGTTTTTGTGATAGCAACACTACGTAATCAAGACAATCTGATATTCCTTACAACATTGCATATGGTATGCAGCAGAGGGAGCTCAATTCGAATGAATGAGAAAAGTTAACGGATATTTAGCACTTTGCTGTTTATATCAAATTGTAATTTGGAAGTTGCACTATGACATTTTATTAGTTTACTTTTGTGCACTGGTATCAAGTAGCTTATTCATATAAGGGGATGAATTGTGGATTGGCACCTTTATTGTGGGTACCATTAGACTACTGAAGAACAACATATTCCAGTTGTCTTATGGTTTACTATGTTGTGGAGCTGTGACCTCATCAGGTGTAATTATGTATGTTGAAGAGGACTTTAGGAACTCTAAAACTTAGTCAATATCCACTGAGTGAGGCATCTGTCCCACAAAATGATTAGAGCACCTTGCCATCATTCTAGTTCACTAGTTCAGAAGTGCCATGAAGATAAGAATGGATTTGACATGCTCACCATTCACCCTTTGTGCCTGGCCCACTAATTCATATTTACGAAGTGAAAAAGATGAGTAAAAATGAACACCTGATAGGTCTGACCATAGATATTTAAGGTTATCTGAAGATTTCTTCAGTCAGCAAGATTTCACAACAAACCAATTCAAAATATAAACAAAGAACAATAATGTATTAAGAAGAAGGAGAAGAAGAAAAGGAAAAGGAAGAGAAGAAGACAGAGGAAGAGGAGGAGGAGAAAAGAAGAAATGAGAACTAAATGCAACATGTGATCCTGGATTGGGTCCTGAACTGGGAAAGGAAATGCTATAAAAGGCTTTGTTGGGACAATTAGTGAATTTAGAATATGTACTACAGGTCAGATAACAGTAATTTAACAATACTAAATTTTCTGAATTTGATAATTGTACTGTGATTATGTAAGAGAATGTCCTTGATATTAGGAGCTAAGACTGATAATATGTATGGGTAAAGGTCTATAACTTACTCGAAAATGGTTCATTAAAAAGATAATAGTAGCATGTTTTACATAGAGTAATAAAGCAAGGATGGCAAAAGAAAAAATGAGAAAATGCCTCCGAAGGACGTATTGATTATTGTTGTTGTGAAGTGCCATTGAGTCAATTCTGAGCCATAGCGACCCTATATAGGGTTTCCAAGGAGCAGCTGGTGAGCTTGAACCACTGACATTGCAGTTCAAACAACTTGGCAGTCTGATGCATTAGCCCACTGCGCCATACCAGGACTCCATGTATTGATTAGATGGGGCGATTCCTGGTAGCGTAGTGGTTACGAACCTCAAGGGAGAGTAGTTCGAAACTATCAGCTGTTCCGCGGGAGCAAGATGAGGCTTTCT
>NW_006408584.1:3705328-3709767 GCF_000296735.1 Chrysochloris asiatica
CAGTGATTTTTTTGGTTGTGACCAGAATCTCCTTGAACATGGTTTGATCATGATTCTTATTCATTCACTTGTTTTACTCCAGTGTAGTCTTTATTGTTTGGTGAAAAGATGAAAAATTGGGCCTTGTGTATTATACACACTTGAAAAACTAAACTGATTATTGGAAATATTTTGAAAGTATAACTATTTTATAAATTTTACTAATAATATTATAATTCCAAAAGTCCATTTTGTTTTATTGATGAGAAAGAAGAAAGTCCTCTAGATAGCTAATAACAAGCACACGCACCAACTTTTGTAAACTAGACAGAGACAGGGAGCGAGAGAGTGAGAGAGCAGACAAAATGTGCCATTATTCATACATTATATAGCATCTTGTCTCATGTTATTTTATACCATTTCTAAGAGTTAAACATTGTTGTTAAGTGCAGTAGAGTTGGTTCCGACTCATAGTGACTCTGTATAGGGTTTCCAAGGAGCGGCTTGTGGGTTTGAACTGTCAATTTTGTGTTTTGCAGTCCAGTGTTTACCCAATCACACCATACAGGATTTCCTAAGTACTAATAAATATCCTAAATACAACATTTGTGTAAAATATTGTATTACTGAGGCATTACGCCACTCAAGGAATTGTAGTGTGGCATTGTAAGATAAGCACTAGACTGCTGACTGCAAGACTGGCAATTCAAACCCACCAGCTGCTCCTCAGAAACCCTGTACAGGGCCATCATGAGTTGGAACTGACCTGAAGGTACTTAACAACAACAACATGCCATTCCAACATGATGGCTATGATGATGTGTTTCCATATGATGAAACACATCATGCAGGCTGCCACGGAATTGGTTCCCCCTCCTAGTGACTCTGTATAGGGTTTCCAAAGCTATAAACCTTTATGGGAGCAGAAAATGTCATGTTTCCCCCAAGGAGAAACTGGTGACTTTGAAGTGCTGACTTTTCATTTAACAGCCCAGTGGGTAACCCATTATACCATTAGGGCTCCTTTTTAGCTCAAGGGTACAAGTAAAATAATAATTTGGATGTCAAGTTGTGCCTATAATACCATCAAAATGTACACTTGTGTTTTCTGTTCCCTTATGTTTCCACATACCTTAAAGGCAGTGCCTTTTAAAAAACTTTTTGTCAGGCAATTATCTACATATAATCACTCAACTTTGAGAACCATCAGCATTTACCATATTTGTTCCCAAAACACTAATTTTTAGATGGCGAATTTTAAAGCAAATTGTATACATTGTGCCATTTCACCTTGAAATACTTCAGTAAGCTTCTGTGTGTGTGTGAGAGAAACAACTACAGAGAGAAACACAGAGAGAGACAGAGACAGAGAGAACACATTCTCTCACAAATTAAAAATACTTAATATCAACTAAAGGAGCTCTGGTAGCACAGTGTTTACGAATCAGGCTGCGAACCGCAAGGTCAATAGTTTGAAACTACCAGCTGTTCTGTGGGAGATAGATGAGGCTTTCTGCTCCTGTAAAGATTTAAAGCCTTGGAAACCCTGTAAAAGTGTCGCTATGAGTCAGAACCGACTCCACGGCACATACCGACAAACCACCACCAATATCAACTAACTCAATACTTAAAGCAGAGCATGGTGGCTCTGTAGCTTAAATATTGGACTAAACACCACCAAGTCAACAGTTCAAGCCCACCAGTTGTTCTACGGTGGAAAGATGAGGCTTTCTGCACCAGTAAAGATGTTTTGTTGTTGTTAAGTACTGTTGAGTTGGCTCCAACTCATAGTGAACATATATAGAGTTTCCAAGGAGTAACTGGTGGATTTCAATTGCCGATCTTGTTCTCAGTTCAATGCTGATCCAACAGAATTAACTTGATGGCATGCAAAAATACCAAATCTATAATCATATTCCTCTGGTTGTCTAAAATATCTTTTCTACAGTTGACTTATTTTAATCATGATCTAAATAACTTTCTTTTATTGTATTTACTGTTGCTGTTAAGTGCTGTCGAGTCAGTTACAACTCAGCATACCTGTATAGGGTTTCCAAGGAAGGGCTGGTGGGCTTGAATCATTGACCTTGCTGTTAACAATCCAGTGCTTACCCTACAGTGCCACACCAGGACTAAAAAATTCATGCAAGTGTCTTACTTATAAAAAAATTCTCTGTCCTCTTTATTTCTTCCTTTTGACTTACTGAAGAAATTGGGTTGCACCAGTCTAAATTTAGCTTCACATGCAATTTATGTGAATTTCCTATAGAATGAAGTTAGATCTAATGATTTGATTACATTTAGATTCTTTTTCATTAAAGATGATATCAGGGATGGTTCTTTATTTCCAGCTCCATCTAAAATGTCTTCATGTTGTATCATCTTAGAATGTGGGTATGATTCACTTTCAGTGTTGATAACATTGATTAGAGAGCTCATTTAATAGTAAAGGCTCTAATGAACATTTTATATAATGGTTTTATTCTTCAATGATGACCATGGCCTAAATCAGCATTTGTTGTTGTTGTTGTTATGTGCCATCGAGTCAGTACTGACTCATAGTGACCTTATGCACAGCAGAATGAAACACTGCCCGATCCTGGGCCAGCCTTCCTACCATTGCCATGCTTGAGCCCATTGATGCTGCAACTTTGCCAATCCATCTCACTGGGGGTCTTCCACTTTTTCTCTGACCCTCCAGCTTACCAAACATGATATCCTTCTCCAGCAACTGGTCCCTCCTGACAATATGTCCGAAGTATGAGAGATGAAGTTTAGCCATCTTGGCCTCCAAGGAGCACTCTGGCTGAACTTCTTCCAGCACAGATCTGTTGGTTCTATGGGTAGGCCATGACACTTTCAATATTCTCCCCCAACACCATAACTCAAAAGCATCAATTCTTCTACGGTCTTCCTTATTCACTGTCCAGCTTTTGCATGCATATGAGGTTATTGAAAATACCATAGCTTGGAGCAGGTGACCCTTAGTCCTGAAGCTGACATCTTTGCTCTTCAACACTTTAAAAAGGTCTTGTGCAGCAGATATGCCTAAAGCAATACATTGTTTGATTTCTTGATTGTTGCTTCTGTGAATGTTGATAGTTGATCCAAGAAGAATGAAGTCCTTGACAACTTCAATATTTTCTCCATTGATAAGAATGTTGTTTATTGATCCAGTGATAAGGATTTTTGTTTTCTTTACATTGAAATGTAATCCATATGGAAGGCTGTGCTCTTTAATCTTCATCAGTAAATGTCTTAAGTCCTAATTTTATCTTTCTTTTTGAATTTATTATCTGAGAATCTGTACAGAAAAACTCTATGTCAACCTCTAGGACTCTTTGGACACCCTGAAACAAATATTAAATGTTTGGTTGCTTCCTATTAGTAGTCATTTTTTAGAGTCATGATTTTGTGTTTTAGCAACCACCAATGATGTCCAGTGACTTTTGTTTCTTTTTCTAATTTTAAAAGGACTATTGAAGATAGCTTTTTGCCTATTCAGATCTTTTAATTTTTTCATATTCATTTGTTCCATCTGTAGCGAAACAGAACTCTTTCTAGATAACCCCTGTATCCTTTGACATGACCTTCACTAAACTTTGATAGTTTCTTTACTTTTCCTTACCTTTATTTTTCTTGTTTTCAAAAGCAGTAAAAATATGCCATGCACATTTTCTCCATTTCCTATCTCATAACTGGAATCAGCCACTTCTCTAAGGAGTCTTAATTCTATTTAGGGAGAACTTTATGTAGAGATTAAAATTAAGATCTAGGTGTGCTCATTGAGATTGGATTAAAATGTTTTTTTAGGTCTTTTCAGTGGACATAGCTAGAAAATTTGTGTTTTTACAAAGTGAAAACAAATCATGACTTCACATGAACACTTTCAAGTCAGCTTTCCACCTACTTTGACCATTTGTTGGTTATATTATTTCCACATTGTCAGAGCAAATAAAATCTGCTTATTTTCTACCTTCTGTATATCCAGCATAGGGATATGCAGATAGGTTACGGATCAGGCTGCTAATCTTACGACCAGCAGTTCAAAACTACCAGCTGTTCCGTGGCAGAAAGATGAGGCTTTCTACTCCCATAAAGATTTACAGCCATGGAAACCCTGTACAGGGTCGCTATGAGTCGGAACTGACTGCACAGCAAACAACAACAACAAATACATCCAGTCTTTATTAGGTCTTGTGAGAAAGTTTCTCTACGTTTTGTTTCGTTTTCTGTAGAAGTTTCCCAAAAAGACTCTTGTGAATAATGATACCTGAGTTTTTGAGTCACTATTTTTTTATAGTTCTAATGCCTCTGGTACCGTAGTGGTTACGAATTGGACTGTGAATCTTAAGGTCAGCAGTTCCAAACTACCAGCTGTTCCACAGGAGAAAAATGAGGCTTTCTGCATCTGTAAAGATTTACAACCTCAGAAACCCTGTACAGGGTCGCTATGAGTT
>NW_006408584.1:3716157-3719809 GCF_000296735.1 Chrysochloris asiatica
CTAATGTCTATCTCATGTCAATAGAATCTAAGCTTCAGGAGAGTTGTTGTTACTGTTAAGTTGTTGTTGATATTGTCAAGTCATTTCTGACCCATAGCGACCCTGTATAGGGTTTCCAAGGAGCAGCTGGTGAGCTTGAACCACCGAATTTGCAGTTCAAACAACTTTGCAGTCTGACGCATTAGCCCACAGTGCCATAGCAGGACTCCTTCAGGAGGGTACAGCTGAATAATAGAAAGCTCACTGTGGGTAATCAGTACTTACTTGTTGAAGAAATAAATATGACATGAGTACCCTACAACATGTTTAGAGAATCAAATAATAAATTAATAGTGACAAAAATTCCTCTCATTTACATAGATTCAAAATATAATGTCAGTTTTATCTATTATGTATGAAGGAAGGCTTGCATGCCTTTTGAAGCAATAGCTTAGGTAGAGGAAATGATTTTTTTTTTCAAGGTCACAAAGATAGTATATAAATAGTGAAGCTGGAATGGGAGCTCAGACCTTAAATGTACAATGAGCCTTTTACTACAGTAAATAGACACGAGAACTTAAAGTTCTTGTTACTTAACTGTTTCACAATCTTAGAACACAGGTTCTATAGGCTGAACTAGATGAAGCAAGACTTATTGTTGTACTAATCAATAGGCAGGTTAAGTCAACGATGCAGAGTGGAGAATGGAAACAGTCAATACCCAGGGAATCAGTCAGATTGGAAGTATTTGATGCAGGAAGGAATACTTCGAAGAAGTTTGTATGGGGTCTTATGCACAGTCAGTAAGGTCATCATACATTGGTGATACTGGACACTTGTAGGGATCTCTAGAAGATGGCACTTAGTCACCCTGTGTTATTAATGATGGTATCCACAGGGATTGGTGTTTGTATTGTGAGGTTCATTTCTGGAGAGATGTGAAATATAGTGTAACTTGCTGACACGGGTCATTGCAGAGACCTAGTGGCATGACACCAAGAGAGGAATGAAATTACTCAGCAGGATCAAGTTGTTGGCTCATTGACTACAGTAGTAGATATGCTATGTGCATGCATGCTGTTATAGATATGTTGGTGACAATGGTTGTTGTTATTGTTAAGTGCTGTCGAGTCGGTTCCGACCCATAGCGACCCTGCATAGGGTTTCTGAGGAGCAACGGATGAGCTTGAACCACCAGCCTTGCGGTTTGAACTGCTTTGCTGTCTGGCGCATTAACCCACAGCGCCACACCAGGACTCCGTGACAATGGTAGAATCTCTTAAAGTTGGGAAACAGATTTACGTTCATCATAACAAAAAGCCTATGATTGTTTGTAGACCAAAGAAATTGCTTTAAATGGTACAACTATATAAAACTATGTATCTTTTGCATGAAACTAGATATCCATAGACATATCCCATATCTCCTGTCTTCTTGAAGGGAAATCATCGTAAAAAAGGTGTTTCATTGTCCTTGATATAGTAAAGAGTTGTATTGATGTAGTGTTCTGGACTATGTCATCCTTACAGGAATAGTTAGCATCTTGAAAATCAGTCACTGGTAGTTCCAGAAGCAGCAGTTAGGCATGTGACAAGGAAGCTCAGTCATAGTATTTGGAGGTGGATTTGATTCCGATGGAGTGACTGGCATAAACAAAGGAGTACTGTTGATGGCTGTAATGTTAGGAAGGTGACATCAGACAACAGCTTATCAATCTTTATATTAAAAAATTTTAAGCTTATATTAAGAGCTGTGATAATAGCTATAATGTTATCAAAGTCTTATTTAATATCACTTCTAATATTTCTAACTTGATGGTCTTTGGAAACATCGTCAGAATCCTTGGGCCCGAGTTCCTTACTCTCTCTATTTTCACTCTACATCTGCTCATGGGTCCCTCACAGGTCATACTATCTTGCTCTGTTACGAGATTTGGCGTTGCAAGTGCCATTTCTTGGCCTTCCAAAGATAGAAGTGAATCCTTCAGCACAGTGGGTTCTGTTGACATTAATGCTTTGAGGTGGTGACTTGGGCACGGTTTTCTTGATCCTAATAGTTTTAAATCTTCCTAGAACCTTGTTGAATGCTTCAAAATGAAACCTTTTTAATGCATATTTGTTAATAGTAGACCTTCATATACAGCATTTGCTCTTAAAGCTACATTACTCAGTCTTCAGTCTTCACCAACTCACAGAAACTGCTCTTGTTAGGGTCACAAACTCAACCAGTTTCTAATCCCAGTAGTGATTTCTCAGTCTTTGCTTCTTTCTTTAATTCTTAATGACTTTTTGCTTTCTTCTTGTATGATGGTGTTGATGTCATCCCACAACTCTTCTGGTGTTCAGTCTTTAATGTCTAATATATCAAATCTGTTCTTCAGATGATCTCTAAACTCAGATGGGATATAGTCATTTTGGTTCATGTGGACTTATTTTCAATTTTTACAGCTTCAGTCTGAATTTGCATATGAACAATTAATGATCTGTTCCATAGTCTGCCCCTGGCCTTGTTTTGGCTGATGATATGGGATTTTTCCATCATCCCTTTCCACAGATTTAGTCAATTTGATTTCTGTGTATTCTATCTGGTGAGGTCCACATGTATAGTTATCTTTTATGCTGTTTAATTAGGTATTTTCAATGAAGAAATCATTGGTCATGCAAAATTCTATCATGCACTCTCAAGCAACATTTCTTTCACCAAGGCCATATTTTCCAACCACTGATCCTTCCTCTGTGTTTCCAACCTTTGCATTCCAATCGCCAGTAGTTATCAATAATCTTGATTGTATGTTTAATCAAATTCAGAGTGAAGAAATTGGTAGAATTCTTCAGTTTCATCATCACTGGCTTTAGTGGTTGGTGTGTAAATTTGAATAATAGTGGTATTAACTGGTCTTCCTTTTAGGCATATGGATATTATCTTGTCACAGACAGTGTTGTACGTCATGACAGATCTTGATATATTCTTTTTGATGGTGAATGTGACTCCATTCCTCTTCAATTTGTCATTCCTGACATAGTAAACCGTGAGATTGTCAGATTCAAAATGGCCAATATCAGTCCATTGCAGCTCACTAATGCTTAGGATATCTATGTTTATGCATTCTATTTCATTTTTTTATGATTTCCAATTTTCCTAGAGTCATACTTCATACATTTCATGTTTCCATTAGTAATGGATATTTTCAGCAGTTTCTTTTCATTTTGAGTTGTGCGCCATCAGCCGATGAAGGTCCTAAGGGCTTTACTCTATTTGTGTCCTCACAGCCAACTCTTCCTTAGTTGCATTTTGAGTGCCTCCAACCTGTGGTGCTCATCTTCCAGCACTATAGGTGGCAATATCCTGGTGCTCTTCATAATATTTCAGAATTGAATAATCTGGTGCTGACAGTGTTCCACCATTAGGTTTTCAGTGACTAAATATTTGGAAATAGTCCGTTTCTCCTTCTTAGTATGCCTTTGTCTGGAAGCTCATCTGAAACCTGTCCATCATTGGTGACCCTATTGGTATTTAAAATACCTGTGGCATAGTTTCCAGAACCACAGCCACCACAGTATGACAAATTATAGACGAGTGGTGGTTATTGAATTATGTTGTTGTTGTTGTCAGGTGCCATCGAGTCGGAACCGACTCATAGTGACCCCATGCACAGCAGAAAGAAACAATGTCC
>NW_006408584.1:3719909-3721673 GCF_000296735.1 Chrysochloris asiatica
AAATTGAAATCTTTCAAGAAAGTGAAGCAGCACAGGAGGCACTCACTCATCTCTGCCAAGAAATTTGGAAGGCGACTATCTGGCCGACTGATTGGAAGAGATCCATATTTGTGCCCATTCCAAAGAGAGGTGACCCAGCAGAATGCGGAAATAGTTGGACAATCTCTTTGATATCCCATGCAAGTAAAGTTTTATTAAAGGTAATACAGAAACACCTGCAAGCATACATTGACAGAGAACTTCCAGGACAGCCAGATTCAGAAGAGGCCGTGGAACGAGAGATATAATTGCTGATGTCTGATGGATATTGGCTGAAAGCAGAGAATATCAGAAAGATGTTTGCCTGTGCTTTATTGACTATACAAAGGCTTACGATTGTGTGGATCATGACAAGCTATGGACAACATTGCAAAGCATGAGTATTCTGGAACACTTAATTGTACTCATGAGGAATCTGTACACGAACCAAGAGGCAGTTGTTCGAACAAAACAGGAACACTGAATGGTTTAAAATTAAGAAAGGTGTGCAACAGGGTTGTATTCTTTTACCATACTTATTCAACCTTTATGCTGGTCAAATAATCTGAGAAACTGGTTATATGAAGAAAAAGTTGGCACCAGGATTGGAGGAAGACTCATTAACAACCTGTGATAAGCAACCTTGCTTGCTGAAAGTGACGATGACTTAAAATATTTACTGATGAAGATCAAAGCACACAGCCTTAGTTATGGATTGCATCTCAATGTAAAGAATACAAAAATCCTCACCACTGGACCAATAAACAACATTCTTATCAATGGAGAAATGATTTAAGTTGTCAAGGACTTCATTCTTCTTGGATCAACTATAACACTCATGGAAGAAGCAGTCAAGAAATCAAATGACATATTACCTTGGGCAAATCTGCTGCACAAGATCTTTTTAAAGTGTTGAAAAGGAAAGATGTAAGCTTGAAGACTAAGATGCGCCTGACCCAAGTCATGGTATTTTTAATAACCTCATATGCATGTGAATTCTGGGCAGTAGATAGGGAAGACTATAGAAGAATTGATGCATTTGAGTTATGGTGTTAGAAGAGAATATTGAAAGTGCCATGGGCTGACTAAAGAACCAACAGGTATGTGTTGGAAGAAGTGCAGCCAGAGTGCTCCTTGGAGGCCAGGATGGCCAAACTTTGTCTCTCATGTTTCAGATATATTGTCAGGAGGGACAAGTCATTGGAGAAGGATATCACGTTTGGTAGTAGGGTGGAGGGTCAGAGAAAAAGAGGATGACCCCCAGTGAGATAGACTGGGAAAGTGGCAGCATCAATGGGCTCAAGCGTGGCAATGATAGTGAGGTTGGCCTAGGATTGGGCAGTGTTTCATTATGCAGTGCATAAGGTCGCTGTGAGTCAGTACCAACTTGATGGCACCTAGCAACAACAACAATATATCTACATATATATATAATTTTTTAGTTTCCATATTTTATATGTCACATTTTATTCCATTGTGACTTAGGTCAAACTGCCATTGTTAAGGTACTGTCTTATCAGGTGAAGGGGAAAGCAATATTCAAGAGGGATGTTGGCAGAAGAATGACAAAGATAGATGAAGATACAAGGAGGTATGTAAAGGCTAAATGGGATAGAGGTAAATAGTGATATATATACAACTTTGGAACAACAGTGTTCTGCATGTAGATACCTGGACAGAGACACAGGCTGAATGGGTATGGAAGGAAGAGTTGGATATGTATACTTATATATATATATTTATATA
>NW_006408584.1:3721773-3727195 GCF_000296735.1 Chrysochloris asiatica
TAGTCCTCAAGCTGACATCTCTGCTCTTCAATACTTTAAAAAGTTCCTGTGCAGCAGATTTGCCCAGTGCAAATATAATTGTCCTCTTTAATGTTTTGGGCTTACTTCTTTGAGAATTCTATGTTGAACCTTCTTTTCCTTTTGTTCCAGATCTTGTGTAGCAAACTTTTATTATTTTCTTCATTTCTGTTTTATTATTATTATTTTATTCTTTTATAGCCTTTAGCCATGCTTTCCATGATCTGTATTTTCTCCTGTATTTGTTCTTTCTAATTTAGTCTTCATTTATGAAATTATTTTTGCTCTTTTCTAGTTTATTCCTGAGTTTTCTCAGCTTTATTTTCATATAATCATTACTTTCTAACCACCTCCTTTCTGAACTGTTCTAATTCTGATTTGTATGGTACTTTGAAACTTTGTAAGATTCTTATTGCTCATTTTGAAATTTTATGTTGCAGTTTTCATCTTCTTTGTGGACACATTTGTAGTGTTTTCCTTGGGTGCTGGAACTTTATTTGTCCCATTTTTATTCTTTTCCTTGTCGTATCTCTGTAAGGAGTTTTATTGCAATCTGTTTTTATTTTCCACATATAAATGAGATAGGCTTTCTTGGACTATCAGAAAGTTCCTATGTAGGGCTCTCTTTTCTGTTGTTATTGTGAAGCATTGAAAAATATGGCTTCTTTATATATTCACTTCACTATTTCTCAGAGCTAAGCCTGATCCACAAAAGCATCTTGCCTCAACTCTGTGTTATCTGTAGTTCTAACAGGCTTTCCATACAAGGCAATTCTATTACCTTTGTTACACTTGAATGTGCTTATTTTTCAGTACTTTCTGAGTTATGACTCCTCACACACCTCCTTCTCTGGTATTGAAAACTTCTGTCTCCTTAGTGTCCTTATACTACTCATTTTTGTACCAAACTCCCACCAGAAGCCACCACTCAATTTGTCATACTGTGGCAGTTTGTGTGTTGCTATGATGTCACCATTATTTAAAACACTAGCAGGGTCATGCATGGTGAATAGGTTTCAGTGGAGATTCCAGACAAAGGCAGTCTAGGAAGAGGAGAGGTGGATTACTGCTGAAAGGTTAGTCACTGAAAACTTTATGAATAGCAGTGGAACGTGTCTTACATAGTGCCAGAAGATGGGAGGCACTCAATATCCATCTGAGCCTTCTCAAAGTAGAGTTCACTTTAATGATGTGGACAGAAGAAAGCTTTCAGGACCTTCATTTACTGATGGGTACAATAGAAAAGAAGAAGAAACAGCTACAAACATCCATTAATAATTGGAACATAGAATGTACAACATATGACTCTTCATACATTACACAATTCCAAAACTGGATGCTGTCAAAAATGAAATGTAACACATGAAGATTGATATACTAAGCTTGTTGTTATTGTTAAGACCTACTGAGTCAGTTCTGACTCATAGTGACCCTGTATAGAGTTTCCAAGGAGCACCTGGTGAGCTTGAACTGTTGACCATGTAGGTCAAACTGACAATGCAGTCCAGTGGATTAACCTGCAGTGCCATACCAGGACTCCATTCTAGGCTTAGTGAGTTAAAATAGACAGGTATTTGCCATTTTGAATGGACATTCATATGGCTTACTATGCTAGGAATGACAAATTCAAGAGGAATGACATCGTATTCATTGCCAAAAGGAGGATTTCAAAATCCATCTTGAAGCACAATGCTGTCTGTGATAGGATAATATTCATACACCTACAATGAAGTACAATTAATACCAGTTATTTATATTTATATACCAATCACTGAATCCAATGATGATGAAATTGAAGAATTCTATCAACTTCTTCAGACTAAAGGATAAGCACTGGCCTACTAACCACAAAGTCACCAGTTCAAACGTACCCAGTGCTCCTCAGAAATCCAATACAGGGTCACTATGAATTGAAATGGACTTGTTTGCACTTAACAACAACAGCAACAACTAACTTCTTCAGTCTGAAATTTGATAAAATATGCAATCAAGATGCATTGATAATTACTGGCCAGTAGAAGGCAAAAATTGGAAATAAAGAGGCAGATGTTAACAATCAAGTGGACATGATTACACATTTTGTGTAAATGAATCATCCTATCACTTCAGCCACTCCTGTCATTGCCCAATGAACTCATGAAAAAAATGGCCATGGTGACAGGGGTAGAAGTTATACATGGACTCAGCAGCATGGGCTTCCATTCACCAAGGCTAACCTGGCTACAGCTATGCTGAGTGCCTTGTCTGCCAGGAACAGAAACCAACACTGTCTGAGTATGGGACCATTCCTCTAAGAGATCAGACAGCAACATAGTGGCAGGTTGATTACATCAGACCACCTCCATCATGGAAAGAAAAATGTTTTGTTCTTATTAGAAAAGCCACTTACTCTAGATATGGATTTTCCTTCCCTGCACAAAATGCTTTTGCCAAAACTACCATCTGTGGAGTTACACAGAATGCCTTATCTACCATCATGATATCTCACACAGTATTACCGTAGATTAATGGAGCAACTTCACAGCAAATGAAGTGCTGCAGTAGGCCCATGATCATACAATTCACTGTTCTTACCATGTTCTTCATCATCCTGAAGCAGTTGGCTTGATCAAATGAAGGAATGGTACAGGTTTCACCTGAGCTTACAGACAAAAACTGTCTAAAAGGAAGTATAGGCAGATAACATCTGAATGTTTAGCCACTGAAAACCATATGAATAGCAGTGGAACACTGTCAGATAGCACTAGAATATTGAATATTGAAACATGATGAATAGCACCAGAATATTGTCAGATGTAGTGCTGACTCGACAGCACTTAACAACATCATGAAAAGGGAAAGAGCTAAGACAAAGGGGACTTAACCAAATAGTACTATAGCACCGAGTAAAAAAAAACCCCAGTATTTGGGAAATAAAATTTTTTGAAGATTAATTCTTGTATTAATCAACATGAAGAAGAGCAAACAAAGGGATTAAAAAATCAAACAAACAAAACTACAAAGAGATGAAGAACAGAGAAAGAATTTGGCCATGGAGACTAAAGGGGAGCATTTGAGTTTATTTTACTAGTATCCAAGCCAAGGCAGTTAATGTATTGCTGTTAGGTGCTGTTAGCAGGTTCTGACTCATTGTGACCCTATGTACAATAGAAGGAAATACTATGTGATCCTGTGCCATCCTCACAATCATTGCTACATTTGAGTCCATTGGTGCTGCCACTGTTCCAATCCATCTCATTGGGGATTTTCCTTTTTTTGTTGTTGACCCTCCACTTTACAAACTTGATGTTGTTCTCCATAGACTGGTCTCTCCTGATAATATGTCCAAAGTATGAGAAAAGAAGTCTCATCATCTTGACTTCTAAGGAACATTTTGTCTGCACTTCCTCCAAAACAGATCAGTTTATATTTCTGGCAGTTCACAGCACTTCCAATTTTCTTCTCCAACATCATAACTCAAAGGCATAGTTTCTTCTATGGTCTTTCTTATTCATGGTCCAACTTTCACATGCATATGAGGCTACTGAAAATACAATGGTTTGGGTCAGACACCCCTTAGCACTCAAACTGATATCTTTATACTTGAACACTTTGAAGAGGTCTTGTATATTATAGTTTCCTAATGCAATACATTGTTTGATTTCTTGACTTGTGCTTCCATGAATACTGATAGTGGATCCAAGCAAAATGAATTATTTGACAACTTCATTCTTTTCTTCTTTTATCATGATGCTATTTATTGGTCCAGTTACAAGGATTTTTGCTTTCTTTACATTGACATGTAAGCTATATTCAAGGCTGTGCACTTTGATCTTCATCAGTCAGTATTTTAAGTCCTCTTTTCTTTCAGTAAGCAATGTTATATCATCTGCATAACTCAGGTAGTTAATGAGTCTTCCTTTAGTCCTGATGTCACATTCTTCTTCATGTAATCCAGCTTTTTGGATTATTGGCTCAGCATACAGATTGAATAACTATGATGAAAAAATACAACCCTGGGACATACCTTTCCTAATTTTAAACCATTCAGTATCCCCTGTTCTGTTCAAATGACTCCCTCTTGTTCTAGGTACAGATTCCTGGTGAGCACAATGAAGTGCTCTGGAATACCCATTCTTTTGCAATGGTATCCATATCCACAGTGTTGAAAGTCATTGCATAGACAATAAAGCATAGGTAATCATATTTTTGATATTCTCTTCTTTCAACCAACATCCATCTGGCATCAGCAATGATACCCCTCATTCCACGTCCTTGTCTGAATCTAGTTTGAAACTCTGGCAGAGGTAACTACCTATATTTCAAGGTAACTAGATTTCAAGTTCCTTATATTACCTAATCAAGCATAGCAATGATTGTGAGGTTGGTGCAGGACCAGAGAGTGCATAGGGTTACTGTGAATCAGAACTAACTTGATGGCACCTAACAACAACAATAACAGTAACAATCTAAAATTGACTAATGAGATTTAGGATGTTTAAAACCTCTCTATTGCCAATGTAAGAGATTGCTTACCTTTTAGCAGTGTAGTCAGTTTACTTCTTAGAGTTTGAAAAAGAATCCTCTAAGGTATGCTGTTAGCAAACTATTCAGTACTTTGCAAGGATACTTAGAGGAATATTGTCTCTTGTTTTTCACTATTGCCTGTCTGCAGATAATTAACACTGAATTCCAAGCCCAACCTTACAGTGCTGGCATCAGTCTGGATAACTTTGAGTTGCTGTCCTAAATTTTTTCACTTCCCATTCCAGGAATCCAAGAACCTTTTCTTTTCTACCTCACTCTTTGAGGTTATTTTTATCCTCTGCCAATCTGCTGATGATAACTAGATTTTGAAGACAAGTTGGGGGTAGTTGCCACTACAGAGCTCAATCTTAGCTACCAAGTAAGTCTCTTTGTTAAAGATTGATGGAGACTTAGGTCCATAACTAAAAAGTTAAATAGAATTTCTTTTTATTTGTATCTCTGCTACCTGTAAGGCTGTGGATGAGAAATAATGCTGAGCTCCCCATTTTATTTTGCTTCATTCTTGGAATAGAAAGGTAATAATTTTCATTGAAAATTAAGCACTAAGTTGAATTCATCACAAAACTAGCATACGATTGCAATTTCATTTCCTCCTGTCATGCAAACACAAAAGTATATATTTATGCATGTAGTCAAGCATATCAAATAGTAATACATAAATTCTGAGAAAGAATAAAAAGCACAGAAAGAGGAAATGAAAGCTTTGTTTGTCTTACTTATGAAAGGGCTTCATAAAGTTCATAGAAAAATGGAATGAAAAGATAACACATTTTCTCAACAAACATTTTTGAAGCCCCCTAATATATATACCTGGAGTCCTGGTGTGGTGCTATGGGTTAATGTGCCAGACTGCAAAGCTGTTTGAACTGAAAGGTCA
>NW_006408584.1:3730884-3740969 GCF_000296735.1 Chrysochloris asiatica
TATATATATATATTTATATATTCCACAAATATATAAGAGTTTGAAAGAGGGTATTTGTACGTGGGTAATCACAGGGAGGATGCAGAACAACTATTGCTGCATGGAAGGAATTCCAGTCATTGAGATGAAGCAAAGCATATGATTTGTTTAATGTAAAACCTGATGATCTTGTATGTAAACCTTCACTCAATTCACAATAATAATAATAATAATAAATGATGCTCTCTAATTTGCTCAGCTAAGAATATTGAATGAAAATTATGTTTACCATAAGATACTTTCAGTTTGTCTTCACAGCTCTGTCTCAACAATTTAAGACGCAGAAAACACATAGTAAAATTTGAAAAGGCAATGCTAGCCTTTATGTGCTCTTACATTTTTCTAAGCCTTGTTGTTGAGCTCCAGATAGATGAATTAGCATAGTGTATCAGCATTGCTGCTATTTGAGAAAATAAATGACAGATCAAGTCAACTCTAATGCACTCAAAGAATGATAAATCATCTGTTAAAAAGCTGCTTCATTTAAAGATCTGTTTAAAAGATATACAGCCTTGCATGGTAGCAACAGTTGCAAAGGCTGCATGGTGGCAGACTGGGTGTGTGTAATAGACAATCTTACTTTGCAGTTTTCTCAGTTGCCAGACCAGCTGCAAGGGAACGCTGGGAAAAGTGGCCATTTGGTCTCCCAAGAGAATGTGAGGGAGCTTCATTCACTGTGCAGAAAGTGTTAGCATTTACCTCTGCATCATATATCTGTAGCACTTACACAGAATCTGAAAGAGACAACTTCCCATCCTCAGGTGATCTTTCAGATAACATATTTCCTAATATTGTTCTTCCTTTCATGTAAACTGATATGGAGAAGCTTAAAATGCTTGGTTCATTGTGAGAATGTTAGAAGAAAGAAGTACAGTAAGCAAGCTAAAAGAAGTCAAGAGCAGCCTGAAGTCGAGGAGAAAAAAAAACAGGAATAATTTTGGATGTCTGTGTTTGTGAATGTTTCACAATTCAGAGTGACATTAATCTTGAGGAAAGAATTTAAATAGCAACCTCAGTAGTTTGGCATTGAGATGAATTTTTAAAATAAAGATTTTATAAAAGTTTTTCACAATTGCAAGATGACAAATGGATATGCCAAGATTGGCACATTTAGGACAGTAAGCAGACACTTCTTAAAAGAATTTATGGCACTGGCTGGAAAAGACGTTTGTCTATTTTACATCTTTTATTGCCTCTTACACATGATATTAGGATTCTGCAGAATTCTTTTTGGACTGTGAGGGAGGACTATAAATGGCTTTAGTAAAGTCATGAATTTTAAGGAGGGGAAGGTAAGAAGGAGAAAAAAAGAAATTCAGTTTCTTTCATTTAGCATCTTGACAGAAAAAAGACATTCCATATGCGAATGGTTTAAGAGTAGGTTTTTACTTTAAACCTGTTTTTGCCCTATCCAACATAGTAGAAAAGTACATTACTTATATTTTTAAAAACACTAGGGAATGTTCAACATATCACATGTCTCAAAATCCTCTTTATTCTCTCTGGCCCATCCTCTCGTACCCTGTGTACAAAAGGAGGGAATGGTTTCTAGAGAGTACCTTTATGGTAAGTATTTTTCTGTCTGATGTGACTTTAATCTCTTTTTGATTTGTAAGTAGAAAACTAACAAGGGAGAATTTAGAAATGGTTAGGATAAGAGTATTTTCACTTTTGGAATTTATCTTTATCCTTAATTATGTCAGAATAAAGTATTTCATGTTGTTTGCCTATCATATGGACTGTAGATTTGACAATCCATCAGAATCACTTATCTAAAATCCACTTATCAAATTGTTCTTCCGGCCAAGGTTTCCAAAGAGGCCAAGTTTGTATTGTCGAGGAGGGGCTCTGCTGAGCAGTGAGGCATAGTGAGAGCGTTGGGCACTCTGTGGAGACTTCAGATATGCAGACATGAGGACAGAGCAATGGGTTGTGAGTGGGACAACAAGAATACTCTATTCATTCACCTTTTATTCAATAAACAAGTATTTGTTGAACACCTATTATAAGCAGCTAGAAATAGTGTCTAACTGCTGAGAACAATAGTAACATAGCAAACCATCAATGTTTGGTTTTGAATTTTTACTTTCTAGTGGGGGACATGGATGAGAAACAAGAAAAATAAAGAAGAGAAGGGGATTTGGGAATGTATAAGAATGCTTGTGTTTGTGCTCATATTGTTGCAATTTTAGACAAGATGATTAGAGAAGTCCTTGTTAGGAAGATAGGTTTTGTTTTTTGTTTTTTCAGTAAGGACCTGAAAGGAGTAAGAAAAGGAGGCATAAGAATTTCCGGGGTTGCAGGGTTATAAGTAGAAGGAAAGTGAGTGCCAAAGACACTGAGGTGGGATTATGCATGGCCTGTTTGAAGGATGATGACAAGGCCAAAAGGAGAGATTGTAGAGGGATATTATAGGGGGGTCAGATAATTTAGGGTCTTATGAGTTTTTTGGGTCCTGGTGTGATGCTGTAGGGTAAGCACTGAACTGGTAACCACAGGTAAGTGGTTCAAACCCACCAGCCACTCCTTGGAAACTCTACCCAGGGTTGCTATGAGTTGGAACTGACTCAGTGGCATTTAACAACAACAATATAAGATTTTGGGCTATTACTTTGAAAGAGATGGTAGCTATGGAAAGATCTGGAACAGAGGAATGACTTGGTTTCTTTTTCAGATGGGTTATGGTGAGCAGTTGTACTCTGTCCCATAGAATCTCTATGAGTAAGAATTGACTTGGTGACCGTGGGTTTGTTTATTTATTTATTTATTTATTTATTTATTTTGTGTGTGTGTGTGTGTGTGTGTGTGTGGCAGGGGGTGGGGTGGTGGGGTGGTGGTGGTGGTAAGAATAAACTGAAGGGTAATAAGGCCAGAAAAACAGGAAGAACTGTTATTAAACAAATTCTGCAATCCAGCTGAATATATTAGGGCAGAGTAGCAGTTTATAGGCTGTTTATGGCCTGTAGTATATCTTTGACAGATCTGCATTCCAACTACCAGAGCCAAAAATGGCCTAAGCACTTAATTGTTTACCCAGAATCAGGTTGGCAACAGAGAAGCATGTAGAAAAGTATTCCAAGTACAAGCGTATAAAATGGTGAGTTACCCTGTTGCTTGGCACAGATCTCTCATTAAGGATTCTTGTGTTTATGTTGCTAGAGGTTGTGGGTCCTTCCTGTAACTGCCTTATAAAAAGAACCACACACTCTGCATTCACCTTTTTATTTTCTTCCTAAAACAGCAATTGGCTTATTGCATTTATCTAGGAGTTTTGCCCATTTAAAATTTATAGCAAACTGAAAAGCCCTGTCATATATGGAAATGAATCCAGGAACAGAAAAGGGATATTAGTGGGGAAAAAAAAGGCTGAAATTTGAATAAAGTCTGTAGTTTAGCTAATAGTACCAATGCACATTTTATTTTTGCGAAATACATCATAGATATATAAAATGATAACATGAGAAGAAGCTAGGTGAAGGATCTATGTGACTTTCATGTAATATCTTTGCATGTTTTCTATAAACTTAAAAGCAAGATGCTATATAAATTCAAGCTATAGTTCAGCCAAGTAAAGTGAAAAATGTGACCACTTGTAGTTTAAAGTAGTAACCATGTAAGACAAAATACACATGTACACAAAAGAAATATTTTCAAATAAAGTGGAGAAAAGATTGATGGGACTTTAAACTCAGCAGTGAGATCTTCAAGTATATTTCGTAGTGACTAGGATTGATATTGAGTCCTGGTGTGGTGCTTCAGGATCGGCACTGGACTGTGAACCACAAGGTTGGTAGTTTGAACCTACCAGCTGCTCCTTGGAAACCCTATACATAGAAATCCTGTGATTTCTATGAGTCAGAACCATAGAACATCAACAATCACAAAGATTCACATAGTGGCAATAGCAATGGGCTTGAACCTAGCATTAATTGTGCAGGGCAGTGTTTCATTGTGTCGCACATAGTTTGCTACGAGTAGAAACCAACTAGATGGCATCTAACAACAATGAAAACAATAGGAAGAAAGCAAGACTAAGAATCCTCAGGCTTGGTGTAGGATAAACACTGTACTACAATTGTAAGGTTGACAGTTCAAACCCACCAGTGGCTCCTCTGGATAAAGATGAGGCTTTCTGATCCAGTAAAGATTTCCAGTCTCAGAAACTCTATGTGGGTTGTTATGGGTCAGAATTGACTTCATAACAGTGAAAAGGCAGGACTACACTGAATACACCATGGAACTATGGATGACATCACCTTAATGAAACACTTCTAGAATGGAACTCACCTGGTTATTGGGTGGTGGTTGTGTGTCACTGAGTCCCTTCTGACTCTGTAGAATTTCAGAGGCTGTCAATATTTATGGAAGTAGAAAGATTGTTTTTTTCTGTGGAGCAACAGGTAGCTTCTTACTGCTGACCTTGAGGTTAGCAACCCAGCTCACGTAATCCACTATACTACCAGGGCGCCTTGTTTATTGGATAGCAAATTTCTAAATTCTATAACATGCTAGACTATGACAGTTCTTTCTGGTATGTCCTTTAAATTTTTCTCTGCTGTAATTAATGTTCATAATAGATGACTACTAATAATATGAGCAGACTAATGTTGCTAATATTCCATGGAAGCTTAAATGAAACGTTTAGGTGTAAAGGATAAGACCAAATGATTAACTGACACAGACAATGTTATGAGAAAGCTTTAAGAAGTTTGTGGAAAAATGGAATTAAGAGAGGGAATTTTTCCATAAACTTTTTGAAGCCCCTTTGCATACACAGAAAAATCGGAGGACAGAGTCTATGATGATGGCCTTGATTCTTTCTTTGTTGACTGGGATGGCCCAGATCCAGGCAGAAAATGGAATCTTCTTGGGCCCTCCTATCAGAATGCATGGTGTACCTTTAACTTGTTGAATTCATTCTCTATGGGAAGCTAAGACCACTCACACAAGACAGCTTCCCAAGGCTCACTGGGACTTCTCCTACTGAGCCCTGGGCAACATTGTTTCAGAGCTCTTTAAACACAGACATTCATCAGACAACAACATGATCTCTTCAACACTACAAACCAACACTGATGATGAAGGGGTTCTTTCACAATGCTGGGCAGTCAACTCTCATCTTCTGAAAGACTGGAGAGCTGGGATGGGGCTAGCATTGAGCACAGTCTGCATTTTCCCTTGATATCCTCTGCTAAAATCACATTAAATGGATAGGGAAAAAAAATCCACCCTGTTCATTTTTAGTCTGCTTTAGAACACTATTCTATCGGAAAAGGCTAAAGTATCAGTATTGAATGGAACTGATCCTGGCACAATAGTCCTTTTATGCCAAAAGAGAGATATTCTGAATCTAGGAACTGAGGCCATTCAGCTCTTTCCATTTTATCTCAAAAAGGGAAATGAAATAGAGGCGTTCAGAGGTGGAAATGTTAGTGCTTATTTAAGGAACTGACATGACTTTTGCACGTTGCACAGTTCTGTATATTATGGAAACTTTTCTCTTCATAATTCTTCCTGGTGTATATCCTGGTTGGGAAAAAGCAAAGTCCTTCCATTGTCTTGTCTTTCACTATACAAGCAGAAACATGGCCGTGCTCAGAGGACAGCCAGGGAGTTTATCATGGATATCAGGTCACCCTTATTTAAACAGTAGCATGACAGGTATTTTCACTTGCTATAATAGGCTCGTAAGGCGATTTCACTAATTTCAAACACAAATATTTTCCAGATGTATGTAAAAAGTCTATTTGAGAAGTCAACAGTGGCCAATAGTCCTGGGTTGGGCTAACAAGACTGAGAGCTGAATTCTCGTTTCTAGTAACCTCTAAAAAGAGACTGGATAGTCATTTATCTGAGATGATTTAAGCAACTGGTACTCAACTGCAGGGAAAAAGACTGGAAGGCATTAGCAGTTCCTCCCGCCACCCCAGATTATGAGAATCAGAACACACTAAGGTCAAAACAGACTTCATGCAGCCTTTCCTCACCTCCCCCCAGGCAGCAGGTGGAGGTTCCACAGGGGGGTAGAATTTAGGCACATCCCAGGCCACAGCAGCCATGAACCACTTGAAGTCCTTGCATTTGAGCTGCTTGCGAAGCTCCTTCTGTGCAGAGATGTCTCCCGTGGAGAGGTGCCTGTATTCTGGCCGCCTCTGATAAATGTACTCAGCGAATTCATCCATCCAGGTCTCAGCCACTCGCTTCAGGTTCTGTGTAATGGAAAAATTAAGTCATTTATTAGCCTATGAGCTCAGTGGGTGATTTTAGTGGCATTGGCAATTGAAAAGAGAAAAGAAGCTGGACACCCTCAGGCTACTTTGGTTCTTGCATGACTAACAATGAGAGTTTGCATAAGGGAATACTGCAAGATGTGTCACATGATTAGTCTGAGACTTCACACTCCTTCTGGTGGGAGTTCAAGTGCCAATTAGATAAATGATTTATCAGGGCCTGTGAAGATTCAGCTCACAATTCTATCAATATTTTCATCCCTACTGTCATGAGTTTAGAGTTTTGATTTTTTACATAGGATGAAAGGAGAAGAAATGGTAAAAAACAAACAAACATCCAATTTCTTAAGCTGTTCCCAAAAGAGATTTTTGAAAGAATGAGGGCAAACAAGCTGTTATTCTTTTCTTCCAATTACATAGCGATAACCCAGCCCAAACAAAAACAAAACAACACCAAAAACAAAAACAACAAAGCAGCAAAAAAACCTGAACCCAAATCTGTTGTAGTCCAGTCAATACTGACTCATGGTGACCCCATATGTTTCAGAGTACAACTGTGCTTCATTGGGTTTTCAGGGCTGTGACCTTTTGAAATCTGATTGGTAGGCCTTTCTTCTTAGGTCCTCTTGAGGGTTAAACTGCTAACCCTTTAATTACTACTTGAGTGCTTCACTGGTTTGTAGCAATCAAGGGGTTTGGTTTTAATGGGAAGCATCCTACTATTAGTAAAAGTAGGATGAGCACAGGATTGGAAATGGAGTTCTCAGGTGTTGAACTCAATTACAGAATAACTGAATTCTTGCTTTGGCCTTGAGAAGGGCTTCAGTGTTTCTGGGATTCAGTTTCATTATCTGTAAAATGAGGTGATGTGATGAGATGCTTTCTGACATCACTTCAAACCCCATGATGCTAAGTGGTAGAGAGAACAACTGTATCTCTCGAGAAGATACCAGTTCTGATGCCCCCAGCTTGTAGCACATTTTATTGTCCTGGAATTCCATAGGCTCTGGTTCTTGTTTTGTGCTTAAGTTCCTTATTTCAAGTGCAAGAATGGTGTGAGCATTAACTCCCTAGATTTTCATTTGTCGTTCCTCAGAAGACAAAGCTGACTGTGAACTTTAATGAGATCCATATATGAGTGATTAAAATAAAAATTAATGATACTAGGAAAACCACTTTATCTTAATAATATCAATGAAAGCATAATTAAGGCCCGGAACCATGCCTATGCAGTTGTTGAGATCTCATTCTTCAGGGGATAGTGCAATTTTGTTATTGTCCTATCACTTCCTCCTCCAGGATCTCATAATGGTCTCTCTCCTGTCTGACTTTGTTTCCTTCCTTCATCTCCAACAGACTTCTTTGTTATTTTTGGTTGATAGTGGGCACAAAGTTGTTGTTGTTACTTGTGGTTGAATTGTTTCTGACTATAGCAACCCTATACACAACAGAACAAAACACTGCCTGGTCTGGGACATCCTAACAATTGTTGTTATGTCTGAGCCCATTGTTGCTGTCACTGTGTCAATCCATCTTCTTGGGGTCTTCCTTTATTTTTCTGATCCTTTACTTTGCCAAATATGATGATCTTTTTCAAACTTGTACTCCTGATACCATGTCAAAAGTATGGGAGACAAAGTCTTGCCATCCTGTCTGCTATGGGCCATTCTGGCTGTACTTCTTCCAAGACTGATTTGTTTGTTTTTTGGCATTTCATGATGTTTCAGTATTCTTCACTAACTCTATAAATCAAATGGATCCACAATTCTACAGTGTTCCTTATTCACTGTCCAGCTTTCATATGCATATGTGGCTATTGGAAATACCATGGCTTGGGTTAGGTGTGTGTTAGTACTCTAAGTGGTATCTTTGCTTTTTAAAACTCCCAAGAGGTCTTTTGTAGCAGATTTTCCTAATACAATACATTGTTTGATTGCTTGACTGTTGCTTCCGTGAGTGTTGGTTGAGGATCCAAATAAAATGAATCTTTGAGAACGTCAATCTTTTCTCTATTTATCATGATGATATTTATTATTCCTCTTGTGAAGATTTTTGTTTCCATAGTGAAGACTGTACTCCTTGATCTTCATCAGTAAATATTTCAAGTCCTTTTTGCTGTCTGCAAGCAAAGTTGCATCATCTGCATATGTTGTTGTTAAGTGCCATTGAGTTGGTTCTGACTCACAGTAATCTTGTATAGGGTTTTTGAGGAGTGGCTTGTGAGTTTGAACCACTGACCTTGTGATTAACAGTCCAGTAATTCTGAGGGCTATGCCACCGGTATTTTAAATAACCAGCAGGGTCACCCATGGTGGACAGATTTCAGATGAGCTGCCAGACAAAGACAGACTAGGAAGAAAGAGTGATGAATTACTTCTGAATCGCTAGTCTGGGAGAGGCCATGCCATCAAGGAACAGAATGGTGAGGAACCCTACACATGAAGGACTCATTGTTAAACAAGGCCACAATGAGTCTCTCCTTGGAAGGCAAGGCCCCGAGGAGACTTCTCATGTGAGGGCCCTGAAGTTCCTGTGTTTTTCCTTTTATGAATAGTTCATTTTGTTTTTTTCTTGATTTTATCATAAAAAAATTTTAGTAGGCTTTTTTGTAATCATATGCTTTTCTATAATCATATTAGGGATTAAAAATTACATTTAGACATCTTCACACCATATTCAATCATGTGTAGTCCTAAAGAATGCTTTTTACATTAACAATAAGTTTCACCACTAGGAAAATTTCACACCAGGTAAAGTTTTGCCAACTCAAGTTTAAGACTACAATCAACATTCTGTTCTACATTCTGTGTAGTTTCGGTCAGGGATATTAAAACTCCTGGAAAGTAGCTTAGACACAATCAAGGGCTGAGGAAACAGTAATAGATCTTAGGTAGAAATTTAACTAGATGTTTTGAATAGAGAACTTGTTAGTATAAGGAAGTTATTCCATTTATTCTTAACTACAAAACTTTTTAAAGTGATTTTTTATGTTCTTGTTTTTCTTGTTTAATCAATCATGAGAAACAACTGTGTTGTGTGTTATGATAGAAAATAATGTTTAGGTATATGTTGTGATTAATGAATCTATAGAAAATAATAGGTGAGGGTAGAAATAGGAGTTAAGACTCAGAATTATGTTTTAAGGTTAACCTGACATTTTAGGGAAGATTAGAGAAGAACAAAGTCACTTATGAAAAACAGATCTTATCAGGGTAGCTAAGGAGTACAAGGAAGCCAGATATGATATATAAAATGATCAGGAAAAATATTTTAATGTTCTTTGAGGTATTTTTGATGTGCCTTGATGTAACTTGAATGCTCATAAATCAAGAGAAAATGTAATTGATGATTATGGAGTATTGTAACGGTATATAAGGAGCTAGATAATTGAGTAAAATCATCATCATCCTGAATTCAGAACAAACTATCGACTCTGTGTGATTTCTTTTGCCGACTCCACATCTCCCTTCGTGAGCCCCCTAATAAGTTTGTCGGGGCTGTTCCCCGACACTAGTCACTGGAAAGTCTATGAATAGCAGAGAAACACTGTCAGGTACAGGACTGGAAAATGAGCCCCTCAGGATGGAAGGCACTCAGAATGCAACTGGGGAGGAAATGCCTCCTCAAAGTATAGTTGACCATGATGATGTGAATAGAGTTGAGCTCATTGGAGAAAAGCCCACAAAACCTTCATTTGCTGATGGGCCACAACTCAAAATGAAGAGAAACAGCTGTAAACATCCATTGAAAATTGGAACATAGAATGTACGAAGTATGAATCTGGGAAAATTGGAAGTTGTCAAAAATGAAATGGAA
>NW_006408584.1:3742292-3757863 GCF_000296735.1 Chrysochloris asiatica
AAAGTGCCATGGACTGCCAAAAGAACCAATAGATCTGTTTTGGAAGAAGTGCAGCTAGAATGCTCCTTGGAGGCCAAGATGGCTAAACTTTGTCTCTCGTACTTTGGACATATTGTAAGGAGGGAATAGTCGCTGGAGAAGGATATCATGCTTGGTAAGATGGCGGGTCGGAGAAAAAGAGGAAGACCCCCAACGAGATGGATCGGCCAGGTGGCATCATTGATGGTGTCAAGTGTGGTAGCGGTAGTGAGGTTGGCCCAGGATTGGACATTGTTTCGTTCTGCTGTGTATGGAATCGCTATGAGTCGGTTCCAACTTGATGGCACCTGACAACAACAACGACACTTATCCTACAGTGCCACATCAGGACTCCATCTGCATATAGCAGACTGTTACTGAGTCTTCTTCCAATCCCGATAGCACATTCTTCTTTACATAAACCAGCTTTTTCTCAGATTCTTTTCTCAGCATACAAATTGAATGAGTATGGTGAAAGAAAGGATACAACCCTAAAACACAACTTTCCTGATTTTAAAACACTCAGTATCCCCTTGTTCTGTTCTAACAGCTGCCTCTTGGAATGTGCACAGGTTCTTCATGAGCACAATGAAGTGTTATGGAATATCCATTCTTTGCAATATTATCCATAGCTTGTCATGATTCACACAGTCAAAATCCTTTGCCTAGTCAATAAAGCACAAGTAAAAAGCTTTCTGCTACACAGCCTAGATCCATCTGAGGTAAGCAATGTTATCCCTAGTTCCACATCCTCTTCTGAATCTGGCTTGAGTTTCTGGCAGTTCCTTGTTGATGTACTATTGCTGCCATTTTTGAATTATCTTCAGAAAATTTTACTTGCATGTGATATTAATGATACTGTTTGATGATTTCCATATTCCATCTGGTCGCCTCTTTTTGGAATGGGCAAAAATATGGATCTCTTCCAATCAGTTGACCAGGTAGCTGTCTTCCAAATTTCTTGGCATAGATAAGTGAGTGCCTCCAGTGCTGCATCAGTTTGTTGAAATATTTCACCTTGTAATTCTGTCAATTCCTGGAGCCTACTTTTTGTCAGTGCTGCTTGCATTTCTTCCTTCAATACCATTTATTCTTGATCAGATGGTACCTCTTAAAATGACTGAACATTGACCAGTTCTTTTTGGCACAGTTACTCTGTGTATTCCTCCCATCTTCTTTTGATACTTTCTGCATCATTTAATATTTTGGCCATAGAATCCTTCAATATTGTAATGAAGTTTGAATTTTTTCCTTCAGTTCTTTCATCTTGAGAAATGTTGAGTGATTTATTCCCATTTGATTTTTTAGCTCCAGGTCTTTGAACATTGTATTATAATACTGGATGTTTCTTCTTGAGCTGCCCTTTGAAAATTTATGCTCATTTCTTCTACTTCCTCATTTCTTCCACTTACTTTAGCATATGTACACTGCAGAGCAAATTTCAGAGCCTCTTCTGACATCCATTTTGGTCTTTTAAATTAGCTTTTACTTTCTTCCTATATGATGTTCTTGATGATATTACACAGCTATTCTGGTCTTCAGTTATTAGTGTCTAATGCATCAAATTTGTTCTTTAGATTGTCTCTAAATTCAGCAATTACCTGTTATAGTTTTGCCATACTGATGACTTACTCATTGCAAATACATTTCTTTAAAGAACATAAATGGTAGCTATACATGTGGACCTTGCTAGACAGCACACACAGGAATCAAATGAATTACACCTGAAAGAGATGTTTGAGAAGCTTAATATCATCAGTCAAAACAAGGTCAAAAGTCAACTGTGGAAGAGAACATCAATTGGTCATATGCAAATTCAGGATGATGTTGAAGAAAATTAAAACAAATCCATTAGAGCCAAAATATTACTTTAAATATATCCCACCTGTATTTAGAGAGCATCTCAAGAACATATTTAGTACATTAGACTCCAATGACAGAAGATCAGAAGAGTTGTATGACAACAGCAAGAACATCATACGTGAAGAAAGTAAAAGGTTATTAAAGAAACAGGAAAGGAAAGAAAGAAAATACCAAAGTGGATGCCAGAAGATACTTTGAAGCTTACTCTTGAACAAACAGAATCTAAAGCAAAAGGAAAAAATGATGAAGTAAAAGAACGAAATAGAAAATTTCAAATGTCAACTTGAGAAGATAAAATAAAGGATTACAATGAAATGTGCAAAGGCCTGGAGTCAGAAAACCTAAAGGAAAGAACATTCTCAACATTTCTCAAGCTGAAAGAACAATAGAAAAAATTAAAGCCTCAAGTTGCAACACTGAAGGAGTCTATGGGCATAATATTGCACTATGCAGGAAACATCGAAAGAAGATGGAAAGAGTAGGAAGCATCAAAATAAGTTAGAAGGAATACAGAGACTCATTGTACCAAAAATAATTGGCCCAGGCCCAATCATTTCAAAAGGTAGCATTTTTTATTTTATTGAAGAAAGAAATCCAAGCTTCACTGAAGGCATTGGTGAAAAAAATTACTCCAGGAATTGAAGGAATAAAAATTGAAATACTTCAACAAATTGATGAAGAGCTAGAGGCGTTCACTCATTTGGGCTTAGGAATTTGGAAGATAGCTACCTGATCAACCAATTGGGAGAGATGCATACTTATGCCTTGTTCAAAGAAAGATGACCCAACAGAAGGCATAAATTATTGCATATTACTATTAATAGCACATGGAAATAAAATTTTGAAGATAATTAAAAAATTATTACTACAGCACATTGGTAGTGAGCTTCCAGAAACTCAAACCAGATTCAGAAGAGGACATGGAACCAGGGATATCACTGTTGACACCAGATGGATCTTGGCTGAAGGCAGAGAATACTAGCAAGATGTTTACTTGTGTTTTATTGACTATGTAAAGGTATTTGACTGTTTGGATCATATAAGTTATGGATTTTAGAAAACTTAATTGTGTTCATGTGGAAACTGTACATAGACCAAGAGCCAGTTGTTAGAATAGAACAAGGGCACAATATCGGGTTTAATTAATGCAGCAAGATCCAGTAAACAGAAAATGCCACATATAGTACCCTGATTTCTTGGTTGCCTCCATGTTCCTTCCTTTCTAAGATGTTAACACCTAGTTAGAATTGCTCCCTGAAGGGTTGCTATTAGTTGTTGTGTTGCCTAATATCCAATCACTATAACCATGCTTTCTACTCTTTTGACCAAGTTTATCTGGAGAAATGATCAAAGTCACTGCAATTTTGTAATATCTAGCCCTCTCTCATAGAAACTGGAATGTCTGATTTGTTTGGGGATGGGAAATTAAATAAATGCTATTTCAGGTTCCTGTCCAGTGATGACACCATGCAGTATGGCATACACATTGTGTAGGTTAGGGGCTTCAGCATTATTTCACCATTTGCATTTCATTCTGGCATACCATCTGTATGAACTGCATTCTATAGTCATTTGTCCTTAACACAATGTTTATGAGAATTAGCAAAAAACTTAGTCAATACTATTAAAACTTTCAAGACAAAATCCAAACTCACTGCCATCTAATTAATTCTCAAAGTGACCCTAAAGGAGATAGTAGAACTGTTCCTTAAGGTTTCCAAGACTATAACTCTTTATGGGAGCAGACAGACTTATCTTTCTCCTTTGGGGCAGTTGGAAGGTTTCAGTGCTTTATTTATATTTGAATTTGATTGTAGACTGTAATTGAAATGCTTTGAAATCCCCCCCTCCCATACTACAGTTATTAAACAAAATTAGATACTTAGTTTTTACTAATTTGCTCCTGTCTGATGAACAAAAATGAATAAAGGCAGGGAAGTAGTAAAAAGCTGAAACAAAAAGGCAAATTGCATGTGGATCAAAACAAAACAGAGTTACTGACTGGCACAAATGGTTAAGTGCTTGACTATCAGCTGAAAGGTTAACAGTTTGAAAGCACCAGAAGCTCCTCAGAAGACAGGCTTGGCAATCTGCTTTCAAAAGACCACACCCATAAATACCCCATGCAGCCATTCTATTCTGTACACATGGGGTCACTAGGAGTCTGAAATAACTTGATGATAACTAAAAACAACAACAGAAGACCACAGGAGTTGTGGGATGACATCAACGACATCATACATGTAGAAAACAAAAGGTCATTAAAAAGTCAGGAAAGAAAGAAAAGACCAAAATAGATGTGTCAGAAGAGACTCTGAAACTTACTCTTGAATGTAGACAAGTTAAAGCAAATGATGACATAAAAGCTGAACAGACGATTTCAAAGGGCACCTTGAGAAGACAAAGTAAGGTATTATAATGAAAGTCATGTTAATGGTGAAAAGCACACTTGATATTTCTCAAATGGAAAGAACTGAAAAAACACAACCAAGCCTGGTATTTCAATATTGAAGTATTCCATGGGCAAGATGTTGTATGGCACAGGAAACATCAGGAGACGATAGAAGGAATACGAAGAGTCGCTATACCAAAAAGACCTGGTATAACCATTTCAGAAAATTGTTGCTAAATGCCACTAAGTTGGATCTGACATATAGTGGCCCTGTATAGGGTTTCCAAGAGCAGCTGGTGGGTTTAAACCACCAGTCTTATGGTCAGTAATTCAGTGCTTACCCAGCAGCACCACACAAGGACTTCTATTTAAGAAGGTAGCAAAAGACAAAGAACTGATGGTTCTGAAGGAAGAAGTCTAAGCTGCACTGATGTCATTGGAAAAAAACAAGGATCTAGGAATTGACAGATTATCAATTGATATGTGTCAACAAATGGTTGCTACATTGGAAGTACTCACTCATAAATGCCAAGAAATTCGTAGGATATCAATATTTGTGATCTGCCCAAAAAAGGGGATCCAGTAGAATGAGAAAATTATTGAACAATATCATTAATATCATAGGCAATTAAACTTTTGCTGAAGATAATTAAAAAATGGTTGCAGTAGTACATTGACAGGGAACTATCAGAAATTCAAACTGAATTCAGAAGAGCACATACAATGAGGGATATCACTGGGGTCAGATGGATCTTGTGTAAAAGCAGAGAATACCAGAAAGATGTTTTTGTTTTATTGATTCTGCAAAGACATTCAACTGTTTGGATCATAGCAAACTATGGATAACATTGCGAAGAACAGAAATTCTAAAACACTTAATTGTGCTCATGTTGAACCTATACAAAGATCAAGAGGTAGTTGTTCAAACAGAACATGGGGCTACTGGTGGTTTAAAATTAGGAAAGGTATGTGTCAGGGTTGTACCTTTCACCATATTTATTTAAATTGTATGCTGAGCAAATAATCTAAGAAACTGGACTATGTGAAGAAGGCATGGTGTCAAGATTGAAAGAAAACTCATTTAACAACCTGAGATATGTATACAGATGATACAACCTTACTTGCTGAAAGCAAAGAGGACTTGAAGCATTACTGATGAAGATAAAAGAATACAGCCTTCAGTATAGATTACAACTTGGTAGAAAGAAAATAAAGATTCTCATAAGTGGACCAACAATCAACATCTTGATAAAAAGAAAAATCCTAAACCCACTGCCACTGAGTTGATTCTGACTCATAGTGACCCTACAGAACAAAGTAGAACTGCTTCTTAGGGTTTCTGAGACTTCTGTAATTCTTTATGGGAGCAGACAGTCTCATCTTTCTTCCATGGAATGGATGGTGAGTTTGAACAACAGACCTTGTGGTTAGCATTCCAATTCTTATCCCACAGTGCCACCAGACCACCTTAACATCATGATAAGTGGATTGAAGTTGTCAAGGACTCCATTCCACAATCAATGTCCATGCAAACAGCAATATAGAAAGCAAACGACATTGTATTGAGCAAATCTGCTGCAAAAGATCTCTTTAAAGTGGTAAAGAACAAAGATGTAACTTTGAAGGCTAAAGTGTGCTTGACCTAAGCCATGGTATTTCCAATCTCTTCATATGCATGTGAAAGCTGCGCAATGAATAAGGAAGACAAAAGAAGAATTGATTTCTTTGCATTATGATTTTGGTAAAAATACTGAATGTATCAGGGACTGCCAGAAGAAAGAACAAATCTGTTTCATAAGAGATATAACCAGAAGGTTTCTTAGAAATGAGGATGGTGAGACTTGCTTAGTAAATAGAGGAACAGTGAAAAAGAGGAAGGCCATGTGATAATTAAAGATGGTGTCAATTTTACTGGACCAGAATTCTCAGTGGTTTGGCAGCTGACTTGCAGCTATCCCCAAGATGTAATGTGGATGGTTGTTGTTGTTGGTGGTAATAAACTGTTTTGTCAAATTTATTCTTGAGATAATCTCTAAATACAGGTGGGATATATTCAAGGTCATATTTTGGCTCTCATGGACTTGTTTAAATTTTCTTCAGCTTCAGCTTGAACTTGCATATAAGTAATGGATATTAGGTTTCACACTCAGCCACTGGCCTTGTTTGGGCTGATGATATTAAGCTTCTTCATTGTCTTTCCTGACAGATATAGTCAATATGAATCCTGTGTATGCCATTTGGTGAGGTCCTGGTGTATAGTTGCCTTTTGTATTGTTGAAAAAAGGTATTTTCAGTGAAAAAGTCGTTGGTTTTGTAAAATTCGATTAGGCTTTTATGTGGGCTCCAGCATTGTTTCTATCATGAAGGCCAAATTGATGATAGATCCTTTCTCTTTGTTTCTAGCTTTCACATTTCAATCACCGGTAATTATCAATAAATCTTGACTGAGTGTTTGCTCAATTTCGAACTAAAGAAGTTGGTAGAATTTCTCAATTTCACCAACACTGGTTTTGTGGTTGGTATGTAAATTTCAATAATAGTGGTATTAACTGGTATTTCTTGTGGACATATGGATATTATCCTATTACAGACAACATTATTGAAATATTCTTTTTGATGATGAATACAATACCATTCCTCTTTGTCATTCCTGACTGTAGTTGTCGTTAAGTGCCGTTGAGTCAGTTCTGACTCATAGCGACTCTGAACAGGGTTTCCGAGGCTATAAATCTTTAAGGGAGCAGAAAGCCTCATCTTTCTCCCACGGAGCAGCTGGTAGTTTTGAACTGCTGACCTTGCGGTTCACAGTCCGATTCGTAACCACTACGCTACCAGAGCTCCTTTATTTCTGACTGTAAGTGCCGTTAAATTAGGAATATATATATATTTTCATTACTCAAGCCCATGTATGGGTTCCAAGCACATATGTCTGTCCATCTGTGAGCTCTAATTACTGAGTTAATGACTTTATTATAAAATGAATGTGAACAGACTCACAGGTAGTATTTATGTGACTGATAAAGACTGTTGTTCAGGACAGAGTTAACCCAGCATGTCTCAGTTGATCAAACCCTTCACATTCTTAAAAAAAGTCTCTTTTCAGGCCCTTTACTGTCTCTTGAAAGACAACCTTTGCATTCTTGGAGTATTCTTCCTGGTAAGAAGATTTTTGAATGCATGAAGCCTGGGGACACAGGTGGTAATTTGACCAAATAGATTATATAACAATATGATTTGTGGCAAGTGTCTATTTGTATTCCTGAGGTATTGGGCCATGCCATATTAATTTTACCAGAGAAATTTAACTAACAATACAATTTATGATGAATGCTTGTTTTTGCTCTACTAGAGTATTATGATAGTTGTTGTTGTTAAGTGCCATTGAGTCAGTTACAACTCATAACGACCCTGTATAGGGTTTCTGAGGAGAGGCTGTTGAGTTTGAACTGCTGAGCTTGTGTCTCAAAACAACCTTGAGGCTGAGTGCTTATTCTATGGCATCACTCTAAAAGTATAAGAAACTGAAATCAGTTATACAGTATCTCCCTGCCTACATGACTGATCCCTAATAACATTTCAAGATAGCAAGGCTTGGCTGAGCTTTCCTGGCAGGCAAGACTACACCTAAGTTGTCACAGACCCTTGCTCAGGGAATTAAGTTCAACTCTATTGGGAGGGGCTACCTAAAATCTTGTACCTGGTTTCTCCTGAACTTTGACTTATATGAAGGGGCATCAAAAAGTTTGTGGCAAAATTGATTGTTTTCAACGATCTTTCTAAGTCCACTCATATGCCTTTTTTCTTTCCTGATGCTAACATGTATCGTTTTGTGGTAGTAAATGTAATAAACTGTGATCAAGACTATAACAGCTTTTCTGAATCCTTTGAGTTCTTCTAACTACTCGTTCTCATTGAGCAGATTCTGATTTATAGCAACCCTATATAAGGTGTCAGAAACTGTAAGTCTTAAGAAGAAAGGGCTGGTGATGTACTACTAAAAGTTTACAATGAAAACCCTATGGATGGGGATACAATTCTTATGAGTCAATAGTGAGTAGTTGTTATCATGACTAATTGTGACTGTCACAATTGTAAAGGTAGAAGTTTTGTACCAAAAATGGGGTAGTTGTTAATCTTACAGTCCAGAAACAAAGGATCCTAGGACCATCAAGGGAGAAGAGCACAAGTGGAATGCAAGACCTTATCCAAAGAAGCAGAGATACCAGAGATGGAGGCAGTGATGGGGACATGGAGAAAGGGAGCAGAAAAGAACTCTAGATTCATGGAAGAGAGGGACTAAGAGCTGGCAGCCAGGAGGCAGGCTTGCAGAATGTACCCTTTGGTAGTGTAAATTTTTATATATGCCTGAGTGTTTTTTGTTTTGTTTTTTAAAGAGCTAAAGTGAATAGAGAGAAATACTGTTAACTGATGGTACATGGAGGGGATTTATAATCATTGTAATGAAACAAGGTGCATGATTTGTATGATTTGATCTACCCTGTAAACTTTCACTCAATTCACAATAAAAACCTTAAAAAAAAAAAAAGAGAGAAAACCCTATGGAGCACAGTTTTACTCTGAAACACACAGGGTTGACTTGAGTTGGAATCAATACCACAGCAAAGGATAAATATCACACTGTTGTTGTTGTTAGGTGCCATTGAGTCAATACTGACTCATAGTGACCCTATACACAACAGAATGAAACACTGCTCTGTCCTGCACCAACCTCACAATCGTTGCCACATTTGAGACCATTGCTGCTGCCATTGTACCAAGCCATGTTGTTGAATGTCTTCCAATTTCCACTTTACTAAGTCTGATATTCTTCTCCAGAGACTGGTCCCTTCTGATAATATGCTCAATGAATGAGAGATAAAGTCTGGTCATTCTGGCTTTCAAGGAGCATTCTGGCTGTACTTTTTCCAACACAAATTGGTTTGTTCTTTTGGAAGCCCATGGTCTTGATACTATTCTCCTCCAACACCATAATTCAAATGCATCAATTCTTCTTTGGTCTTCCTATTCACTCTCCAACTTTTACATGTATATGAGGTTATTGAAAATACAATGATTTAGGTCAGGTACACCTTAGTCCTCAAACTAACTTCTTTGCTCTTGAACACTTTAAAAGGTTTTGTGCAGCAGATTTACCTAATGAAAGATGCTGTTTGAGTTCTTTACTGCTGCTTCCATGAGTGTTGATTGTTGATCTGAGCAAAATGACATTGTTGACAACTTCAAACTTTTCTCCATTTATATCGGTGTTGTTTATTGGTCCAGTGGTGAGGATTTCTATTTTCTTTATATTGAGGTGTGAGAAAGAAGGAAAGGACCAAAATGGATGTCAGAAAAGACTCTGAAACTTGTTCTCCAAGGTAGAGATGCAAATGGAAGAAATGAGGAGGTAAGGAGGCTGAACAGAAAATTTCAAAGGACAGCTTGAGAAGACGAAGTAAAATATTATAATGAAATGTGCCAAGACCTGGAATTACAAAATCAAAAGAGAAGAACATGCTCAGCAATTCCCTAGCTGAGGGAAATGAAGAAAAAATTCAATCCTTGACTTGCAATATTGAAGGATTTTATAGTGTGGCACAATAGGATAAGCGCTAGACCACAAGGTCTGTTTAAGTCATAAGACTGAAGGTTCAAACTCACCAGCTACTCCTCAGAAACCCTACACGGGGTGGCTATGAGTTGGAACCAACTCAATAACATTTAACAACAACAACAACAATGTGGACAAAATATTGAATGATGCAGAAAGAATCTAAAGAAGATGGAAAGAATACACAGAGTCACTGTACCAAAAAGAAATGATCAACATTCATCATTTCAAGAGGTAACATTTGATCAAGAGCCAATGATACTGAAGGAAGAAGTCCAAGGTGCATTGAAGGTACTGGCAAAGAATAAGGCACCAGGAATTGATGGAATACAAATTGAAACCTTTCAATAAACTGATGCAGTACCGGAGGCACTCACTCATCTATGCCAAGAAATTTGGAAGACAGCTACCTGGCCAACTGCCTGGAGGAGATCCATATTTGTGCCCATTCCAAAGAGAGGTGACTGAATGAAACACAGAAATCATTGGACTACACATTATTATGGCATACAAGTAAAGTTTTGCTAAAGATAATATAAAATGGTTGCAACTACACATTGACAAAGAACATCCTGAGGTTCAAGCAGGATTCCGAAGAGGACATGGAATGAGGGATATCATTGCTGATGTCAGATGGCTCTTGGCTGAAAGCACAGAACACTAGAAATATGTTTACTTGTGCTTTATTGACTACACAAAGGCTTTTGATTGTGTGGACAACATTGCAGAGAGTGAGAATTCTAAAATATTACACTGTAGGTTATGTTTATTGATTTCCCAAAAAATTCCAAAGAAAGTTGCAGAATCATTGATATATTCTAGGGATAATATAAAACAATCCATTCCTTTTGTGCGTGTGTGCAGCTTTCCAGGAAACAGTAAAAGAGAAGCAGCATAGTAATTGCAATGACTATAACAGTTAGTTTCCCACAAGTTTTGAGTTTTATGTAAACATTTAAATATAAATAAAATGTGTTGAATGTTCTCTAATGTCTCTGAGTATTCATTAGACATGCTCAATTACAGATGCTCTGTTCTCTGAATGGAATTTCTTATCAGGAGGAAATTTTCAGAAGTGTCAATTATTATAATCAAGTAATAACCCTCAAGTATAAACTGTCCAGGTGGCTGTTCAAATAAAATCATTTTGAGGTGATATTTCTGGAAATAACAATACATTGTATTAATTTTGTCATTTGCCATTATCAGTCAGAGCTTGGCTTTTGGGAAAAATCAGAACCACAACTGAGAAATAGTATAAGTAATTGCAAGAATAGCTTCATTTATCTCTTAGTGATTATAAAATAAATTCAGCCACTTCAGAAATAATACAATCACAGACTGGCATTCATAGAGATATTTATATAGGAACATATACATTTATATGGATCTCCTCATCCACACAGGAGAAAGATGAGGTTTCCTGTTCCTGTAAATATTTATAGCTTTGGAAACTCTATACAAGGTTGATATAAGTCAGAACCAACTCAACGATGTACTACCACCATACATGCACATATTAAGGAGGTAATAAGAGAGGAGCAAAGCATATATACAAGAATTATGAAATCGAGAATTCCCAAAAATATCTCTTGCCAGAAATTTTAACAAAAAGAAAAGGTAATCAATCTCTGTTGGCCCATCTCTCCCTAGAACAAATGAACAGTGGTGAAAATGTTAAGATGTCCAAAATATAATTGTTTTTAAAACTTTATTTTGGTAAAACAAATACATAGCAAAACATTTGCCATTTCATCCTTTTTAACATGTACTACTCAAGAGTTCTGGTGTGGCATTGTAGGATAAGCACTGGACTACTAACCACAAGGTCAATGGTTCAAACCCCCAGCTGCTCCTTGGAAACTCTATATAGGGTCGCTATGAGTTGGAGCCCAATCGATGGCACTTAACAATAATACTCAGGTATATTAATTATATTCATCTTACTGTGCAAACATCACCACTATCTCTTTTCATTTTTTTCCCCATCACCTTTAAGAGGAACTAGGAGTTCTGGTGATGCATTGGGCTAAGCATTGGGCTGCTAACCCAAAAGTAATTTGAACCCACCAGATGCTGAGGGAGAAAGACGAGTCTGTCTACTTCCATAAGATTGATAGCCTCAGTAACCCTATGGAGCAGTTTGCTCTGTCTAATGGAAGTGCTAGGACTTGAAAACCCAGTGGGTTTGGTTTTTGGTTAATGGAAACTCAGTGCCTCTTAATCAATAGGTCTTTTCCACCTACTTCTCACCCACCTCTGGTAACAGCTAATCTTTAGTCTCTCTATATTTTAGATTTTTTCATATAAGTGAGATCATATATATTTATCTTTATATGATTACCTTATTTCATGCAGTATAAAATCACATGATGCATTGTGTTGGGCAAATCTTACTGCAACGTATCTATAAAATGTTAAAAAGCAAACATGTCACTCTGAAGATTAAGGCATGCCTGGCCCAGGTCATATATTTTCAATTTCCTCACATGTATTCAAAAGCTGGACAACGAAAAAGGAAGCTTGAAAAATAATTAATGCCCTTGAATTATGATGTTGGTGAAGAATACTAAGTATACCATGGGCTGCTAGAAGAATGAAGAAATCTGTCTCAAAAGAAGTACAGCCAGAATGCTCCTTAGAAGTGAAAATGCAAGGATTTGTCTCGTGTGTTGGACATGTTATCTAAAAGAACAAGTCCTTGAAGTAGGACATCATGCTTGGTAAAGAGGAGGGTCAGCGAGAAAGGGGAAGACTCCCAACACAATGGCTACAACAATGAATTCAAACATAGGGGCAATTGTCAAGATGGTGTAGGACTGGGTGGTATTTTATTCTCTTGAATGGGTTGTCATGCATTGAAACCAATTTGATAACCTAAGAAGAACAATAGCAATATTTTCAAGAATCATCCATGTTGTAGCATGTATCATGACTTCATTTCTTATTATGATTGAGTAGTATGTATTCCATCATACCAAATTTTATTTATCCATTCATCTGCTGATGGATATTCAGGTTGTTTTCACCTTTTGGCTAGTGTGCCTTGTTGTTAAAGGCTGTTGAGTCGGTTCCAACTCATAGTGACCCTGAGGAGCAGCTGGTGGGTTTGAACTGCCAACCTTGTGGTTTACAGTCCAGTGCTGATCCTATTGTGCCACAGCAAGAACCTGTAGTGCTATAATAAAAATTGATATGCAAGTATCTCTTGATGTTCTTCTTTTAAATTCTTTTGGATATGTACCTAGGAGTGTATTTTCTGAGTCAGATGATATTTCTACACTTAACTTTTGAGGAACCACCAAACTGTTTTTCATAGTGACTGTACCATTTTGCAATTTCATTAGCAATTAATGAGCATTCTAATTGCTCCATATCCTGGTCAACACTTTTTGTTTTACATTTTTCTGATCCTAGTCATTATATATATTTTCGTCAGTCAATTGTCTATTCAAGTGCATATTTTTTTTTTTTTCAATAGGATGCTAAGCCCCTATCTAATGTGTAAGAGCCCTGGCAGCATCGTGGATTATGAGCTGGACTGCTCAATGCAAGGTCAGTAGGTTAAATCTACCAGTTTCTATGAGGAAGAAAAAGGAAGCTTTCTGCTTTCTTAAAGATTTAAACCACTGCAAATCTAAGACAGGGTCACTATGAGTCGGAACTGACTCCACCACACACAACAACCACCATGCCATCAGATGTCTGGTTTCAAAGATTTTCTCTCATTATGTAAGTTATCACTTTACTTTGTTATAAAGTCCTTTGATGCACAAAAGTTTAAAGTTTTGAATAAATCCTATTTATCTCTTTTGTCTTTTATTACTTATGCTTTTGGTGTAATATGCATGAATTCATTGTAAAAAACAATCCTAAAGCATTAGTATTATTTACTGTTATGTTTTGTTCTAATCATTAATATTATCTACTATTAAGATTTGTTTTAAGATTTTTTATGGTGTTAGTTCTTACATTTAGGTTCTTGGTATATTTTGAATTAATATTTTGCATATGTTATGGATTATGGGTAGAGTTTCATATTTTTTTCATGTGGAAATCCATTTGCCCCAGGAAAATTTATTAGAGATTATTCTTCCCACACTGGATTAATTTAACATCTAAGTTAGTTTCTCAGTGATGCTATAACAGACATACCACAAGTGGGTAGCTTTAACGAACAAAAATTTATTTTCTTACAGTTTAGAAGGGCAGAAATGTGAATTCAAGTTGTAGAGGAAGATATGCTCGGGGTGGGGTGGGGTGGGGCGAATCTTTGTTTCTTTCAGCATCTCTTTCTTGGCTCCTTGAGCTCCATGTGACATCAATCTTTAGCCATTTGTACTTGTTTCTGTGCCTAATCTGCTCTTTATATATATATATAGATTGGCTTAATTTAAAAGCACAGCCAACACTTACATTTTAACGCAATAAAAAAGCCCTATTCCCCAATAGAATTACATTGACAAGTGTGATGTTGTTAAGTACTCTTGAGTTGCTTTCTACTGTGTAAGGTTCCAGAGGAGTGGCTAGTGGGTTTGGAGTGCTGACTTTGCAGATAAAAGTCAAGTGTTTATGCTACAGCATCACACCAGGAATCCACAGGTATAATCTTTAGGATTTACAACACATATTTCAAGGTGAACACAATTTAATACATAACAACATTCTTACAAAAAAATCAGTTGACTATCAATGTATGGGTTCATTTCTAGGCACTTGATTCTTTTCTTCTGGTCTATGCTTATAATATACAAATACCAGACTGCTTCTATTATTATTATGTTGTTGTTAAATGTTGTTGCATCATTTCCTACTCAAAGTGACCCCTGTATAGTGTTTCTGAGGTGCAACTGGTGAGTTTGAACCACCGACTTTGAACTTCATACCAACCTTGCAGTCCAGTGCATTAACCCACAGCACCACACCAGGACTCCATTTAATTTCTAAAGTTTTATATTAATGTTCTGAGATCAGAAATGGGAATGCTCCTACTTTTTTCTTTTTCAAGATTACTTTGTCTACTCAGGGCTTCTTTTAGTTGCATGTGAACTTGAGGATTGCCTTTTATATTTCTCATCTCTCAAACACTTTACAGGGGAGAGAGCTAGGCATAGATGTTTACTGTATCAAGTACCAGGAGCACTGTAGTATAAGCACTGGACTACTAACCAGAAAGTTGATGGTTAGAACCTACCAGATGCTCTGCTGGCAAAAGATTAGGCTACATGTTCCCATAAATATATATTTTAAATGTATTATTGTGAATTATGTGATAGTTTACATGGGAGAACATTAGTTTTACATTCATCTCCCGTAAATATTTTTAGAGTCTTGGAAACTTTATAAGGGTTGCTATGAATTGGAACTGACCTAACGGCACTTAACAGCAACAACTAACAAGTTATTTATTGCTTATCTGACATTCAAATTTAACTGTTCATCTTGTATTTTTTTCTGGTAACTCTAATTGGGAGGAATAAAAAGAGAATTACAGTCAGATTTAGACATATAGGAGGCAGTTGAGTATCAAGACACAAGAAACTGTGTACAAAGGCAGGGATTAGTTGCATTGTTTTTAGAGGCAATCAATAGACCAGTTAAAATTGTTGTTGTTAAGGGTCATTGAGTTGGTTCTAACTTAAAGTAAACTTGCATAGGATTTCTGAAGAGCAGCTGGTACATTTGAA
>NW_006408584.1:3758581-3759713 GCF_000296735.1 Chrysochloris asiatica
AAACATTGGTGAGGATTTTTGTTTTCTTTACATTGAGATGCAATTTATAGGTGAATAAAATTAAAGAGGAATATTAGAAATCTCTTTGGTAGTGTAGTGTTTATGAGTTGGGCTGCTAATCTCTAGGTCAGCAATTCAAAACTGTCAGCCCTTCCATGGGAGAAAGATGAGACTTTCTGTTCCCAAAAAGATTTATAATCTCAGAAGCCCTATACGGGGTCATTATGAATCGGAATCAACTCCATGGGACACAACTACCACCACACCATTGTGGAGAGTCTTGAACAGCTGACAACTCTTGTTGTTGTTATTGTTAAGTGCCATCAAGTCAGTTCTGATTTAAGTAGACAAAAATTGAGGGATAAGAGAATTCAAGGTGTTTATTTTATTTTAGGGAAATTACTTTTAACACAACATTTTGTTCATTCAAGAGTAGCCCTCAGAACCTGACACAGATGGGTAGGGGATGGTCACCATGAGACAGCTGAATTACTTGGCATGAAACTCACCCACTGCAATCTAATTGATTTTGACTCATAGTGACCCTATAGGATAGAGTAGAACTACCCCAAGTCCTTATAGACATCTTTAAGGGAGCAAATAGTTTCATCTTTCTTCCAGGGAGTGGCTAGTGTGTTTGACTGCTTAACCCATTGCACTCTGCATGATGTTGTGTTACTAAGTGTCATCGAGTCAGTTTTGACTCATAGCAACCCATAGGGTTTCCGAGGAATGGCTGGTGGGTTTGAACCACCCACTTGGTGGTGTATTATTTTGCAGCACTACACTCTGCATAATAGGAGGAAAAGATATAGATGTTCTGGGTAGAGATCAAGAAAAAAACCTAAGAGGACAACTTTAAAGAGAAGGAAAGTGTCATGGCAGGAAGCAAAAGGATAGAGGGAGGAAATCTTGGCAAAGGTGATAGGAAATCTTGGCAAAGGTGACATGCCAAAGGACCTGAAAAAAAAATATAAGCTGTCAATTACTCCATCAAACATCATAAACTGTATTCTTTAGCCTTATAAGCTTCTGTCAGTTACCTAAAAAATTTCTTATTGTTGTTAAGTTCTGACTGATAGCAGCCCTATCTAGCAGGGGTATGGAACATCCAGCCTATGGGCTGTATGTT
>NW_006408584.1:3764318-3767337 GCF_000296735.1 Chrysochloris asiatica
AAAAAAAAAAAAAAAAAGTCTATGCTTAGCTCCCTCGCCTGTAAAGTGAGAGATGAGAAATATGAAAGGCAATCCTCAAATTTACGTGGAACTGCAAAAAGCCCCAGTAGACAAAATAATCTTGAAAAAGAATAAATCTTGTGATTCACAATCCTGTCCTTATCTTATGGCGTCTCCACACTCTCAGCTGCTTAGCACAAATATATTTATATTTGTATAATGCTTGTTTTATTACTATTGCATAAGATATACTCTAACTAACGCAATTGATTTTTCTGATATTCAAAGTTGACTAGATTCTCTGCATTTTTATTTGCTGAGTCTGGCAACCCTTCAGATAATATGCACTTCATGAATATTTATTTTTAAATACTTATTTTAAATGTTCATTTAAAAAATCTTTTTCTTTTTAAATTTAAGTGTTAAATGACTGTACATTACAGAGTCTACTGTTTTGATCCTATTGCCAATTAAGGTGGTTTAATGGTTAAGTGCTCAGCTGGTACCTGAAAGTTTAGTAGTTTGAAGTCATTTAGCAGCTCCACAGTAGAAGGAGCTGGAGACCTACTTCCTTAAAGATTGCAGCCAGGATAATCAGGCCAGTTTTACTCAGTTGCATGGGATTGCTATGAGTTGTATTTAACTTGAAGTCTCCTAACAATATGGTGTTGTGGGTTAATGCACTGGACTGCAAAGTCAGCTTGAAATGCAAGGTTGGAGGTTAAGCTCACCAGCTGTCCCTTGGAAACTCTATACAGGGTCACTGTGCGTCGGAACCAGCCTGACAGCATTTAACAACAACAACCAATTGCCAATAAATTGGTACTGTTTTACTTCCATGGAAATTTTTCCAAAGACGTTCCAAGGTCTCTGCAGAGAAGCTTGCCATAATACACAGTTGATACAACTACGTTGCTCAACCTTACTGCATTTCACCTTAGAATGGGAATCCTTCAGGCCTGTATTTGTGAAGCATGCAGGGATGCAGCCACACAGCTTAAGGAACAGTAGTACTAATTGGTAGATGAAGGTAAGGGCTCAGCATGACTAGAATGGACAGTTTGGGACTTAATGTTAATATCAGTTTGAAAATTAGTGGGTGTATTTTTTTTTCACCCTCCAGCAACTTATATTTCCTGAATGGGTGAGTCCCTGCCAGCAGGAAGCTGGGATCACCTGTCAGGTTTTGTGTCTAGGGCCTGGGCTGCTGCTGTCTGGTGCCCATTCTCAGTACAATCATTTATAGCAACCCCCTCATAGGAGACTCCAGTCAGTATTAGGGGTCGCCTATGAGCAGCCAGGAACTGGAAAGCTGAGTCCAATTTTTTCCCAGTGGTCTAAAGTATACTGTCTCTGCATACCTGGGTTCCATCCATGCCCTGAATTTAGTCTGTGCAAGGGGTCAGAGTAGAGATGCCCAATTCCTTTCTAGTTGTATACAAAAGGTTTGGTTTTGTTGGAGATTATATCCAACGTGGAATCATATACTAGTTTGAATAAGATAGCTAGTAGAGCTGAGGAATAACTTTATATTTTAAGTTAGAAAGCAAATGAAGGATTTCTTGATTTTTAAAAGCTGCAGATCTTCATTCCTTTTGAAAGATAAAGTATAAAAAACTGTTATTTTGAACACCTTCTGTGTGGAAGACATTGATAGTTCCTTCTGTTTTTAATGTCCTAATGTGATTCCTGGTGTGCTGGTGTGGTGCTGTGGGCTAATGTGTCAGACTGCAAAGTCGTTTGAACTGCAAGGTTGGTGGTTCAAACTCACCAGCTTCTCCGGAAACCCTATACAGGGTCATTATGGGTCGGAATAGACTCAATGGCACTTTACAACAAATGTGATTCCTTGTGTATCACAGCATGCTCCTCTACTCAAGTAAATTGGTACTAATCTTCCCTTCCTCTGTGTTCCCACAAATTTATTAGGACATTTTATACATTCAGCCTTATATTAGGGGTATTTAGAATCCAAGTGTTATTTTCATTGCACTATTCAACACTAAATCTTTCGTTAATTCTAATACTCATCAGGGCTTTGAATTGTATTTTAACAGGAATATTAAATCACATATTTAGCTCAGTTCATAAGAACAAATTTCCAGCTCTGACTGATCATCTTTATTGTACAGCAGGAAGAAAATAGATAGTTCCATTATACCTGCTGGCTCATGAAACTGCATAAATCTATCCATTAATTATTTTTTCCCCAGCAACATTTTGGACCCTGCTGTTCGATTATCCAAAAAATACAATACCTATTCAGCTTCTCAGAGCAATAGTTGAGAACTGATTGTTTCTCTGGCCACAAGGTTGTCTGTACATTTATATTATTTGGCCCATCTCATCTCAGTTGCCTGTTTCTATTTCTTTGTGTAGGGTGCAATCATTATTTGTGCACTGGTGTGATTCCAATCCACATGCTTTCTGTGTCAATATTAAACTATTGTATGAGTACTGCAGTGGGCTTAGTAATAGATTTTTCAGCTGAATTTTCCTGGGTTGTCCTTTCTCAGAAGTTGGTGATAGCTAATGAAGCGAAACCATTTCTTATTTGCCACAGTCAGGCCTACAGCAAGGAATTGCATCATGATCCTATGACTTAAAAAATTAGACTTTGATTTGAATGTATTTCACTTCTACTCTTTGAAGTTTAAGAGTGCTTTAGTATCTCAGGAGTCCCACCCCAAAGGCCTCTTATCATTGATAATGTGATAATGTCATCATGGATACAGCTCAAAAGAGAATCTTGTTAAGAAAGCCTCAACCCCACTACAATTATTCAGCCAAGCTCTACTTTTCTCTGATCTGAAGACTGCTTTGAAGTCAGTGTGAAGCCTCAGCAAAAGGAGAGATGGCTAATCCAGTCCTAAAAAGGCAGCTTCTCTGATAGGCAATTTCCTCTCCCTTCTTCCCCAAGATGGTGTAAGTTGTTTGCTGGTGGTTACCTGCTCTGTGCTATCTTGAGCAAGGGTGAGAAATTGATTTGATTTTACATCTCTATTATATATATATATAT
>NW_006408584.1:3767757-3771123 GCF_000296735.1 Chrysochloris asiatica
TCCTAGAGTCCTCTATTCCTGGAATGTAAAGTTAACTACTCCCCCTTTATGTTGCAAACCTTCACCTTTACAGTTATGACAATCACAATGAGTCATGATAACAATTATTACTGAATCATAAGAATCTTAGCCCCATTTTCTTTCACCAGACCCATCTAGACAAGATGAAAACTATTCAGTGGGGTTTCTACCTTCTCCTGCAGGCTCTGAAACTAAATTCCCTCTTGAAAACTTATAAGCCAGTCACTTCATGCCTTTATAGCCTCCCCCCCCCACCCCCATTTTAGGTATCCAATGTCTAAGTTCACTGTCCTTATCAACCCTGTATACAGAGGGGATAGACTTAATCCTTGATGTGAAGACTTCTTCCCTTTCTGTTGGTATTTAGTGGTTACAAATTGGGCTGGGAACCTCAAGGTTGGCAGTTCGAAACTACCAGTTGTTCTGCAGGAGAAAGATGAGGCTTTCTGCTCCCGTAAAGATTTACAGCCTCCAAAACCCTATATAAGGTCGCTATGAGTCAGAAACGACTCCACGGCATACAGCAACAACAACAACTTCCATAAGTATAGGTCAAGTTCATCAAATGGTAGCAATTTGCACTTGCTTCCTTTATCAAATTTCTTTATCTTTGTCTAGTGGAGCTCTGGTCATCAAACCATCAAAGATAGGTCAAATGGGTACTATCTGCAAGTTTGGGCTTTCTTGTGCATCTCTGCCCACTTCATATCAGTTGGATGCTTCACTCTCAGCTCTATCCCTCCATGGCTACGTCAATGTCCATGGGCTCAGTAGTTCCCAAGTCTCCCAAACTTTGGGCCAAAAAGCCCTTTCTCTTCTCTGTCTCATCTTGAGGTCGACGGGAGTCTATGGAATGTGGCTGAACTAAGCCACTATCATCATTACTGATTTCCCCCACTTCCACTCAAATACAGACCAATGTGGTCACCAGTGAGCTTACATGGCTGTTCGTGTGTTCCCTTTGAGTTTCAGTCTTGGAAGGGGGTTTGTTGTCCTGAAGGGACTTGATTGCTTGCCTTGATGGCTCCTTTGTGAACAGCTTGCTTGACTTGTAATAGTCAAACAGACTGCCATTTTTGTTTCTGATTTTTTTTTTTTTTCCCTGCTGGTCTTTCTTTCAGAAAGTATCTTTTGTTCCTCTAACCATTCCAGGCTCGTCTGCATGTCCTTACATGTGGGAATGTCCCACCTTAGAATGTTCTGGATGGGGCTCAGGATTCTATCTGAGATCCTATACATTACAAGGGCTCCACAAGAAGCCTGTTTCACTAAGCAAGTTCTAGAACCCCTTTTAGGTATTCCAGGCTGAAGACAGGCATACAAGCTTTCTGTAATCATGTTTCCAAATATTCTTTTCTATCTGTTTTACAATACTAGGCATTGGAAACCAATATTCATCAAACAGTCAAGCATCTTAACATTATTTCCCCTCTTTTACCCACTCAGACTATGCCTTTATCCCTGTATCACAAAGTCCTGTTGTTTTAAGGTTGAGCATACATCCCTATTTACCTCTGTCACATTTAGTCCATGCAAACCTACCTAAGTGTTCCCCTATCTACCTTGTTCTTCCATCCCCCTATCCCTTCTTGTGTATTGCCTTCCCCAACACCCGGACTATCCCCTAATCTGTGCTCTACTGTCCCCTCCCTCCCACCCCTGGTGGCCATAAAAGTAATTTTTTTGTTTGTTTCTGTTAGTATGTGTTCCTTTTCTTAGCTTTTACAATAATGGTCTTATGCAATATTTGTTCTCATGTGACTGAATAATTTCACTCAATATAATGTACTCAAAGTTCATCCATATTATGTGGTGGTTTGCAGCTTCCTTGTTATTCTTCAAGGTAGCATAACATTCCATTGTGTGTATGTACCAAAGTTTGTTTATCCATTCTTTCGTTGATGGGTACTTAGGCTATCTCCATCATTTTGCTGTTGTGAATATTGTTGTGATAAACATTGGTGTGCATATATCTACTTGTGCTCTGGTTAGTATTTTTTGTGGATATATACCAAGTACATAAAGTATTTCTATTTTCAACTTTCTGAAGAAGTACGGTACTGTTTTCCAGAGTCATTGAACAATTTTACATTCCAACCAGCAATGCCGAAATGTCCCAGTCTCTCCACATTCTCACCAGCATTTGTCCTCTGCTTTTTTGAACTTTGCTGTATCTCATTAATGTTTTGATATGCATCTCTTTAATGGCTAATAATGGTAAACATTTCTTATTATGTTTGGTGCCTGAATGTCTTCCTTGGTGAAGTATCTGCTCATGTCATGTGTCCACTTTTTAATTGGGGTATTTGTCTTTTCTTGTAGAGGTGTAGTAGTTTCCTATAGATTTTAAAAATTATTGCCTTATCTGATATGTTGTTGCAAATGATATTTTCCAGTTCCGTGGGTTCTCTTTTTACCCTTTTGGTGAAATCTTTTGATGGACACAAATTTCTAATTTTTAGTATGTCTCAATCATCTATTTTGCCTTCTTTTGTTTGTGCAAATCTCCCAATATTTGGTACTCTATATGTGCCCTGTATTAGAGCTCTTAAATTTGTCCCTATTTTTTCATTGATGACCTTTGTAACTCTGGGATTCACATTCAGGTCTTCAATCTATATTGAGCTGGTTTTTGTATATGGTGTGATATAAAGGTCTTGTTTCAATCTTTTGCATATTGATTTCCAATTCTGCCAGCACCATCTGTTGAAGAGACTGTCTCCTCCCCATTTAGAGTACTTTGGCTCTATGTCAAAGATCAGTTGGCTGTATGTGGATGGATTAATATCTGGATTCTTAATTCTTAATTCTGTTCCATTTATCTATGCATCTTTCATTGTATCAGTACCAGACTGTTTGACCACTGTAGCCATGTAATAAATTTTGAAATCAGGGAGTGAGAGGCTTCCAACTTTGTTCTTCTCAAGCAGTGCTTTCCTTATCTGGAGTCTTTCCTTATAAAGTTTGTATTATTTTTTCCCTCTCTTTAAAGAATGTTGTTGGAATCTGGATGAGGATTGTGTTATATCTGTAAATTGTTTTGGGGTGCACTGACATTTTCAAGTTTCTTATCAGACGCATGGTATATTCTTCCATTTTTGTAAGTTGCTTTTGATTTCTTTTAGTAGTGTTTTGTAGCTTAATTTGTATAGGTTTTTTTTGTCTCTGGTTAGATTTATTCCTAAATATTTCATCCTTTGTTTGGTATTGTAAATAGTATTGCTTTCCTAATTTACTTTTCAGTACTGTCATTATTAGTATAGAGGAATCCATCTGATTTTTGTACATTGATCTTGTACCCTCCCACTTTGCTGAATCTTTCAATGAGTTCTAGTAGTTTTTTTT
>NW_006408584.1:3772184-3783352 GCF_000296735.1 Chrysochloris asiatica
ACAACAACAACATCTTGCCTTATAGCTCTGTCTAAGACTTCCAACACAATATTGTATAGGATTGGTGATAAAGGGCATCCTTGTCTGGTTCCTGTTCACAAAGGGAAGGCTTTCAGTTTCTCTCCATTGTGATGTTGGCTGTTGGTTTTGTACATATGTTCTTAATTGTTCTTAATGTTGAGGAATTGCCCTTCAATTCCTACTTTGTTGAGTGTTTTTTTATCAGGAATGGATGTTGGATTTTGTCAGATGCTTTTTCTGCATCAATCGATATGATCATGTTGTTCTTTCCCTTTTTTTATTTGTATGGTGGATTATACTGATTGTTTGTCTAATATTGAACCATCCTGGCATCCCTGATATGAATCCCACTTGGTTATGATGTATTTTATTTTATTTTATTTTTTTGTGTTGATTAGGATTTTGTTGAGAATTTTTGCATCTACCTTCATGAGGGATATTGGTCTATAATTTTCTTTTTTAATGATGTCTTTCCTGGTTTTGGTGTGAAGGTTATGCTTGCTTCATAAAATGTATTAGGAAGCTTTCCATCCTTTTCTATATTCTGGAATTATTTGAGTAGAATTCGTGACAGCTCTTCCGTGAAATTTTGGTAAAACTCATCAATAAAGTCATCTGGATCTGGACTTTTTTTGCTTGGGAGTTCTTTGATGACCTGGTCAATTTCTTCTTTTGTTACAGGTCTGTCCAAGTTTTCTACATCACTCTGTGTAGGTTTAGGTAGGCTGTGTTTATCTAAAAATGCATTTATCTCCTATGGATTTTCAGATTTGTTGGAGCACAACTCTTCATAGTAGTATGTTACTATCCTTTTTATTTTTCTGTTGGTTTTCTTGTGACATCACCCATGTGGTTTCTTATGCACGTTATTTGTGTCTTCTCTCTATTTTCTTTTGTTAGGTTTGCCAATGGTTTGTCAATTTTATTAATCCTTTTGAAGAACCAGCTTCTTGTCCTGTTGATTATCTCTATAGTTTTTTTTTTCTATCTCATTTATTTCTACTCTAATCTTTATTATTTCTTTTGTTTTCTTTTCCACCACAAGTAAGGCTTTATTAGAGGTGGAAGAAAAAAAGTTATTATTTCTTTTTCTTCTGGTGACTGTAGGTTTACTTTGCTGATTTATTGGAGATGTTTTGTTAATGTGCTGATTTTGGTTCTTCTTTTTGGATGTGTGCATTTATTCCAATGAATTGTCTTCTCAGCTCTGCTTTTGCCATGTCCCAAAGATTTTGTTATGTTGTATTTTTTTTTCTCTCATTTGTTTCTAGCAATTTTGTGAATTCACTTGCTTTTGTTCTATTACCCAGTAGCTCTTAAGCAGGCGTTAGACAGTTTCCACGTATCTTACTTTGTTTCCTTGGTCTTCCTATTGTTGATTTCTAATTTAATAGTATTATATTATTTTGAAGTTTATAAATTATGGAGGCTTGTTTTGTTGCCTAACACATGGTCTATTCTGAATAATGTTACATGTGCACTGGAAAAGAATATGCATTTTGTTGCTGTTGGGTTGGATGCTCTGTACACATTTATGAAGTCAAGTTAGCTGGTTGTGTTGTTTAGTTCCTTGGTGTCTTTGTTGAGTTTCCTTATGGTTGTTCTATCCTTTTCGGAAAGTGGTGTAGTAAAATCTCCCACTATTATTGTATGTTTGTCTATTTCTTTCTTCAAATGTATTAGGGTTCATTTTATATAATTTGGAACTTTTTCATTGGGAGTATAGATATTTATAATGGTTATGTTATCTTGTTCAAATGATCCTTTAATCACAAGATAATGTCCTTTTTTTTTATTTCTTATGCTGGTTTTTATCTTAAAGTTTATTTTATCAGAAATGAGTATTGCCACTCCTGCTTGTTTTTTATTGCAATCCTTTAACTTTTCATCTTTTTTTGTCTTTATGTGTAAGGTATGTCTCATGCAGACAGTATAGTGAAGGATCTTGTTTGCTTATCCAGGCTGCCACTCTCCATCTCTTAACTGGTGAATTAATTTAATTTAATTCAGTGTAATTGTTGATAGGAATGAATTAATTGCTGTCACTATGTTTGTCTTTTTGGAGTGCGCTCAGATTTTTACCATTACACATTTAGTTCACATAAAGCTGCTATGAAAAGTCTTGTAGAAGTCTTTTTAGACATTTTAAAATATTCTCTTGGGTAAATAGCTGGAAATGGAAAAGTCTATGTCATACGTTAAGTATGTGTTTATATTTTTAAACTGCTAACAATTTTCTAAAGTGATTGTTCCATTTTACCTTCCTATCAAAATTGTAGAGTGTCCTAATCCTATAACCTCTCCAGCACTCAGTACATTCAGTCTTTCAAATTTTGGCCACTATAAAAGTGTGTAGTGGTCCTGTAAATATTTACAGCCTTGGAAAGTCTGTATAAAGTCGCTATGAATTGGAACTGACACAGTGGCACACAGCAGCGCCAGCAAAAGTGATTTCTGATTGTTGTTTCAAGAGTCCTGGTGTGGTGCTGTGGGTTAATGCGCCAGACTGCAAAACCACTTGAACTGCAAGCCATTCACTCTCACCAGTTGCTCCTTGGAAACCCTAAACAGGGTCGCTATGGGTTGGAACTGACTCGACAGCACTTCACAACAACAACAAAAACAACAACCTTCACTCATAGAGCTGTGGTGAAACACTGTACGATGAGCATAGGACTGGTAACCACAAGGTCAGCAGTTCAAAGCCACCAACTTTTCTCAGAAGCTCTATATGAAGTCACTATGATGGCATAAAACAATAGCAGTAATATCTAATAATGTTGAACACCTTTTCCTGTGTGTGTTTATTTTCTATACACCTTCTTTGATAAAATCTCTGCATGAAATTTTATGCTCATTTTTGAAATTACCTTTTCTTATTATTACTGCATTTTGAGAGTTCTTTATATTTTCTGGGTACAAATCATTGGCAGTCTGTTTTCAAATACTTTTCCCCAATTTGTGTCTTGTCTTTTTATGCTATTCATACCTTTTGAAAAGCAGAAGGTCTGAATTTTGATGAAGCCTAATTTATCAATTTTTTTTTTCTTCTAGGCATAGTACTTTCTGTGTAATAACTAAGGAATCTTGCTTCACTTAGGATCACAAACTGTTTTCTTTTATCCCCCTAAAGATGTTAATCATTTTATGCTTCATATTTAGTCCTAAAATGCATTTTAAGTTTTGTAAATGGTGCTAGATACTGTTCAAAGTGTGTTTTTCAATACGATATCCAACAGAGATCCATATTCATTATTTGTTGAAAAAAAAATCATTATAATACGTTTGTGGAGTCCTAGTGTAATGCTCTGGGTTAATGTGCTGGACTGCAGAGTCAGTTTGAATTGCAAGGTTGGTGGTTCAAGCTCACCAGCTGCTCTTTGGAAACCCTACACAGGGTTGCTGTGGGTCAGAACTGACCCGTTGGCACTTAATGACAATAATGCCTTTGTACTTTTGTTGAAAATCAGTTGACCATATGTGTGAGTTCATTTCTAGACTCTAAATTCTCTTCCAAGGAGCTCTAGTAGCATGGTGGTTATGAATTGGACTGCTAACCTCAAGGGTGAAACGACCAGCCATTCTGCAGGAGAAAGATGAGGCTTTTTGCACCCATAAAGATTTACAGCCTTGGAAAACCTTATGAGTTGGAACCAACTTCAGTGCCTGGTAAAGTGATGGGTCGGTGAAAAGGGGGAAGACTTTCAACAAGCTGGATTGGCACAGTAGCAGTATCAATGACTGTGAGATGGGCACAGGACAGAGCAATCTTTCATTCCTTCTGTGTGTATAAGGTCCCTAGGAGTCAGAACCAATTTGATGGCATCTAAGGAAAACAACATTGACAGAAGGAATTATTCGGCATCCACTCTCCCCCCACCCCTCAATTCCCCCACCCTGCCACATGCAAGTAAGACAGGAATGCTTTAGTTTTCTCACAGTATGGTGACTGGCTTGTCACAAAGACTGCTACTAGATACCAAGGTAAAAACTGGAATGCAGCTCAGGAGCTAGCTTTAGAAACAAAAATCAGAATGATAACCCCACCTTGAATATCACATATTCATGTATTCGAGGTTTTAAATTTTTTTTAATATTTAATAACTGTTAAAAATCAGGGCTATTGGGTATAATCACTAGATTGGAACTGTTGAATAGTAATCATATAAACACAGGTCTTCTGTGTCTAAGTTAGTACATATGGCATGTAGCTAGGAGATGGCCATCCTCCCTAAGCCTACCCAGGACCCTGTAAAACTCTGTTACATTAGGTTTGAAGTTTTGGTTCTCCTGAAATAGTACCATGATCTAGAAGTTGATGTTATTATATGAGTAGTGGAGGAAGTGTAGTTTCACCAATGACTTCATAGATGAGAGACAGAAGCAAGTGGGGGCAAGAGAAGAGAAGCAAATCAAGGGTGAATACTGTTTCTGAGAAACAGTTACATGAACACATGTGAGGGAGGTTTGGTAATGTCTATCATTAGTTGTGGACAGTCTGAAGGGTGTTGATTTTTTTATAATAAAGTCAATGATGGTTCATACCACAACTATTTTGTAGGAGATTATTACTCTATCTGACTGTTTTGCACAAGTATTTTCTAACCATCAGTCAATGTTAGTATCAAATGTTTTGTTTCTCTCTCACAGGAACATCTATAGCATGCATTCAAACTGTGATCAGACAGTATGATGCTATATTTATGGTATTTTCTATTAGTTAAACCTGTTTTAGTCTCCACACTTTCATAAAAGGGAGGGAAAAAGCCCTAAGTTTCTAAGTGCAGGGTTCTTACAAAGAAAATTATTAGTCCAAAGTTTACATAATTTGTCAAATTTCATTTATCTAACCTTTTCCAGAGTTAGAACATCAAAAACAACCAGACATTTCAAGCTGCTATTGGCCTTTGACCATTTCTCAGTTTATAAACTATCAAGTGGAACTATTTTCTCTACCATAAATTGTACCAAAAAGGAAGATATACTCAGGCAAGAATTGCAGTGGGAAATGGAATTCCTGCCGCGAACGAATAAACTATTAGAAACAAGGGTTATTAGAATGGAAATGAAATAGCAAAGCCCTCAAGCATCATGTCACCACACATTTACACATTTTGTAGTAAGAAGCTAATTCCACAAAATGAGTCCCTCCTCTCCAAGGTGCTCTTGCGGCTTAATCATCTGACTGAAGTCCTAGAAGGCAGACTTGAAAAGCGGCCAGCCTGAGTCTCCCTTGCAAGAGTTGCGTATTTTGGTTATTAAGATTATAGCCTGCTAAAATATTTTAATTTGCTTGAGCTTCAGCAGCAATTTTTGTAGCAGTAGGGACCTATTTTGTCTAAGCAAGCTTTCTTCTTTCTGAGACTCCAGGGAAGTTGTGAATGCAGGGAAGTGTTCATTCCTAATGGGGTAACCATTAAAACACAACTGATTTCCCCCAATCCACAAATAAAGCTCACTGTGTTGTTTGTTTTTCAATAGCTTTGAAAACAGAAACCTAAAAATTGCTAAATACTAACATAAAGTGCCAAGGTGATCTAGGTAAGGGACAGAGTAACAAACTTAGAAAAGTACCATAAGAAATAGAAATAAATCCAAGTTTAATTATTATTTGAATAACAAAATAGAAGTGGTGATTAATGATGGCAGCCAATTATCATGTACATATCTACCATGGCCATTTAAGTATTATGCTTTTTATATAAGACCTTCTAACATGGTAAACGTAAAACAAGTGTAAAATGTTGATCCTCACTGCATAGCCCAAGAAATGCTGAATATTGTACCTGTAGCTTGGGGATACCTGACTCAATGATAAGTTCTGATTTGTACACTAAAAAGCATCAGATAATTAATTCATCAGCCATAGCTGATCTGAAGCTTTGAGAAGCACCAAGGAATATTTCAAACATGGTAATTGAGCAAAATGTCTTAATAATGAGAAGATAGCACTAGTGAATGTATTTAGGCAAAACTTATGTAGAGAAAAAAGACAGGAAGAAACTCAAAAGACGATTTTGAAAGATTTTGTAGGAAACGTCTAAATTTCAAAATAATGTTGTGTTCTTTGTCTTGTATATAACAAGAGTTTTTCCTCCTAGAGTTCCCGGTTAGTACAAACAGTTAACATGCTTGGCTCCTACCTAAAAGTTTGGACATTTGAGTCTACCCAGAGTTGTCTCAAAAGAAAGGCTTGGTGATCAGCATCTGAAAACTCAACTGCTGAAAATTTGATGGAACACAATTCTACTTTGATATACAAGGATCTCTGTGAATCAGAATTGATTTGATGACATTTTTTTTAAGCAGTGTTATACCAGTGTTATTTACCACAAATGTATATACATTACACAAATGTCCCATGGTGAGGTAACTTTACATAGGGTTGGTTTGATCTAATAGGAAAGGCTTAATACTATTGTCTTAGGATACATAGCATGACGTATGTATTTCAGCCTGACACATAGTAGGCACTTGATAAATATTTATTGATAGAATTTACTTAGCAAGGAGAGCAGTTCAAGCTCACCTGTTGCTCCTTGGAAACACTATACAGGATCTCTATGGGCTGGAACTGACTCGATGGCACTTAACAATAACAACATGCCTTCTTTGAGACTAAAAACATTTATTTATAAGGCAGGCAATAGATTCATATTTTAGTGATTTATTGAGTCATTCTTACATAATAATTTGTAATTGCAGCATTGGGAAGGATACACTGAGAGGAATGAAATAGGATTTATGCCAGATACCTGAATCTCAGAACATAAAAAGCTCCATCGAAATAGAAAGTATTGTAAATATAGTCAGAAGGTAGAGAAAAAGCTATATTATTGCAGTATGTGAATCTTTAATTCTTGCCATAAATACTGGACAAACTTATAGCCATTTTTGTTATATTATAAAGAAGTATTTGACATGGTTATTGTTTTCAGAAAAATTGCTTCTGTACTGAAAACTTAGAATCTATGCAAGCTGAGCCTTTGGGAAAGTATTCATCATTCTCTGCATTTTTGGAGAAAGCCCATGACAGACCACTGTGCTCCTGAACTAAATAGTCATTTCACATAAAGTATCTGAACCCTATAGTTTTAAGACCAATGGAAGAAGGTGCTGACTGTTGTTGATATCTAAGGTTGTCATGCAGCAGCTCTTATTTGCTGGACAGCTTTATGAGAACAAACTGATTTACAATCATCAGGGGAGAAAGGTCAATTTGTGGGAGTGTAAATCTCCCATTAGTCACCAGACTTTACAGCCTTGTTGGTGATTTTATTTTCAGGTATCAAACGAGTCATTTTGGCTTCACTAATGCTTTTCCTCTGACTGATATATTTTTCTGACATAAGCAAGGGCAAGCTACATATGCCAGATATTGTACTTTTCATTTCTTACTATTTAACACTGCATGGACCCTACCTCAGTGGCATAGTGAGCATTAATAGTTTATGAGAAGGTTGCTATCTGGTGTGGTCTGGTTGTTCTGACTTATAATGACCCCATGCACAACAGAACATGGGGACACTGTTCAAACAGAACATGGGAACACTGAGTGGTTTAAAATTAAGAAAGATGTGTGACAGGGTTATATTCTTTCACCATACTTATTCAACCTGTATGCTGAGCAAGTAATCCGAGAAACTGAGTTATATAAAGAAAAACGTGGCATCAGGATTGGAGGAAGACTCATTAACAACCTGTAATATGCAGATGATACAATATTGCTTGCTAAAAAGTAAAGAGGACTTAAAACATTTACAGATGAAGATCAAAGAGCACAGCCTTTGGTATGGATTACATCTCAATGTAAAGAAAAAAAAAATCCTCACCACTGGAACAATAAACAACATTCTTATCAACAGAGAAAAGATGGAAGTTGTCAAGGACTTCATTCTACTTGGATCAACTATCAACACTCATGGAAGCATCAGTCAAGAAATCAAATAACATATTGCAATAGGCAAATCTGCTGCGCAATACCTTTTTAAAGTGTTGAAGAGCAAAGATGTCAGCTTGAAGACTAAAGTGTGCCTGACCCAAGCCATGGTATTTTCAATAACCTCATATGCACATGAAAGTTGGACAGTGAATAAGGAAGACCATAGAAGAATTGATGCTTTTGAGTTATGGTGTTGGAGGACAATATTGAAAGTTCCATGGTCATCCAAAAGAACCGATAGATCTGTATTGGAAGAAATTCAGCCAGAATGCTCCTTGGAGGCTAGGATGGCCAAATTCATCTCTCACACTTCAGACATTATTGTCAGGAGGGACCAGTCACTGGAGAACGATATCATGTTTGGCAGGGTGGAGGGTCAGAGAAAAAAGAGGAAGATCCCCAACGAAATGAATTGGCAAAATGGCAGCATCAATGCGCTCAAGCATGGCAACAATTGTGAGGTTGGCCCAGGACCAGGCAGTGTTTCATTCTGTTGTGCATAGGGTCACTACGAGTTAGTAGTGACTCGATGGCATCTAACAACAGCAACAATGCACAACAGAATGAAATACTGCCCATTGCTGCTGCCACTGTGCCAATCCATCTTGCTGGGGACTTCCTATTTTTCACTGACCCTCCACTTAGCTAAGCATGATGTCCTTCTCCACAGATTGGTCCCTCCTGACAATATGTCCAAAGTATGAGAGACAAAGTCTGGCCATCCTAGCTTTTGAGGAGTATTCTGGTTGTACTTCTTCCAACACAAATTTGCCTGTTCTTCAGTCAGTCTGTAGTATTCCCACTATTCTTTACCAACACCATAACTCAAATGCATTTATTTTTTAATGATCTTCCTTAGTTACTGTCCAACTCTCACATGCATATGAGGCTATTGAAAATATCATGGTTTTGGTCAAGCATACCTTAGCCCTCAACTGACATCTTTACTCCTGAATACTTTAAAGTGGTATTGTGCGGCGATTTGCCTAATGCAATATGCTAATGATTTCTTGACTAGTACTTTCATGAATGTTGTTAGAGGATTCAAACAAAACTAATTATTTGCTCCATTTATCATGATGTCATTTATTTGTACAGTTGTGAGAATTTTTGTTTCCTTTACATTGAGGTGCAACCCATATTGAAGGCTGTGCTCTTTGATCTTCATCAGTAAATATGTTAAATTCTCTTCACTTTTAGCAAGCAAGGTTGTATCATCTGCATATCACAGGTTGTTAATGATTCCTACTCTAATCTTAATGCCATGTTCTTCACATAATTCAGTTTCTCAGATTATTTGCTCAGCCTACAGATTGAATAAGTATGGTGAAAAAATACAACCCTGGCACACACCTCTCTTGATTTTAAAGCATTCAGTGGCCCCTTGTTCTGTTTGAACAGCTCCCTCTTGGTCTATATACATGTGCCTCTCTAGTCTCTCTACAACTCTAGGGATAAGCATCTCTTCCCTCATGAACCTCTGTTTTTAGTCCATGGTGAAAGGGTGTTCCCAAATGAACCCCCATGTACTGATATTAGATCCTGAGTAGACCCAGGAAAACCATCTAAACTCTTTAGGTAAAAGTGAATATTCTGATTCTCAGTTGAAATTAATTGCATTACTGTGTCTTAGATTTTTGCATTTTGTGAAGTAAGTGATGCTAATTTTATTTTGCCAAGCTAAGGATATTAATGAAACTATTATTGTTTATTTCCATACTGTCATTAAAACTTACCAACACTATCTAAAAGAAACTTTATTAAACTGAATAAATTTGGCTTTATGATTTTTATATTTCCTCAGTTCACTGAGACTGGGGAGAAATTTGTTCATGAACTGACTCTGCTCATTGGTCTTGTATTTAGGAATGACTGTTTTATGAAACTTGTTAATTTAGTTGAGCTATCCCTGGTATTGTTGATATTAACTGCTGTTGAGTTGGCTTTGACTAGTGACTATCTTATGCACAATAGAACAAACACCATCTGGCCCTGTGCTGCCTTCATGACCATTGGTATGTTCGAGTCCATTGTTGTAGCTGTTGTCTTAGTCCATCTAGTGGAGGATTTCCCTGATTTTCACTAACCCTCTACTGTAATAAACATTATGTCCTCTCTAAACTATTGTTCTTTTCTGACGGAGTGCCCAAAGTAAATCAACCAAGCTTGCTTCTAGGGAGCATTCAAGTTGCATTTTTTTTCTAAGAGTGATTTATTTGTTCTCATGGTCCACAGTGTATTTAGTATTCTTAACCAATACCACAATTTGAATGCATCAATTCTTCTGTGTTCTAGTATTTTAACTTGAGAGGACTGAAGAAGGTCAAGGCTTCGAGATATGACTATCCCTTCCTCTTCAAAGTTATGTGCATGTTTTTGAAATACATTTGAACAGCAGTTTGTTGTCTTATACCAGGTGTTTCAAACAGTTCATGAAAAAATGGAATTAAAAGATAATAGAGAGGTGGGGCTTGATGGTGGCTAGGGTGGAGGTGCAGTGAGGTTCACCGTCAGCAATACCACAGAATATCAGATGAAGCAGATTCAGAGCAGAGCTCCAAAACTCGGAGCCACATAGGTAGGAATATTTAAAAAGTTTGAAGGCTTATAGCTAGTGGAACTTGTAGTAAAAGTAAGAAATTGTGTACTTTTGAATCTGCTAGGCTTGGCAGCCAGGAGCCGAAATCTTGGGTGAGACCAAATGGCAAGGCACAGCGGGGGAGCAGACACACCACGGAAAAACACTGCGGGAAACTCCAAACAAAGGTAGACAATACACTTTGTCAGTTTGCTTTGTTCTGATTTTTTTTTTTGTATTTGTTCATTGCCCCCCCCCCACTGTTTTCATACCTACATTCTGGTGACTAGAGGGGGTGCCTGAGAGAGCGGACACCTCCCACCCTCACCACTGGTGGGTTCTTCTGCCGTGCATGTGCACAGATAATCTCAGCCAAAGAGCTGCCCTGAACTTTTTTTTTTTTTTTAAACATGGAAAAGGCCAGAAACCTCGGGGTGTGGAGAGGGAAAGAGTTTAAAAACAAAACAGGCTGAAAATTAAATTAAAACCTGATGTACAGCATAACAACCAACAGGGACATCTTGAAATCTTTCAGGCAGATTTGAAGGCAAGAAAAAAAGAGGACATTAAAGTCATACTCATATTAAGCTACAGATTTTTTTTTTTTCCTTCTCTCCCTCCTCTCCC
>NW_006408584.1:3784320-3786050 GCF_000296735.1 Chrysochloris asiatica
AAACTCAAAGATAAGGAGACACTTGTGAAATCAGCCAGGGAAAACAGAACTGTCACAGTCACAGGCAAGCAAGTCAGATTAAGCTCAGATCTCTCAGCAAGAACCATGCAAGCAAGAAGGCAATGGGGAGACATATAAAAACCCTGAAAGAAAAATAATGCCAACCAAGAATCCTTTATCCAACAAAGCTATCAATCAAATATGATGGTGTAATCAAAACATTCCAGGATAAATAGAAGCTAAGGGAAAATGCCAACCAAGAATCCTTTATCCAGCAAAACTATGAATCAAATATGATGGTGTAATCAAAACATTCCAGGATAAATAGAAGCTAAGGGATTTTGCCAAAGCCAACCCTGTGCTACAAAACATCTTAAAGTGGACTGAGAACCAACAAAACAGACAATAACCAGAGATTGTCACACATATCAGCACCTCCCAGAATTAAATACACAGAACGAAGAGTCAAGAACAGTACAAAACTACAAGAGCAAACTCTAGAATCTGGGAGATCAGTCTATGATCAAAACAATTACAAAGTAAAAGCAGATAAACACAAAAGAACAGAGATCCAGATAGTGAGAAGGTCAGGTAGATTACAGGATAGAATAGACAGCACTAAATGGAGGGAAAAGTTAATGGACTATAAGGTAACCTCAAAGAAAATTAACACTTCACCACATACCAAGAAAAGGAAATTCCAAGAACACAGAAACATTAAAACTATGAGGAAACTCACAAGAAAGAACAAAAAAAGCATGAACTCAGCATAGGAAGACACACAGAACAAAGAAAGCAGCACCAACACACACAAAAAATATAATGGCAGCAATAATCCATACCTATCGATAATTACACTGAATGTAAACTGATCAAATGTACCAGTTAAGATACAGAGGGGGGCAGAATGGATAAGAAAACAAGATCCTTCAATATGCCATCTGCAAGACACACATTTTACACATAGAGACAAAAACAGATTAAAAGTCAAAGGATGGAAAAAAATATAAAATGAACAGGAGTGGCAATACTAATCTCTGATAAAATAAACTGTAAGGCAAAACACAACATTATAGATAAAGATGGGCATTATCTCATGATAAAAAGGACAACTGAACAAGATGACATAACCATAATAAATATCTATGCTCCCAATGAAAGAGATCCAAAATATATAAAGCAAACTCTAATAGATTTGAAGAAAGTAATAGACGAATCTACAATAATAGTGGGTGATTTTAATACACCACTTTTAAAAATGGATAGAACAACCAGAAAGAAACTTAACAAAGAGACAGAAGAACTAAACAACACAATCAATCAACTGAACTTCATAGTTGTGTACAGAGCATTCAACCCAACAACTGCACAATACACATTATTTTCAGGTACACATGGAACATTCTCCAGAACAGACCATGTGTTAGGCCACAAAACAAATCCCCATAAATTTACAAATATCAAAATACTACAAAGCATCTTCTCAGACCACAATGCTATCAAATTAGAAATGAACAATAGGAAGATCAAGGAAATAAAGTCAAATACATGGAAACTGAATAGCACCCTGGGTAATAGAAGAAATTAAAAGTGAATTCACAAAGTTCCTAGAAACAATCGAGAATGAAAACATAGCATACCAAAATCTTTGGGATACGTCAAAGTGGTGCTGAGAGAACAATTTATTGCAATAAAAGCACACATCCAATAAGAAGAAAGAACCAAAATCA
>NW_006408584.1:3805637-3823362 GCF_000296735.1 Chrysochloris asiatica
ATTTCTGGATTCTCTTCAAATTCCCCAGCTGTAAACCCTCTGATCCTCCAAACATACCTTTATATTTGTTTTAGAGTTCCAACACTATCTCGTGAGTCCACTTGGCCCGGTATTCCGTGTTGTTGTTGACTGAGTTCCTCACTACACGTCTACCTGATCTGCCATCTTGAAGGAGCTACCTATATAGGGTAGCTATAAGTTGGAACCAACTCGATGACACTGAACAACAACAACAAGAACATTCTAAAAGGCAGATAAGAAAATCTTCCTTGAAACTGGCTCAAGGAAGGGAAAGGTTTTATTCAAAATAGTATCTAAAAGCAAACTTAGACTTGATCAATTTTAGAACTTTGATGATTGAGAAAAATTTTGGCAGAGCTGGCCCTAGTCACAAAAATGAAAAAGGCAGAGTTTGGACATCTACCTCGCCTCATCTCCCGTTGCCCCTTTCTCCATCTGACTTATTATGGATCCTGTTACACTCCACGTAGTGATAACTATAGTAGAAGGATGGGATGTCCATTCAGAAGTACTGGGTTGAAGCTCATACTCTGCTGTAGTTCATCTATGTGAGTGTGAATAAGTCACCTCTCTAAGCCTCAGTCTTCACATTTGCAAAATGAAGATAAGAGCACTGACTTGAGAAGGTAGTGGTAAATATTGAATACAATGTATGCAAAAATACTTAGAAACTATTCATAAGAATTAGTATGATAGTTCCTTAAAGAATGGTGGTAAAACCCCTCAGAAGTACAGGGACTCTCTATGTACTAAAGCCTTTCAAATAGAATGCAGGTGGTGAGGTTTTTACTTTGGTCATGTGCTTCTATCAGCCTGTGCTTTGAATTATACCTTGTGTGAGGTTGCCTGTTCTGTTTATGGAGCTCTATATCAAGCCCAACTCTTCTATCAAGCCCCCAATTACTCACTCTTGCCAGGCTGGTCCCAGATGGAACTTTATAAGGGACGTACTTTCTGTAGATATGACCAACTCTAGAACATGGAACATCAAACATTTCTCCTCCACACATCCAAACCTAAGGAGGGGAAATAATAATAAAAAAAAAAGAATAAAAGAGAACAGTGAATTTTAAGATTGAATAATAAAAAGAATATTATTAACAAGATTCATAAAAATATCTTAAAATATCATAGTCTCAAAATAATAATATTTTTCATATCTAACCAAGAAAGATAACCATTTTATTGACATTAATAAATACAGTTCCAAAATACTAATTTATTATAATTTCATTTCCATAAACATCAAGTTAGCATTTTTAATTTTACTATTTAGATGTCTTCTTTTTAAATAGATATTAGTTTTGATAATCATACTGTGAAAACTTTTGAAGAAATTACTTGAGTCTAAAATTCCAATAGAAAAATATAATATAGAAAATGAAAATTCTAAAATGGATGAATTAGTTAAGACAAATATTGTTGTTGTTGTTGTTAAGTGTCATTGTGTTGATTCTGACCCATTAGTGACACTGCATAGGGTTTCCAAGGAACATCTGATAAGCTTGAACCACCAACCTTGCAGTTCAAATGATTTTGCAGTCTGATGCATCAGCCCGCAGCGGCACACCAGTACTCCCAGACAAATATATGAGTACTGAGTACTTAATGTTACACAGAAATTCTGAAACTTGCAGCAAAGCAGAACTTTTAAATTATAATTGCATTCTAATTTCCCCCTGCCACCAATCTTTTCTTAGGTACATATAATAGTTAATGTGATGGACTCAGACAATATTATACTCAAGATATATGCTAAGATGCTGCACTTTTATATTTGTTGTTGTGAGGTGCCTTCAAATTGGTTCCAATACATAGCAAACCAATGCACAGCAGAAAGAAACTACTGGTCTTGCACCATCCTCACAACTGTTATGCTTAAGCCCATTGCTGTTGCCACTGTGTCACTTCATCTTGTTGGCGTCTTCCTCTTTTTCACTGATACTTTACCAAGCATGATGTCCTTCTCCAATGACTGGTCCCTCCTGAAAATATGTGTGATAGGCCAAGTCCTGTCATCCTGGCTTCTAAGGAGCATTCTGCTGTATTTATTCCAACGTAGATTTGTTCGTTCTGGCAATCTGTGGTATTTTTAATATTCTTCTCCAACACTATGACTCAAACACATCAATTCTTCTATGGTCTTCCTTATTCACTGTCCAACTTTTACATGAATTTGAGGCTACATGATACCATGTTTTGGGTCAGGCACATCTTAATCCTATTTGCTCTTGAAAAGTTTAGAGAGGTCTTGGCAGCAGGTTTGCCTAATGCAATGTATCGTTTGATTTCTTGGCTACTGCTTTATGAGTATTGATAGTGGACCTAAGCAAAATGAAATCTTTGACAACTTGAATCTTTTCTCCATTTATCATGAAGTTATTTATTGGCCCAGTGATGAGGATTTTTGTTTCCTTTACATTGAAGTGCAACCCATACTGAAGGTTATGGTCTTTGATCCTCATAAGTAAATATTTTAAATCCTGTTTACTTTTAGCAAGCAAAGTTGTGCCATCTGTATATTGCAGGTTGTTAATGAATCTTCCTCCAAACTTGATGACCTTCTTCATATAATCCAGTTTCTTGGATTATTTTCTCAGCATACAGACTGAATAAGTATGGTGAAAAAATACAAACCTGATACACACTTTTCTTGATTTTAAACCATGTGATAGTCCCTTGTTCTGATTGAATGACTGCTTCTTGGATTGTGGACAAGTTCTTCCATGAGCACAATTAAGTGTTCTGAAATACCCATTCTTCCCAGTGTTGTCCATAGCTTGTCATGATCCACAGAGTTGAAAGCTGTTGCAGTCACTAAAGCACAGGTAAACATCTTTCTGGTATTTGCAGCTTTCATCCAAGGCCCATCTGATGTCAGCAATGATATCCCATTATATATATGATAACAAAAATTAATTGGTTACATTTTACAATTAGTTTCCACTCAGGCAGCTACATACTTAAACATTGTTTATATAAATGAGTAACTTCAAAATACAAATTCAGTGTTCACATAGGCTAAATATTTAGTTACTTTAATTGTCAGAAAATGATTAAAAAGATCATTTTTAATCACTTGTTCTAAATTATGGTCATCTATTGGTATCTCAGGGAACTGATTCCCCATTAATACCCAAACAAGTCCCTTATATAAAATGACATAATATTTGCATATAACCTATGTGCATCTTCCTGTATACTTTAAATCATCTCCAGATTACTTATACAGATTACTTAATACAATGCAAATGCTACATAAATAGCACTTAATGCTTCCTGTTAGCCTCTGATGGGTTGCTTTGATTACTCATTGCTTTTTTTGTGTGAGTATTTTTTATCTGCAGTTGGTTGAATCTATGGCTACAGATATTAAGGGGAGGGTAGAGTGCTTAATAGTGAAAGACAGAAACACAAAACACACCATCAGCATATTATGGAGAATTTGAAGAAAGAGCTCTGATTTATCTGCAGGTCTGTAGTCTTAAACTAAATCCCTTCTGAAAGGAGTACCCAAGGTGATAAAGGGATTGAAACTGTGTATTAGAAATGTTCAGTCTTAAGATAAAATTCAGAGGAACCCTTATCAAATATTTGAAGTCTAATATTTGAAAGAGATGTTTTATAGAACCTTAAGGGTGGTTGTTCTGTGGGATAAGCACTGAGCTGCAAACTATAAGGTCAGTGGTTTGAACCCACCAGCCACTCTGTGGGAGAAAAATGAAGCTTTCTGTTCCTGCAAAGATATGCAGCCTCAGAAACTATACACTGTGAGTTGGAGCCGATTTGGTGGCACTTGAAAACAACAAGGAGATAGAACTAGGATTAGTAGGATAGAGCTATAAGGAGACAGCTTTTAAGTCAGTGGAAGGAAGGACTTTGTAACAGAATGATTAAAGATGACCTGGGTTTCCTATCATGTGGTATGTTGAAATCTGTAACAGGTGACACTACAGGTGAGATGGACATAGACATATAGGTTTTGATGAAGAATTGATTTAACTGATATTCTAAGATAATTGTAATAACAAGTGTGAGCATTTATGAATATTTAACTATTTAATTTTCACAGATTATTTTATTTAAGGCTCATAAACCAATCATAGATGCTACTATTTTCCAAATTATATTGTTGTTGTTGTTAAGTGCCATCAAGTTGGTTGTGACTCATAGTGCCCCTATATATGGTTTCCAAGGAGTGGTTGGTGGGTTTGAACCACCAACCTTTTGATCATCAATCCAGCACTTATTCTACAGCTCCACAGGAAAAATGAAAGCCTAGAGAGGTTAAATAACTTACCCATAGATACATAACTAAGGAGCTCTGGTAGCGTAGTGGTTACGAATTGGGATGTTAATCTCACGGTCAGCAGTTCAAAACTACCAGCTATTCCACGGGAGAAAGATGAGGCTTTCTGCTCCTGAAAAGATTTACAGCCTCGGAAACCCTGTACAGGGTCGCTATGAGTCGGAAACGACTCCACGGCACATAATAACAAAACAACAGACACATAACTAACCACTCCCAGAACTGAGATTTGAATCCTACTAACAAGTCCCAGGAGTCTTGTTTTGGTGCTGTAGGATTAGCACTGGACTGCTAACCACAAGTCTGGTAGTCCAAACTCACCAGCCACTCTTTGGAAACCCCATTCATGGTTCCTATGAGTCAGAACTGACTCAATGGCACTTAACAAAAACTAGAGTCCCAAGTGATGCAAATAGTTAATGCACTTGGCTGTTAACTGAAAGGTTGTAGGCCTCCCAGAGGTGCCTCAGAAGAAAGACACAGATAGACACACAAGCTGATAAGTAATTGGAAGGTAAATGGGACTACACCCACAAATATATATAGATTTTACAGTGTGTTAGACTGGGTTCTCTAAAGAAGCAAAACCAGTGAAGCTTGTATATGTATATATAAAGAGAGGTTTATATCAAGGAATGGCTAACACAATTGTAGATGTGGGCAAGTCCAAAGCCTGCTGGTCAGATGTCAGGATGGCGACTTTTGACTCATATGGCTGCAGGGTTGATCAATGGATATTGACAAGTTAGATGGTAGGCAGGCAGGTTGGGCAAGTAAGACGGTTGGCTTCTAACAACTCCCAGAATTGACAGTCAATAGAATAGGTCACTGGCTCAAGTCCAAAGAACGGAGGTTGGATGACAAGTCAGATGCAGAATCCAGAGCCAGCAGAAAACAAGCAAGCTTTGCCTGAGCATTCAATTGATAGGTCATACCCTGAAGAAACTTCCTTTCAGTTGAATAGCTGCTCTATAGTAGGTCTAGCCTTGGGGGATTCCTGTGTCTTAACTGCCAAACCACTGACAATTCTGATGAGTCAACATAAAACTCCTATCACATAGAGGATATTTCTACATATGTAATTACATTGCTGTTATTGTCCAGTCAGGTTTGGCAAATACTGGCCTCAGAGCTCCAGTGCTTCTCCTACACTGCCATACCAGTATGTCTTTGTATAGGTACTACAAATATATACACAAATATAGGTGTTCTGGGACTGTACTGCTAACTGAAAAGTTGGCTTTTCAAACCCATCAGCCACTCCTTGGAAACTATATACAGGGTTGCTTGAAGTCAGAACCAACTCAATGGCACTTAATAATAAAAACAACAACATAGTAGAACATACAAGGGACAAAGCTATGAAACCTTCTTACCCATAGTCAAACACCTTGAGGAAATGAATCACTGGGTCTGGGGCACTCATGACCATAGTCTTGAGGGATATCAAGGTACATTGGCTTAGCATAATCTACAAAGACAATGTTTAACACCCTACTTTGGTGAATAGCTACTTTTGTTGTTATTACCTGCCATCAAGTTGATACTGACTCATAGCGACCCTATGCACAATTTAACAGTGCTGTGCCAACTTCACAATCATTGCTATGCCTGAGCCCACTGTTGCTGTCCCTGTGCCAATCCATCTCCTTCTTTTCTCCAACACTTTGCTTTACCAAGCATGATATCCTTCTCCAGGGACAGCTCCCTCTTGATAATATGTCCAAGGTATGAGAGAAGAGGTTTGGCCATCCTGGATTCCAAGAACATTCTGGCTATACTTCTTCCAACACAGATTTGTTTGTTTTTTGGGGAAGTCCATGGTACTTTAAATATTCTCCTGCAACATCATAAATCAAATGCATCAATTCTTCTATGGACTTCTTTATTTACTGTCTAACTTTCATGCATATGAGGTTATTGAAAATACAATGGCTTGAATCAGATGCACCTTAGTCCTCAAACTGACATCATTGCTCTTGAACACTTTAATGAGGACTTGTTCAGCAGATTTGCCTAATGCAATAAGTTGTTTGAGTTCTTGGTTGCTGCTTTCATGAGTGTTGATGGTTGATCTGAGCAAAACAAAGTCTTTGACAACTTCAATTATTTCTCCATTTATTTGGATGCTATTTATTGGTCAAGTGGTGAGGATTTTTGTTTCTTTACACTGAGGTGCAATCTATACTGAAGGCTGTGGTCTTTGATCTTCATCAGTAAGTGTTTTAAATCCTCTTCACTTTCAGTAAGCAAGGTTGTATTATCTGCCTACTGCATGTTGTTAATGGATCTTCCTTCAATCCTGATGCCACATTTTTTCCCCCCATATAATCCAGTTTATCAGATTATTTACTTAGAATACAGATTGAATAAGAATGGTGAAAGAAACATGGTAGGGTCTGTGAATTACTGTTGTTCTTGTTAAGTGCTGTTGAGTTGGTTCTGACTTATAATGACCCTCTATAGGGTTTTCTGAGGAGCAACTGGTGGGTTTGAACTGCTAACCTGTGGTTCAAACCTAGGTCCAGTGTTTATCTTACAGTGCCACCCTGGCACAAATGTTTAAGTGCTTGGTTGAAGTAATCTTAAAACTAGAACAATCGTTTAACTTAATTATTACAAAAGCCTGCTTTGAGCATTGCGCTCTTTGAAGAACTATATGGGACCAAATTGATAACAGCAACTGAAAAGCTTAGACAGAAAGCTGGGAGACTAGTAATTTATGTTAATAATGGAGAAACAATTCAGAAAAGGTGGATGAGGATAGCTGCACAACTCAAAAACTGTGATCAATGTCACTGAATTGTAAATGAAACTATTGAATTGGTGGATATTTTGTTGTATATATTCTAAAAAGCAACAACAAAATATATGGAATTTAGAGGGAAAAAAGGTGATGTAACTTATGATGCCTTGTCCATTAGAACACTAATTTTTAGAATCTTGAACTTCCACATAACAAATTTAACTCTCTGAGGCTGCCCCATTATGAGGAAGCTTAGGATACTTAAGAGACCATATGCAAATTCTCTCTTTGGTCAGTAGCTTCAGGTGATATTCCCATGGTCAGCATCAGTTGTCAGATATTTGAATGAGGATACATCCAAATGAGTTATTGGCAGATGAAACTCATGTAGCATACATCATCCTATTTGTGCCATGTCTGAATTTTGGGGCAACACGATCTGTAAGCAATAAAATGACTGTTTGGGGGTATTTTGTTATAGAGTAATAATAACTAGAAGTGCATATTAGGAAATTGATGATAAAAATGAACTGCTAACAAAGGTACCTAAAATTTAGGAAGCATCCACAAATTATATCTTATCCTATTGCGATACAACAATTTCCATGTTCTCTTCTTTCTCAAACAACACCAAGTTATAATTCCCGGATGCTTTGCACAGGTGGAACCATGAAAGTAGTTTCTGCCAGTAAAGTAAAATGATGTGCATCATATCTGGGTCAAGCTTTTAAGAGTGGGCTTTCTTCTGTACCTTACATCACAGTTTGAACAAGAACTACTAAATGGATGGGCTATAGTTCTCTCAAAAACGAGGTGGAGCAGAGAAAACTCTTCCACAAATGTGAACAAATCAAGACAGAAACAATAAAGAAACTGTAGGGATATTAAGTTACTGTGATTTTTGGATTGATTGTTATAGCCATTGGGCCACCCTGAAAAATAACTGTTTAAATTGATTAATATTTTAAAGAATGGGACTTCTTGGAGCTTTTTTGGGAGAGGATAGGAATAAAGAGTTAGGGTTAAGACTATGGTTAGGTCTAGGGCTTTGTTTACAGTTAGGTTTATGGTTAGGATTAGGGTTAGTTATAGGGGTAGGAAGGAGCTCTGGTAGCATAATGGTTACGAATCGGGCTGCGAACCGCAAGGTAAGCAGTTTGAAACTACCAGCTGCTCTGCAGGAGAAAGATGAGGGTTTCTGTTCCCATAAAGATGTATAGCCTCGGAAACCCTGTTCAGGGTTGCTATGGGTCAGAACCGACTCAACGGCAGTTAACAACAACAACATAGGGGTAGGGGTTTGGCTAGGCCTAGGGTTAAGGCTAGGAGTAGGGCTAGGAGTAATGCAAGGGACTTCAAGGTCAGTTTGAAACACAAGTTCAGCAGTTCAAGCTCACCAGCCACTCCTCAGAAACCCTATGCAGGGTCGCTATGGGTCAGGACCCACTCAACAGCACTTAACAACAACAAAGAAGTAAAGCATGGTTTAGTTTTAGGGTTACATTGAGGTTTATTTTTATTTATTTGTATTCTTGAATCCACTTGATTACCATTTTAAACTAAATGAAGACATTTGGAAGCTCTGTAGCTATATTTGTTGTTGTTGTTAAGTGTTGAGCCAGTTCTTACTTATAGCGACCCTATATAGGGTTTCCAAAGAGTGTCTGGTGAGTTTGAACGAATGACTTTAACTACATTATTCCCTCTTTTTACTTCATGTTTTTATTATTGTTGTTGTTACTAATGGTATCTCTGGTTCCCTATTTTTAGTCTTGTAGGTTTGATTTATTTTGAATACTTCTGTATCCTGGTGGGGCAGGATAGTGTGCTAGACCACAAGGTGGGTTTAAATAACAAGGTCAGCAGTTCAAACTCACCAGCCTATCTTTGGAAATCCTGTACAGGATCACTATGAGTCAGAACCAATTTGATGGCATTTAACAATAACAACAATATATCTGGGTTGAGTTCTAGGTGATATTGCCATTCGTGTTAGTTTTACATTGTTGTATACTAGTGTTTTTGTAAGGTTGGTCATTGTTTTTATAAATTTGTTTAATTTCTGTTTATATGAAAATGTCCTAATTTCATGGTCATAGTTGATGACAGTCTTGCTGTGTATATGATTCTTAATTGGAACGTTTTATCTGTCAGAGATTCATATATGTCATCCCATTGTCTTCTTGCCTGTATGGTTTCTGCTGAGAAATCAGAGTTTAGTCTTCTTTGTTCTCCTTTGTAAGTAAGTTTTTGTTTTTTTCTGAGCTGTTCTCAGAATGCTTTCCTTTTGCTTGGTTTTGAAAAGTTTGGGTGTAATATATCTTGGTGAGTTTATTTTGGGATCTGTCCTGTTTAGAATTGGTTCACTTCTCTTATGTCTATCTTCTCATAGTTCATGATGTTAGGGAAGTTTTCTTCCAACAACTGCTCAACAATTTTCTCTAGATTTTTACTATTACTATTCTTTTTGTCTCTTCCTGTTTTGGAATTACAATCACACATGTTATTCTTCTTGATAGTGTTCAACATAAATCTTAGGTTTTCTTTGGATTTTTAAACTTTTTATTGATTGTTCCTCTAGCAGATGAATATTGGGAGATTTGTTTTCCAGCTCAGTAATTCAGCTTTCCATTGGTTCAATTCTACTTTTTTGACCTTTCAATGTATAATCTGTTTCTGAAGTCTTACTTTTGATTTTCTGGCATTCTAACTACTATTTTTGAACGGTCTCCAATTTTTCATTTATTTTGTCAGTTTCCTACTGAATTCTTCTAAAGCTTTGGCAGTGTTTTCTTTGATTTCATCTGCAATTTTCTTGGTCATTCTTTAAATCTGGTGAAGGCACTTAAGTATCATTCTTTTAAATTCCTTGTCAAGTATTATATTTTCTGACTCTGTATTTTGGTAACTTGTTTGAGGCAGTCTGTTGTGTTTCTTTGCATGCATTAAAATTGTCTGTTGTCTCCAAAACATTGCAGTGTTGTATTTATACGGGTCACTTTGACAGCACTTAACAACAGCAACAATTCATATTTAATTGATGATCATATATTGGTGTGTTCTCAGACATTCACCATCTCTCCCTTGGTGGATGTGTTAGAGATTGGAAGTGTGAACCCAGTTCTCTGTTCACTGTTTGTGTAGTGTAGTTCAGGATGGGTTCAAGTGCTTCCAGATAGTGGAGTGGAATGCCTGGCACTTGACCCAAAGTAGAGCAGAGGCTATGCAGGAGAGGGCACCACTGACTGCTGGGTTGGTGAGGGCAATGAATGGTCATGCTTCTGGCTGCCAGGAGAGCACAAGAACAAAGAAGAACCACACACCCCTCTTGATGAGTCCTGTGCCTGCAAGGCACTCTATCTACAGAAGCTTGCAAGAGCTCAAGATGGCCATGCAGCTTCAGATAAGCCTGCAGCCAATCCTTTTTTCTTCTCTCTTACTGATCCTATTTTGCTTCTTCTTTTAGTTCAAGTCAATCCATCTCTTTGTCCTATCCTCTGAAGTTCAGGGTTCAAGGATCACCATCTGTAGCTGTTTCACTTGATTTCCTTTGCATTCATTGCAGAGAGTATACTCAGTGTGTCTGCCTATTGCACCATCTTGCCCGTTCTGTCATTTTAAGCTAAATATGGTGAATACAGCAAAACCTGAGAAAGCTGCAACATATATAAGGCAGAAATCTACCAAAGAAAGAAAATTAAACACTTTCCACTAAAAAGAGCAATGGAAAAATGCTAAGACTATACGCTGTCCAAGGTCTCACTGTGCGAGTCATGGGAAAGTGCTGTCCCATTGAATTCTGGCTCACACAGGTCTAGCTATCTAGTTGAGATACACTTCCTTTTTCTTATTTCTGCAGTTTAAACAGGCAATCTTTGAAATTAATTAGAAAACAGAGAAAAGGTTAGAAATGGAAGAGAAAAGAATCTGAGACAGTACTGTATAAAAATCATTGTTTTTAATCAAGGCTAAATAAGTGTCAAGACAAAGAAATCTTTTCATCTGTGGATGGGAGAAACTAATTTATTGGTGATGAGTTTTTATTTAAAAAGATGACAATATTGTTCTCATTAATTGGCAAAGGTGACAATCTTTCAGTAGACCTAAGAGATTGTAACAAGGGAAGATATGGGCTAAGGTCAGGGGCTTGCTGTTAGGTGTGTTGAGTCAGTTCCAACTCATATTGACCCTATGCACAAAACGAAATATTGCCCAGTCCTGCACCAACTTCACAATTGATGTTATGCATGAGCCTATTGTTGCTGCCACTGTTCCAATCCATCTTGTTGGGAGTCTTCATCTTGATCCTTGACCCTCAACTTTACCATGCACGATGTCCTTCTCTAGCGACTAATTCCTCATGATCTTAAATTCATTTATCATGATGCTATTTATTGGTTCAGTGGTGAGGATTTTTGTTTTCTTCACATTGAGATACAACCCATACTGAAGGCTGTGGTCTTTAATCTTCATCAGTAAGTATTTTAAGTCCTCTTTCCTTTCAGTAGCAAGGTTGCATCATCTGCATAGCTCAGGTTGTTAATAATTCCTCCAATCCTGAGGCCACATTATTCTTCATATTATTTAGCTTCTTGGATTGTTTGCTCAGCATATAGACTGAATAAGTATGGTGAAAGAATACAACCCTGGCACACACCTTTCCTGATTTGAAACCATTCAACGTCCTTTTGTTCTGCTTGAAGGACTGCCTCTTGATCTTTATACAGGTTCCTCATGACCACAATTAAGCGTACTGGAATACTCATTCTTCACAATGTTATCCATAATTTGTCATGATTCAAACAATCAAAAGCCTTTTTCATAGTCAATAAAGTACAGGTAAACATCTTTCTGGTATTCTCTGCTTTTAGCCAAGATTCATCTGACTTCAGCAATGATATCCTTCATTCATTGTCTTTCTCTGAATCTGTCTTGAACCTCTGGCAGCTTCCTGTCAATATATGGTTGCAGGAACTTTTGAATTATCTTCAGCAAAATTTTACTTGCATGCAATATTAATGATATTGTCCAATAATTTCTGTATTGGGTCCCCTCTGTTTGGAATGGGCACAAATATGTATCTCTTCCAATTAGTTGCCCAGCTAGCTGTCTTCCACATTTCTTTACATAGATGAGTGAGTACTTCTAGTGCTGCTTCTGTTTGTTGAAAGATTTCAATTTGTATTCCATGAATTCCTGGAGCTTAGTTCTTTGCCAATGCCTTCAGTGCATCTTGTAACTCTTCCTTTAGTATCATTGACTCTTGATCATATGCTATCTCTTCAAATGGTTGAACATCAACCATTTCTTTTTGGTACAGTGATTCTGTGTATTCCTTCCATTTTCTTTTGATGCTTTCTGCTTCATTCAATATTTTCCCAGTGTTGTTGTTGTGAAATGCCATCGAGTCTGTTCCGACCCATAGCGACCCTGTATAGGGTTTCCAAGGAGCAACTGGTGAGCTTGAACTGCTGACCTTGTAGTTCAAACAGCTTTGCTGTCTGGCACATTAACCCACAGCACCACACCAGGACTCCATAGAATCCTTCAATATTTCAAGCTGAGGCTTGATATTTTTTTTCATTTCTTTCAGCTTGAAAAATGTTGAGTAAGAAATGTTCTCTTTTGGCTTTCTAACTCCAGATCTTTGCACATTTCATTATAATATTGACTTTGTTTTCTAAAGCTGCCCTTTAAAAATTTCTGTTCAGCTCTTTTACTTCCTTATGTTTTCCATTGGCTTAAGCATCTTTATACTTTGCCAGATATGTAGAGGGCAAGATTCAGAGTTTCTTCTGACATCCATTTTGGTCTTCTTCTTTCTCTTCTTAATGACCTTTTGCTTACTTCCTGTATGGTGTTCTTGATGCCATCCCACAACTCTTCTGTTCTTTAGTCATTAGTGTGTAATGCATCAAATCTGTTGAGATGATCTCTAATTTCTGGTGGCATATGTTCAAGGTCATATTTTATCTCTCTTGGACTTGTTTTAATTTTCTTCAGCTTCAGCCTGAACATGCATATCAGTGATTGATGATCTGGGGCAGTGTCTTACTTTTTCTGACTTTAATGCATATGAGGGAGCTTCAAAAAGTTCATGGAAAAATTCCATTATCTTTTAATTCCATTTTTACATGAACTTTTTGAAGCTACTGCAATTTGATTCACACATTCTTGCAAAATATTCAGAATGGGTCAAAAGCTTTTTACTAGTGTATTTGCAGCAAAGAACTGCCACAATTATAAATAGGTTATCATTGCTTTTGTTTCTAAGATCTGGCCAAACAACCAGCTACAAAGATGAAGTTCTCACATTCTTTACAGAGGGTTACTCTCAGATAGTTATTGGCGTTCATGTATGATGCTATACATTAACCACTGGACTGCTAACCACAAAGTTAGCATTTCAGACTCATTGGAGGCTCCTTGTGGTGAATTCTATACTGGGTCATTTTGAGTGTGAGCCAACTGAATGACCATAGCAACAACAAATATATTTTAAAAGATTTATATATCAATTTTCTCCTGTTGTATAACAAATTACTATAAATTCAGTAGCCTAAAATAGCACCTATTCATTATCTTATTCGTTAGTTAAGAATTCCATTCAGACTCAGTTGGGTTTTCTACTTGGACTTTTAGAGGACTGAAGTCAAGGTGTTAGCTGGGTTGAGCTCACAGGTGGAAGCTCTGGGGGAAAAATGAACTTTTGAGCTAATTTAGACTGTTGGTAGAATTAAGTTCCTCGTGGTTGTAGGGTGGACTGCTGGTTTTCTTGTTGGCTGGTGTGCAGGGACCACTCTCAGATTCTAGAGGCCACTCTCAAATCATTGTTATATGGTTCCCTCCATCACAGCAATGAAGAATTTTTGTTGCATTGAACGCTTCTCATGTTTTAAATCTTTATGGTATCATTTTCTGCTACCAACTAAAGATAGTTTCGGTTTTAAGTTCAGAGTATGTGCATCTGGATCATCTTCCTATCTTAAAGTCAGTTGCTTAGGAACCTTAATTACATTTGCAAAATTACTTTTGACATATAATCATGAGTTTAACCCCAAGAGGGATTAAATATCTTAGAATTTTGCTACCATAATCTCTAGTGAAACAGAATTATCTAATTCAATAATTTACTACAAATTCTTTAAAAAAGATTTTCCCATTAAAAGTTTTCTTTATGGCTAAATCAAGTTCAAGAAACTATGTCCACTTTTTCTTTAATGTTAAGCTTAGGTTTACTAATAAAACTAGGGAATCTTAGTATTTAATTTTTATTCATGCTGTCATTATGATTTCTTGAAAACATAAACCCAAGCTATCATATCTCTATTCAAAATTCTTTAGTCACTTTGTATTTTTATTAGGATAAAGTTAAAACTTCTCTATAAAGTTTCCAGGTCTGCTTACTTGTCCCTCAGTCACATTGTTCCCTTCTCAGGTTGTTTCTAACTCCTTAAAAAAAAATGTTATATTTCCCTCCTCAGGGATTGATGCTGCTAGCTGTTCTTTTTGCAGGAAATTCTTCCTTTTCTCTTTCTCCCTTCTCTTTCCTTTTCCTTGCCTATTGCATATTTATTTTCAGATTTCAATTTAATCATCAAAATTTAACTCCTAGATTCAAGTTTTGTTGTTGTTGTTGCTAGTGCCATTGAGTCAATACCACTCATAGTGACCTTATGCATAACACAACGAAGCACTGCCCAGTCTTATGCCTGTGCCAACATAACAATTGTTGCTGTGCTTGAGCCCATTACTACTGACACTGTATCAACCCATCTCATTGGGGGCCTTCCTCTTTTTTTAAAATTTTTTTTTTTTTTTACCAGATCTGTCTTTTATTTTTTAAAAAATGTTTTATTGTGAATTATGTGATAATTTACATGAGAGAACATTAGTTTTACATTCATCCTATCATATATCACTTCACTGCCATTGTTAAAATCCCCTCCATGCATCATCAACCAATAAAAGGCTATACCCTACAAGCCTGCCCGCCAGTCATCAGCACACAGCCACTCTCCCTCTCTGGGTCTAAAGTCCACTGCTCCCCCCAGTTAACCAACAAAAAATATATATTTTTTTATTTTTTAGTATGTGTAGATTTTCTTAAGCTTTCACAATAATGGTCTTATGTAATATTTGTCCATTTGTGACTGACTAATTTCACTCAGAAAAATACGCTAGAGGTACATCCATGTTATGTGGTGGTGTGCAGCTTCCTTGTGATTCTTCAAGGTAACATAATATTCCATTGTGTGTATATACCAAAGTTTGTTTATCCATTCTTCCATTGATAGACACTTAGGCTGTCTCCATCTTTTTGCTATTGTGAATATTGCTAGGAATATTGTTGTGCATATATGTACTCACGTTACAGCTCGTATTTCTTGTGGATAAATACCAAATAGAGGAATTGCTGGATCATAAGGTATTTCATTTCCAGCGTTTTAAGGAAGTACCATACAGTGTTCCAGAGAGGCTAGACCATTTTGCATTCACATCCTAGGAAGCATTTATTGTCCTCTGCTTTCTTGAACTTCGCTGTTATTACTGGTTTGAGATGATACCTCATTGTTTCATTTTGTTTTTAAATATTTTTTAAATGTTTTATTGGGAATTATGTGATAGTTTACATGGGAGAACATTAGCTTTACATTCATCCTATCATATACCATTTCATTGCAATGGTTAGAATCATCAACCAAACAAAGTATATATACCCTGCAAGCCTGCCCTCTGGTTGTTAGCACACAGCCCCTCTCACTCTCTGGGTCTAGAGTCTCTAGCCACTCCATCTCTCCATGTCATCATCTCTGCCTCCATCTCTGGCATCACTGCTTCTCTGGGTAGGGTCCCACACTCCGTTCTTATCCATTGATGGTCCCACTCTACTCTTCTGGACTGCAGAGTCAACCACTCCCTTCCTTTTGATACAAATCATCTACCTTTGCATTTCCTACCCTCACAGTCGGTCCTGATAGTAATTATTCACTGTTGTACCACAAGAGTCCTATCCCCATCTCCTTTCATCATCCCTGTCCAGACAGATTGGATATGACTCAGTGGAGAGTCTACCTTCCTACGTGCCTTCTGGATCTAGGCTCCCTCTTGAAAGTTTGTAAGTCAGTCACTTCTTGCCTTTGTAGCTCCCTCCCCCATTTTGGGTAGCCAGTGTCCATGTTGCCCATCCCTGTATATCCTGTGTACTGAGGTGGTGGGAATGATCCTTGTTGTAAAGATTTGTTCCCTCTTTTGAGATACTACTGCATCCATAGGTGTAGGTCAAGTTCATCAAATTGTACCAGATTAGTCTTTTTTCTTTTTCTTTTTTCTGTTGTTTCTTCTTCTAGTTGAATTCTAATCATCCAGTCATTGAAGCCAGGTCAAGTGGGTATTATCTGCAAGTGGGGGTGTTCTTGTACATATGCTCTCTCTTTTTATCAGCTGGATGTTTCACTCTCCACTTTAGTCCTCTGTGGCTATGTCATTGACTCTGGGCCCAGAAGTCCCCAGGTCTTGCCACACTGCTGGCCAACCAGGTCTCCACCCTGGGTTCACAGGAATCTATTGAATGTGGTAGGACTTATTTCACAGCTTCGTTGTTGTTTATCCCTCATTTCCCTTTATCAGTAACCAATGTGGTCACCAGTCAGAACGCATGTCTACTTGTGTATTCCCCTTGAGTCTTAGTCTTGGAAGGAGGTTTGCCCTGAGGGGACTTGACCACTTGCCTTGATGTCTCCTGGGCGAGCAACTTGCTTGTTCTTGTAGTAGTCAGTTGGACTGCCGTTATTGTTTGGTATTTTTCCTGTTGGTCTTTCTTTCAAGACGTATTTTATGTTCTTCTAGTTACTCCAGGCTGGTCTGTTTGTCCTTTCAAGTGGAAATTGCTCACCTCAGAAGATTCTGGGTAGGGTTTAGGATTCCACCTATGGTCTTGTGCAATGCAGGGCTCCGCAGGACGCCTCCTTCACTGAGCAAATTGTAGCCCCATTTTAAGTATTCCAATTAGTTATAGGCAGAAGACGGACTTAGAAGCTTTCTACGGTGATATTTCTGGCTATTCCTTTCTCTCCCCTACAAGTGTCTGTTTTATAATGCTATGTCAGGGAAGCCAAGATTCAAAAGACATACAAGCATCTTAACATTATTTCCCTCTTTTATCCATTCACACCATGACTCAATCCCTATATCCTAGAGACCTGTTGTTTCAAGGTTGTCCATACATAATTATTTACCTCTGTCTCACTTAGCCCATGTAAACCTTCCTAATTGTTATCCCATCTGCCTCGTTCTTCCGTTCCCCTCACCCTTCTTGTGTATTGCCCCCTTCCCCATTACCCAAACTGTTCTGTGTCTATTCCCTTCCCTGTGTTTCACCTTCTTCTACCTCCCCTCATCCCATCACCCACATCCTAGTAACCAGCAAAGAATTCCCCCCACCCCCCTTTTAGTATGGTTCTTTTTCTTAGTCTTTTAAAATAGTGGTCCTATGCAGTACTTCTCCTTTTGTGACTGACTAATTTCACTCAACGTAATGTCCTCAGGGTTCACCCATGTTATGTGGTGGTTTACAGCTTCCTTGTTATTCTTCAAGGTAGCATAATATTCCATTGTGTGTATGTACCACAGTTTGTTTATCCATTCTT
>NW_006408584.1:3826178-3836486 GCF_000296735.1 Chrysochloris asiatica
TAATTGTTGTAGATGCTGTGTTAATGTGTTAATTTTGGTTCTTTCTTCTTTTTTGATGTGTGAATTTATGGCAATAAATTGTCCTCTCAGTACTGCTTTCACCATGTTGCTAAGATTTTGGTATGTTGTGTTTTTGTTCTCATTTGTTTCTAGGAATTTTATGAGTTTACCTTTTATTTCTTCTACTATCCAGTGGCTTTTCAGCAGGGTGTTATTCAGTTTCCATGTATTTCACTTGATTTCCTTGGTTTTCCTATTGTTGATTTCTAATTTGATAGCATTGTGGTCTGAGAAGATACTTTGTAGTATTTTGATATTTGTAAATTTATGGAGACTTGTTTTGTGTCCTAAAACATGGTCTATTCTGGGGAATGTTCCATGTGCACTGGAAAAGAATGTGTATTGTGCTGTTGTTGGGTTGAATGCTCTGTATACATCTATGAAGTCCAGTTGCTGACTGTGTTGTTTAGTTCCTCTGTGTCTTTGTCAAGTTTCTTTCTGGCTGTTCTATCCATTTTTGAAAGTGGTGTATTAAAATCACCCATGATTATTGTTGACTCATCTATTTCTTTCTTCAATTCTATTATAATTTGCTTAATATATTTTGGAATTCTTTCATTGGGAGCATAGGTATTTATTATGGTTGTGTCATCTTGTCTAATTGTCTCTTTAACCATGATATAATGCCCATCTTTATCTATAATGCTGGTTTTTGCCGTTATTTTATCAGAGGTTAGTATTGCCACTCCTGTTCGTTTTTTATTGCAATTGGCTTGGTATTTTTTTTCCATCCCTTGACTTTTAATCTACTTTTGTCTCTATGCTTAAGATGTCTCTCTTCCAGACAGCATATTGAAAGATCCTGTTTTCTTATCCATTCCACCATCTTCCATCTCTTAACTGGTGCATTTAATTTGTTTACATTCAGTGTAATTATCGATAGATATAGATTAAATGTTGCCATTATGTTTGTGTTTTCGTGTCATTGCTGCTTTCTTTATTCTGTGTGTCTTCCTGTGCTGAGTTCATGTTTTTTTGTGTTCTTTCTTGTGAGCTTCCTCATAGTTTTAATGTTTCCATGTTCTTCTTAGATTTTCATTTTCTTGGTATGTTGTGAAGTGTTAATTTTCTTTGAGGCTACCTTATATTCCATTAACTTTTCCCTCCATTTAGTGCAGTCCATTTTATCCTGTAATTACCTGACCTTCTCACCACCTGAATCTCTGTTCCTATGTGTTTAACCTCTTTCACATTGTAATTGTTTTGATAATAGACTTACCTCCTAGATCCTCTGAGTTTGTTCTTATAGTTTTGTTCTGTTCTTGGTTCTTCCATCTGTCAATTTAGTTCTGGGAGGTGCTGACACATATGTTAATCTCTCGTTGTTGTCTGTTCTTGTTGGTTCTCACTCCACAGAACTCCCTTTAGGATGTTTTGTAGCACAGAGTTGGCTTCGGCAAAATCCCTTAGCTTCTATTTATCCTGGAATGTTTTGATTACTCTGTTGTATTTAATTGATAGCTTTGCTGGATAAAAGATTCTTGGTTGGCAGTTTTTTTCTCTTTTGGTGTTTTTTAATCTGTCTCCCCATTGCCTCTTGCCTGCATGGTTTCTGATGAGAGATCCGAGCTCAATCTGACTTGCTTGCCTTTGTATGTAATGCTTCTTGTTTTCCCTAGTTGCTTTCAGGATTATGTCCTTATCTTTGATTTTAGAAAGCTTGATTATGATATGTCTAGGCAATTTTCTTTTGGGGTCTTTCCTTCCTGGGGTTTGTTGAGCTTCTTGAATGCTTATCTTTTCACTTTTCAGGATGTTAGAGAAATTTTCTTCCAGCAGCTCTTCAACTGTCTCCTCTGTCGACTTGTGTGATTCCTCCTGTTCCGGAATGACATTAATTCCTCTTCATGTTGTCCAACGTGAATCTTAGAACTTCTATAGAATTTTTTATCCTTTTTTCTGCTTGCTCTTCTATCTTAGTGGGATTGAGAAATTTGTCTTCCAGATCACTAGTTCTACCTTCCATCTCTTCAATTCTACTCCTTTGCCCTTCAGTGTATTGTCTATTTCTAATATTCTATTATTAATCATTTGGACCTCTTTCTATAGGTTGTGAATTGTTCAAATGTTGTATCAATCTTATTTGTAGCACTTTCCTGACTCCTTGTTTTTCTCAACTCCATTGTAAGGTGTTTTGAAACATTTTATAATCATTTTTATGAATTCATTTTCAGGCATTTTGAAGACCTGCCCTCCTTTCAGCATGGAGTCCAGGTCTACCTCTATTATCTTGTTTCTGGACATGTGCTTATATGGTCATCTGTTTTTGCTTCTTGGACGTGTTTAGTGGCTCACTGTGGCCTTAATACTGAATTGAGTATGTGTTTTGGTATTTTTAATGCTTTTTGATTGCCTCAGGTAGATGTGATTAGGAGGTCGGCTTCCCTTTTCACTCTTCTTATTGCTTAATTCAGAGTAATTTTCACAGGTGTTGTCTGCCTCTCTGTTGTATGGCAGTTGGTATTGGTTCTTGCCTGGATTGTTGGATTTTATAGGGTGTGATTGTAGCTTGACTATATGGCAGCAATTGCTGTCTTTTCTTTGGTGATGTAGCCCCTTAAAGGTAAAAGGGGGAAATCAAAAGAAACTAAATAAAACAGCAACAGTGAAAAAAACTAACTAACTAACTAACTAACTAACTAACTAACTAACTAACTAACTAAAACCCAGATTGGATATTGTAGTCTATAATCACAGACAGGGGAGAGGAGAGAGAGAAGAATTAGAAAAAAAAATCTGTAGCCTAATATGAGTATGACTTTAATATCCTCCTTCAGTTTCTTACCTTCAATGTCCTTGTTGGTTTTTATGCTGTACCTCAGGATTTAATTTTCAGCCTGTTTTGTTTTTAAACTCTCTCCCTCTCCACACCCCCTGTTCTGGCCTTTTCTCTATTAATAAACAGTTCTGGGCTGGCAGTGGTCGTTTTGTGCTGCTGGTTTCAAGTAGTGACTGTCTCTTTAAATGCTGAGAGAATCTGTGTACATGCATGGTAGAAGGACCCTCCAGTGGTGGTGGTGGGTGGTGTCCACTCACTCAGGCACCCCCTTCATCACCAGGATGCAAGTGTGCAGACAGCAGAGGCCAATGAACAGATACCAAAAGAAAATCAGAACCAAACCAAACCAAACAAAGAATAGTGTCCACCTTTGATCCGAGGTTCCTGTAGGCCTTAATCTGAGGTTGGTCTGTTTGCTCCCCTGATTGGTCTTGCCATTTGGTCTTGCCCAAGTTGTTGGCTCTGGGCCATCAAGCCCTGCAGATTCTAAAGTATGAGATTTCTTACTTCTGCTACAAGTTCCACTAGCTATAAGCTTTGAAACTTTAAACTATTCCTATATATGTGGTTCAGAGTTCTGAAGCTCTCCCTTGAACCTGCTTTGCCTGGTATTCTGTGGTATTGCTGATGGAGATCTTCACTGCACGTCTACCCTAGCTGCCATCAAGCCCTGCCTCATCATTGTTGTTTTGATTTGCATCTCTCTAATGATAATAAATATTTCTTCATATGTTTGTTGGCTGTGCAAATCTCCTCCTTGGTGAAGTGTCTGTTTATGTCCTGTGCCCATTTTTAAATTGGGTTGTTTGCTTTTTTCTTGTAGAGGTGCTGTTTCCTACAGATTTTAGAAATTAGTTCCTTGTATGATATGTGGTTGCAAAAGTTTTTTCCCATTCTGTGGACACATTTTTACTCTTTTGGTGGATCTTTTGATGCACAGAAAATTTCTAATTTTTAGTATTTTCCAATGATCTATTTTGTCTTTTGTTTTTACAATTTTCTCAATGTCTACTAGTCTGTCTGTGCCCTATATTACAGCCCTTAAATTTGGCCTTATTTCATTGATGACTTTTATAATTGTGGGATTCACATTTAGGTCTTTAATTGATGCTGAGCTGGTTTTTGTATATGGCATGTGGTAAAGGCCTTGGTTCAATCTTTTGCATATAAATATCCAGTTCTGCCAGTACCATCTGTTGAAGAAACTATCTCCTCCCCATTCAACGTACTTTGGCCCTTTGTAAATCAGTTGGCTCTATATGAATGGGTTAAATTTTGGATTCTCAGTTCTGTTTCATTGATCTATATATCTTTCATTGTACCACTACCCAGCTGTTTTGACCACTGTAGCCCTGTTGTAAAATTTGAAATCAGGGAATGAGAGACCCCACCTTTGTTCTTTTAAATCAGTATTTTGCTTATCATCGGTCTCTTTCCTTTCCATATAAAGTTTGTCGTTGTTTTTTCCATCTCTCACATGAATGTTATTGGAATATGGATTGGGATTGCCTTATATGTGTAAATTGCTTTGGGCAGTATTGACATTTTCACAATGTTAAGTCTTCCTATCCAGGAGCATGGTATATTCTTCCATTTTTGTAAGTCTCTTTTTGTTTCTTGTAGTAGTGTCTTATAGTTTTCTTTGTGTAGATCCTTTGTTTCTCTGGTTACATTTATTCCTAAATATTTTATCTTTTGGGAGGCTGTCATTATTAGTATAGAGGTATCCATTGATTTTTGTACATTGATCTTGCACCCTGCCACTTTGCTGAATTTTCCAATGAGTTCCAGTAGTTGGTTTTTTTTTTTTTTTTTCCAGAGTCTTTGGGGTTCTCTATGTATAGGATCGTATCATCTGCAAATAGAGTTTTACTACCTCCTTTTAGCTCTGGCTAAGACTTCCAACACAATATTTAATAGGAGTGGTGGTAAAGGGCATCCTTGTCTGGGTCTTTTTTGCAAAGGGAAGGCTTTCAGTTTCTCTCCATTGAGAGATGTTGACTGTTGGTTATATATATATGTTTTTAATTATGTTGAAGAATTTCCCTTCAATTTATACTTTGTTGAGAGTATTTTTTTTTAAATCAGGAATGGATGCTGGATTTTGTAAAATGCCTTTTCTGCATCAATCAATATGATCGTGTGTTTCTTTTCCTTTTTCTTATTTATATGGTGGATTACATTGATTATTTTATGAATCCCACTTGGTCAATGATGTATTATTTTTTGATTTTTTTTTTTTTTTTAATTCTGTTGAGAATTTTTGCATCTATGTTCATGAGGGATACTGGTCTATAATTTTCTTTCTTAGTGATATTCTTACTTGGTTTTGATATGAGGGTTATGCTTGCTTCATAGAAGTATTAGGCATTTTCCCATCCTCCTCTATATTCTGGAATAGTTTGAGTAGAACTGGTGACAGCTTTTCCATGAATGTTTGGTAAAACTCACCAGTGAAGTCCTCTTGCCCTGAACTGTTTAGGTTGGGAGTTCTTTGATGACCTGATCGGTTTCTTCTTTTGTTATAGGTTTGTTGAAATTTTTTACTTCACTCTTTGTAAGTTTAAGTAGGTCATGCTTTTCTAAATATGTGCCCATCTCTTGTAGATTTAAACATTTTTGGAGTACAACTCTTCATAATATTCTGTTATTATGCTTTTTATTTGTATTGGTTCTGTTGTGACATAACTTATGTGGTTTCTTATGCGTGTTATTTGTGTCTTCTCCTATTTTTCTTTTGTTAGGTTTGCCAATGGTTTGTCAATTTAATTAATTAATTCAAAGAACCAGCTCCTTGTCCTGTTGATTCTTTTTATAATTTTTCTATGTTCTATCTCATTTATTTCCACTCTAATCTTTATTATTTATTTTCTAATGTTGACTGTAGATTTACTTTGTTGGTCTGTTCCTACTTGTTGGAGATGTTGTATTAATGTATTGATTTTGTTCTTTCTTCTTTTTTGGATGTTTACATTTATTGCAATAAATTGTCCTCTCAACACTGCTTTTGCCATGTCCCAAAGATTATGGTATGTTGTGTTTTCGTTCTCATTTGTTTCTAGGAACTTTGTGAATTCATGTTTTATTTCTTCTAAAACCCAGTTTCTATGTATTTAACTTTGTTTCTTTGGTCTTCCTCATGTTGATTTCTAATTTTATAGCATTGTGGTCTGAGAAGATACTTTGTAGTATTTTGATATTTATAAATTTATGGAGGTTTATTTTGTGGCCTAAGACATGGTCTATTCTGGAGAATATTCTATGTGCACTGGAAAAGAATGTGTATTGTGTTGTTGTTGGGTTGAATGCTCTGTACACATCTATGAGGTCCAGTTGGCTGATTGTGTTGTTTAGTTCCTCTCTATCTTTGTCATTTTCTTTCTGGTTGTTCTAGCCTTTTTTGAATGTAGTGTATCAAAATTGCCCACAATTATTGTACATTTGTCTGTTTATTCATATCTACTAGAGCTTGCTTTATATATTTTTGAGCTCTTTTGTTGGGAGTGTAGATATTTTTATGATTATATGTCATTTTCTTCAACTGACCCTTTAATCATGAGTTAATGTCCATCTTTATCTATTATGCTTGTTTTTGTCTTAAAGTTTATTTTATCAGAGATTAGTATTGCCACTCTTGCTCATTTTTTATTGCAATAAGCTTGGTATACTTTTTTCCCATCCTTTAACTTTTAGTCTACTTTTGTCTTTGTGTATAAGGTGTATCTCTTGCAGACGGCACTTTGAAGGATCTTCATTTCTTATCTATTCTGCCACTTTCTGTCACTTAACTAGTATATTTAATCCATTGACATTCAGTGTAATTATCAATAGGTATGAATTAATTTTTATCATTATGGTTTTTTGTTTGTTTGTTTGTTTTGTGGTGCTGCTGGTTTCTTTGTTCTGCATGCCTTCCTGTGCTAGTTCATGTTTTATTTATTTTTTTCTTGTCAGTTTCTTCATAGTCTTAATGTTTCCATGTTCTTCTTGGATTTTCATTTTCTTGGTATATTGTGAAGTATTAATTTTCTTTGATGTTACCTTATATTCTGTTACTTTTTCCTCCATTTAAAACAGTGAATTTTATCTTGTAATCTATTTGACCTATTCACCACCTGGATCTCTGTTCCTATGTGTTAACCTTCTTTCACATTGTAATTGTTTTGATCATAGGCTAACCTCCCAGATCTTCTGAATTCTGTCTTACATATTTGTTCTGTTCTGGACTCTTCCACCTGTTAATTGAGTTCTGGGTGGTGTGGTCACATATGTCAGTCTCTGCTTGTTGTCTGTTCTTGTTGGCTCTCAGTCCAAAGAACTTCCTTTAGGATGCTTTGAAGTATGGGGTTGGCTTTAGCAAAGTCCCTTAACTTCTGTTTATCTGAGAATGTTTTATTACACCATCATATTTGATTGACAGCTTTACTGGATAGATGATTCTTTGCTGAGAGTTTTTTTCTTTCATGGTTTTATATAAGTCTCTTCATTGCCTTCTTGTCTGCATGGTTTCTGTTGAGAGATAGCTTAATCTAACTTGCTTGCCTTTGTTTGCAACACTTCTCTTTTCCCTAGCTGCTTTCAGGATTTTCTCCTTGTCTTTGATTTTGGAGAGCTTGGCTATGATATGTCTTGCTGATTTTCTTTTGGGGCCTATCCTTCTTGGAGTTCATTGAACTTCTTGAATGCTTATCTTTTTGTTTTTCAGGATGTTAGGGAAAATTTCTTCCAGCAACTCTTCAAGTATCTCCTCTGTGGACTTCTATGATTCCTCCTGTTTTGGAGTACCAATAATTCTTAAGTTATTCCTCTTCATGTTGTCCCATGTGAATGTTAGATGTCCTTCAGATATTTTTGTCCTTTATTTTCTGCTTGTTCTCCTATCTTAGCAGTATTGAGACATTTGCCTTCTAGCTCACTGGTTCTGGATTTCTTCTCTTCAGTTCTACTCCTTTGCTCTTCCTGATATTTTACTTTTTGTCCATTTCTGATATTTTATATTATTTATTTGAGCCTCTTTTTTCAGGTTTTGAATCGTTTCTAATGCTGTGTCTATCTTATTTGATTGTATCTGTAGAACTTTCCTGACCTCTTCCCTATTTTTCTGAACTCCTCTATGGAGCATTTTGATGCATCTCAATATCATTCTCCTGAATCCCTTCTCAGGCAGTTCCAAAGCCTGTCCTCTATCCAATGGGAAGTCTAGGTCTGCCTCCAGCTCATTTGTTTCAGTCACTCTATCTTGTTTCTGGGTATGTGCTGATATTATCAGCTTTTCTAGGGCACCTTCAATAATTAGGTTTGATTTCACTAGTGTATGTTGATATATTTATTCTGCTTTCTGATTGACTCCAGGTAGATTAGGAGATGCACTTTTCTTCTACCTTTTCTTATTATTCAACTCAGAACAACTGTATCAGGTGCTGGCTATCTAGCTGGTGTATAGCAGCTGGTATTGGCTTTTGCCTGGATAGTGGGATTTTATAGAGTGTGATTGTAGCTAGACTATATAACCACAATTGCTGTCTTTTTTTGGGTAACAGGGATAGAAAGAGCTTCCTGAAGGTAAAAAGGGGGACCAAAAACAAAACAACAGCAAAAAAACAAACAAACAAACAAAAACCACTAAAAAAAACAGATTGGATGCAATCTATTGGATATAGGCTATAATCACAGAAAAGAGAAAAGAAAAATTCTGTAGCAAAATATGAGTATGACTTTAACAGCCCTCTCTCAGATTCTTGCCTTCAAGGCCAGGCCACCTGAGAAATTTCAAGATGTTACTGTTGGTCCTTATGACATAACTCAGGATTTAATTTTTAGCCTGTTTCCTTTTTTAGTCTTTCTCCCACTCCACAACTCCCATTCAGGCCTTTTTTCCTAGTGATAAACAGATCAGAGCCAGCTATCGCTATTTTGGGTAGCCGTCTGGTTTTAAGCAGTGCCTTTCCCATTCTTAGATTCTACTGAGTGTGCATAGTAGAACCCTCTGGGGGTGGTGGGGTGTCCACTTCCTCAGGCACTCCCTCGTCACCTGAGTGGAGGTGTGCAGACAGAGAGATCAATGAACAGAAAGGGAAAAAAAGAATGTCCCTGATGATCAGTCAGACCTCTGCGGTGGGAGAGCTTCTCTGATCTTTCACCTAATCTGTCACACCCAAGAGGGGTACTCCAGGAGTGGCTGGGACTGGCAGATCAGAAAAAAAACAGTTTTCTTGGTTCTGCTACAAATTCCACTGGCTGTAAGCCTTCAAACTTTCTTAATATTCCTTTATTTGTAGTTCAGAGCTCTGGGACCGTCCCTTGAACCTGCTTCATCTGGTATTCTGTGTTATTGCTGACAGAGGTCTGCACCACACTTCTCCCTAATTAAGTCATTAAGTCCTGCATCCTCAATTTATTCTTTAGTTATAAGTTTTTCTGCTTTACTAAGCATCTATAGGAGTCTTGGTGGAACATTGCAGTTTAATGCACTGAACTGCAAGGTCACTTTGAACCAGAAGGTTGGAGTTCAAGCTCATCAGCTGCTCTTCTAAAACCCTATAGAAGGTGCTATGAGTCAGAAATGACTTGATGGCACTTAACAACAACAATAAGTATCCTATGCATTTACAAAAATACCGGACATATAGTAGATAATATTGTTTATCAGGAAATGTTCTATTGCTATACATAATGTTTTCTCTGGCCACTTAAAATTTTTATTTAAAAAAATAAAACACCAGTTCCTTCCTCCCTGTCTAACTTCATCTGGAAGCTCCATTGAAACATTTGATATATTGCTGACATAGGTTCCAGCATAACAGCAATACACAAGTCACCACAAGATGACAAACAAACAAACAAAAATGGATGAGTGGTGGACAGCAACAATGAGCTGTCTTGAAAACAATGATTTAGGTGGGGAATGGAACATATACATAGAAATTTTACTTGTTCTTGACTTATTTGCAATATTAAGTCTTGGGGAGGAAAAAATGGATTTGAACATCTTAAGTCTGGTGCTTTGGGTAAAACACTGTAAGTAAGGACCTAATCATCCATTTCCCTTAATTTATTATTCTATTGCTTACAAAAGGAGCTCTGGTAGTGTAGTGGTTATGAATCGGGCTGCGAACCTTAAGGTCAGCAGTTCGAAACTACCAGCTGTTCCGTGGGAGAAAGATGAAGCTTTCTGCTCCCATAAAGATTCACAGCCTCAGAAACCCTGTAACAGGGTTGCTATGAGTCGGAACCAACTCCACGGCACATAACAACAACAATTGCTTAGAAAGTGCATTAAAGGGATACTGTATTCTTTTTCCTATTTTTAGTTCAAGAGTTAAATTTAGTGGGTTTGCTATCTACTAAAAATAAATTGTTGTTGTTAAGTGCCATCGAGTTGGCGCCAAACTAGGGTAACCCTATATAAGGTTTCCAAGGAGCATCTGACCTTATGGTTCAAACCAACTTTGTAGTCCAGCATATATATC